>NC_060893.1:13255272-13605272 GCF_014805685.1 Silurus meridionalis | reverse complement strand
GAGCGAGAGAGAGAGGGGGATACGGAGCGCAATATTCAGGCTAAAATAGAGAAAAACGGATGATTAAACCCAAACATCTCATTTACGGTTGCGGCTCCTCACCTTCATACAACCCTACAGCCTGCATCGGCAACAGCCCAACTATGACAAATGCCTAAGAGGAAGATGGATGGTTTTGTGTGTGTTCGTGTGTATGTAGGGCTATAACAAATCTGCTTACATAGCACTACTGTATTTTAGCACTTTGTGTGTACGCACGTATTCCCAGACGTTCCACCAGCGTCATGGCGTGATGTATGATGAAGAAGTAGCAATAAATACTAGTGTCATACAGCCATCTTTCTCTTTTCTTTATCTCGGCTGTACATGTAAAGAGGCTGCCTGACTGACATTGCAACCAATTACCATAGATCATTGTTTTTGTGTGGCTGCAAAATGCAGCGTAAATCAACATTGTGGCTTACTGTAGTTTCAGAAATCTTTTGGAGCAGTGGTCCCCAACCCCCGGGCCAAGGACTGGCACCGGTCTGCGGGTCAATTGGTACCAGGCCACACAGAAAGAATACAAAACTTACATTATTTCCGTTTTATTTTTTATTACCGGATTCTTTCCACCACATCTGTCTATGACACACTCTTGATGCATATCAAGCTGCTTGCCTCGGTCACATGTCTTACCTCCATCTACTACCTTTTTAAAGGGGCTGCTCTGGCCGCCAACACATAATACATTACCGCTAAATTCAAACCCCCAAGCAAACAAAATGAACCAAAAACAACACAGTGGATTCACGTTTATTATTATATTTAGAAAATACCAGTTTCTATGTCAGTTGTATCATTTTAATTTTGTTGTATTTTTTCACCACACCTTAATGGCCGTGAAAATATTGTCTGAGATTGATCCCGTCCGTGACGCAAAAAAGGTTGGGGGCCGCTGTTTTAGAGCATTTGAGGTGGAAGCTAGATGAACCGCAAACATTTTTTATGTAATTAGCATGGACTTTTGTACAATATGAACAAGAAATGCCTTAAAATTGTTTGCAAATTTAGCCTGTTTGCATAAAAAAATATTTTCATCAACAAAAATATGATGATGTAAATAAGATTACCTCATCAAAAACCTGTGCTGTTGGAATATTCATATTTTCGTTACATATAACAACCGTGGAACGTGCATAATTTTGAAGTATGGGATTTTCCATGATAGATACATGGCCAAATTGTTTTTTTTTGTGTTGCATATGGTGCTCCATATGCAAACGAATGCTTTTGAATATCTCTGTTTGCAACAGAAGTGCGCAATTCCAATCAGGATGAGGGCCTGAGTCCAGCAGGAAAATCACCAAACTGTGTTGGTTTCCAGCTCTCCAGGCATGGCAAATGTTTGAAGCTTATGGAAAGTGTGTATGTATGAGAGCATGAATATGAGTGAAAGAGAGAGAGAGAGAGAGAGAGAGAGAGGAAGAGAAAGATGGCATTACTCATACTTTTGTCATTACTCATCCTGTCTCCTTTTTGTGCCTTTTGTACAAGGTCACATGCATCCTCTCTCTCTCTCTCTCTCTCTCTCTCTCTCTCTGTCACACACACACACACACACACACACACACACACACACACACACACATGCGCTCACACACAATTGGATTTGCACAAACAGAGAATCCCACACTTGCCCACCCACACTTGTCCATACACACGTCAGAGCTGAGTACAGATGTAAGGTCAAGAGATGAAGGTACAGTCTCCTTTATCCCCCACCCCCTGCTTTTCAATTCACAACCCGATTTTGTCCCTTTGTTACTATTGTACTATATCCTTTTATTTTCTATGCCTCTTCCTGTCTCATCCTTTCTCTGTCTGCCTATCTACCTCCTTTAGTCTGTCTTTCTTTTTCCTTCTGTTAGATGTGAATGCAACTGTTTGTAGCATGAGACACATTACCTCCAAACCCCTGCTGCTACCTGTCCAAGACAGCAGCACATCATATCTCTTTCTCGCTTTCTGATCCCACATAACAGCCTGTAAGCCAGAGCACACGTCTCCGTTTCCCATTGTGGAATATTGCAGTGTAGTATTTAAAACTGTATTTACGTGCAAAAATATCTGTAAATCCGAAAATCTCCCAGGAGATTTCATTGCTGCTTCATAGCTCCAGGGTCCCTGTTTTTGATCCTGAGCTCGGATTACTGTCTGTGTGCAGCTACCCTGCATATTTGCACAGGCTTCCTCTGGGTTCTCCAGTTTCCTCCAAATTCCAAAAAACATGGTTGGAGGAACACTATTGATTTTAAATTGCCTCTAAATGACGTGTGTGCCCCTTTTCAGACAACCGACATCCTATTGCAATTTAACTGTATTCATTACCAAATTTAATCATAACAAAAAAAACATCCCTGTGTAGTATTGCTTTAAAACAAGGGACACCGGATGTAAGCTTTGGAGAACATCAATTGACTTTTATCTTGATGTTCTCTCCCTGTGTATCAGCACCATATTTGGAAAATAACAAAAACACAAACACACATTTCTGCTTCCTCACAGCTCGGCCTTGTTCAAAGTGCTCTCTCCTTTCTACCTCCCTGTGCAACACACACACAAACAGATCAAAAAGGGGGCCAGATTAATTATGCACATGTGCACGGTCATTCCTGGAAATACTCAGTCCATCTCCCAGACTCTACCCTCCACTTACAAACACAAGTGCGTGTCCTGTCAATATTACATGTAGCTAAAATTAGTTGAGCATGGTGGCTGGTTTTATAATCTCATTATTAGGTTTATCAAGTCAAAACATGGTGACAGTGCCAGCAAAATGTCCTCCAAATGTCATCAATGGACAGAAGGCGAGTGGAGAAATTTGTATTCTGCAACATTCTGCATAGAAGTATGAGCTGGATGCTAAACCTGTTAAAATCCAATTTTCATCTCTGTTTTGTAACAAAAGATTTGTTTTCTGACAGGAATGCTTTAATGAAACTGTGGTAGATTTACAAGGCAAACATTTTTTTCATTTAACAAATAATTAAATGCATTATTCCATCAGGTAAAAAAAAAAAAAAGATTAGTTTGTATTAGCCTGATGAGATACTCATTGTTGTAATCACTATGTGATTTGGTTGTTTACATTACTGATTTTTTCCTCTGATTGAGCTATCAAATAAATGTTTAACATGTTATTAAGCTGTGAGCAAACATAGTCAGACATCTGAATCTGACAGTGAACCCAGCATGTTTAGCAGTGCAGCAGCCCTGGCAACTGAAGCAAAGGCGCTGGGCTGAAAACTGTTTATTTGATTTTCGAATCTATATGGCTTGAATTGAAGGAAAGTGTCTAAAATCGGTCCCAAAATGCACACAGTACAGCACAATAAAACAGATTGAACTAGCAGTGACAATAAGACTAGGTTTACTGTCTTATGTTCCTTGTAGGCACAAGAGTCTACATATCCTCAGTGAAACAGGCACTGTATATAGCTGTTGAGAATTAACAAATAAAACCGGAGTGAATTGCTACCTTTTACCAAATGACCAGGACCTGCGAGTCATGTACCGATCCATAGCCTTACAGAGGTTTGAGTCTTCCTTCAGCTAACATACTTAATTTAGCTTAAGAAGACCTTGATAATTGGCTGAGTCAGGCGTATTAAATGAGGTCTAAAATGTGCAGTGCTGGGTTTACAAAGACTGCAAACTGACACTTTTTCTTTTTAGAGCATATTCTGAAGAGTCACAGGTTTGGGCGACTCAGTCAACCACAAGGCCAGAGGAAGGCTAAGAGTAGCCTAGAGCTTCTAAACTCATCACATCCGTATTATGTGATGAATACTGAGATACATTTACACTGTACATCCCACTGCATTGGTGTGGAGTCACCAAGGTAACAGCTTTAATCATCTAGCTTTTATTCTCTGTATGCTACATCCAGAACCTTGCATTCTGTTCACATTTATGTGAATTATTGTGTGTGTGTGTGTGTGTGTGTGTGTGTGTGTGTGTGTGTGTGTGTGTGTGTGTGTGTGTGTGTTAAAGAGAAAGAGAGAGAGAGACAGACTCCATCTGCCTTCTTTTTAAGAGCTCATTACTCTTTTTCCATCTATGACCTGAAATATTTGAACTGTTCCTTCATTAAAATATGGTGAGATTAAATGCCCATGTTCATTACAAAGACATAGATAAAGGTCATATTAAATTTAAGAAGCCACAAATGCAGCAATCCACATAAAGTTCTATATACTTTTTTCCTTCCAGCTCAATGCCAGCAGACATACACCAAAGTAGGTAAGACATTAGAGAGTGAGAATGAGGATAAATAAAAAGAAAGAGCAGGGAGTTGATAACTTTCAGCTCCTCATTAAGCACAACACAACATTAGTTCTTCTGGCCTCCTGACTAAATGCATGATTCATTGTCTCATTTGCTAAAAGACTAAAGAAATCACTATTGTTCATTTGCTCTTTTGCATTGCTAAGCCAGATGAAAACATATTTTACTCCCAGAGCAAGTCTTCTTTTTGTTTTTTTATCAGTCTTAAATGAATGAAAAGGAATATCTGGATATCTCACTGCATGGAATTTGGATTCAATAGCACCACCATCTGAACTTGCATCTTATGAAATGCATTTGCCAGAATTGCACTCCCTGGCAGAAGGAGAAAGAGCAGGAAACGGATAATGGAGAATATGGGCTGTAAACATTGTGATACTTCAATATGTGTGTGCGTGTGTGTGCAAAGCCATTCCAGTGATTTGATTTATTTGAAGCAAACCCTTAGGCCACCATGGTGTGCTCCCCACTGGTTGAGAAAGACATATTTACAACAGGCAGCACTATTCTTACTATGAAAGCTTTGAACGTTATATTCAAAACCCTGCCCCAATCACAGATCAGAGTTTTCAAAGCCAGATGTGGTGAGAGAGGTGGATTAAAACCCAACTAGTCAAAAAAACACGGCACTCAGAAAAGCACTAAAGCACTTAATTTTCTTTGGTGCGGAGATGCCTCAACTCAATGCACTATTATTTAGTCTGAATAATTTACTGACTGCTTGGAAAAAATAAAAAGCTCTCAAATAGATGTTCAAATATTTTTAGGCAGTATATGCCAAGCAAGTCAAATATGATACACGTTGCTCTTTAGACTCTTTAAAGTAAGTATTCTTTTTCTTGCGCAACAAAACAAAAACAACCCGGACTGCCTTTGTGCCATCGTTGATGCCAAGTACATACATGCTGTGTGATGTTAAAGGAGCACTTACATTTACACCAGATTTACTCGCAGACTGCTTTTAAAACAGTCACTTAACAGCCTACTAAAACACGCATTACATGTATTCTGCATTCGGTCACTGAAATCAATGGATACGTCCAAAAAATCGAGTTAGATAGTCAGAAATTCAGACACTCCTTTCACTCAGATTAAGCCCTGAACATGACTACAATGTGTGTAGGCTCCTCTCGCTCTGAGAATACGCCTCCATACTGGCACATGTCGAGAGGAGACGACAAGATTTCACTCTCACTGCATCCCAAGTTCCAGCCCTGCATGTAGGTGCAATGCTAGATTGCAACTCAAATAATCCTGTCCATGTGATTTCCTGACTTTTTTTTTTAAGCGATAATCAAATGTAGTTCAGGTTTCACAACTTCAATTCATATTGGCTTGCTTGGTATAAGATTGGAATCTGTTCTCTCGGTCTGATCTCCTAGATAGTCCTAGCAGCATAGGATCTAATCCAAACAGTAGAGCTAAAGACCTTCTGGAGGTGATCGAGGTCTGCAGGGACAAGCAAGAGTAATTGCAGAGCAAAATCGCATAGAATTACAAAGACAAATGCACTCTGACTCAACCCTAAATCATAACTGACTAAAATGAACACAGCAAAGCAAAACTCAATATGTTCAAGCATCTACGTGAGTTAAGAGCTAACTCTTGGCAAGCGCGTCAGTCAGTAAACATATTTCTTTCTCTAAATTACAGGAAGCTTGTTCATCTCCTGACATTGCAGCAGAAACCAAAAAGACAAAAGAAACTAAATAATAAGGAATCTGACCATGTATTAATGTGCTCTTATTAATTATGGATGAGAGAAACTTTACTTGCTACACAAAATTGTGTGTGCATGTGTTCTTCTCTAACTCATTTTCCCTTACACATACAGAGAGGACGCTATGTGAGAGTATCTTTTTTCCCTACTGGGCTTTAACCACATTAGTAAACAGTTTTCCTCAAGCAAAGTACATTAACCTTTAAACGGTGCTTTCTTTATTACTAAATATTCTTTTTACAACCAGCTTTGCAATCCCATGCTTCATAAACACACCAGAAAGTAGAAAACCTTTGCATTAGCTAGGTCATATGGTTTTAATGGCGATAATTATTCAAATTAGTCAGCATATTAGCACAATATTAGATTATTAATTAATGCCTGGAGATGTTATGTACAATATGTAGTAAGCATGTTAAGACCTTTTTTCTTAGCATGCATAGTAATCACTGGCTAATCCAAAATTTTCCCCTTATCACAGAGATAATACAGTTATCATTTATTACACTGCCTTTAGGCTTTATATGTATATATTGATGGAAAAATACAAGGAAACGTGGCAGTAAGGAAAAACAGAAAAAAAAAACCCCAGATGCTAAGTGGAGGCAAATAAAAGTAGAGTTGCTAAGCTTGGAGGTGAGGACACAGCGAGAATTGTGTAGAAACTAATTCAGAGCCTCAAGATAAATGTCACAGATGATGCACTTTAAAAATAGAATGAGAAGGTTTTGAAAATTGCCCAAAGTAAGAATGTCGGCTGTGACTCATCCACAAGCAGTGCTATTTCTTCTTATCATATTTTTGTATGTATTAACGTGACTCTGTTGAACAGATTAACAGAAGGCGTACTAGGATAAGCACACGGGCATGTAAGCTTTTCATTTATCTCTGCCCCATCTCTCTTCTTCTCTCTCGCTCTCTCTCCTTCTCTCTCGCACACACACACACACACACACACACACACACACACACACGTTTCCTAATATTCACATGCTAACTACTATTGTTTGATTTAAAAAAACAGCAAATGCACTCATTTGAGGGACTTGATATCTAGATTCTATTAATTATGATGCCATTTATATACCACAAATGCTCTCCTCCTCTTTCTCTTCAGTAAAATCAGTCACACCTCCATGCTGTGTCCACAGGGGTAAATTACCTTCTTAGAAATGCTGAGAGAACAAACATCCTCAAACACAGTAGTCCTGATCAATTTATTTAACTCATGGCCAGTTTTAACTTAAAGCAGTGAGGCATACTGATTGAATAAATCACGATCAAGTTTGTGCTCAGATTAAATTACGCTAAATTAAATGTTTTTTTTTTTTACATCATGGAAAAAAAATAGACAGCAATCTAGTTATGAGTTTTAATTAAGACTTGCAGATTTCCAAAACATGCCTAAATTCAGGGGTTCACCCATTTTCAGCATGTTTCTTTGCAAATATAAAGAGAACAGCTTGGCACCAAAACAAGTTCAGAGTGGTGCGTATCTGAAAGGTTTACAGAGTCATCAGCAAAGTGTTATAATGGCAAACAGCCCAAGTGATCTGATTATGACAATTTGAGAAACTAACGGCCGTTCTGGAATGAGCACCGACTACGAAACTGTAAAATAGTGTGAGGAAAATATACACTGGATCTTCAATATGGGTCAGAGATCTGGCATGCAAGAAACCCAGGCAAATTTTTAAACCATGAAGTCTCAGCTATGTATTTTGCTGGAAGCTTTTTAAAATGAATTCTGAGGAAATGAAACTTAAGGACAATTCTTTCACTCCAAGGACACTCAGAGAACCCTCAGAGGTGGGGTGGGGGGTGGGGGGTGGCGGCGACACCTGCCAGTCAAAGACAGGTCTAATGTGTGTCAGACAGATATGTGAAGTTCTTTTGAAAAGACAGTGGGTAGCTATAGCTTGGGAGCTGTCATGGGGTAGAAACAGGTCAAATGGCAGAAAATCAATGATTAAACACAGTGGCACAGTGAAAGCGGATGAGAAGAATTCTGGAGAAAATGTATGTGTGACGTGTATTTTTTACTTGAACAGTTTATTTATTGTATATTATTATATTTGCTTTGATTATATAGAAGCAAGATTACATTTAAGAATGTAAAAAACCCAAATATAAAAAAATTGAAAGAGAGAAGGATGACATGAATGAGTTTCTTCTGTCTCCCTTAAATTCACAGAACGGTATAAAATAGTGTTGCCATTAAATGTGTTAAAGAGACTTGTGTGAAATAGTCAGTGGCGGGCCGTGCATTTGGTTCCTGGACGTTCAGTGGGGACTTATCCAACTTAATCCACCTCTTAATATCACCACTATCATGTTGCAATTATAGAAACCATCAATACTAAACAAAAACGCCATACAACAACGCGTGGCATTACAGAGAGAGAGGCATTTCACATGTGAAGGGTGAATACCATTTTACTAAAGCAAGCTCCAAACCTCTACACTAGAACAACATAAAAAATGTAAATAAAATACAACCTACTCACCAGAGATGCATACTCATAATGCATTCTCACATAATTTGCACCACTCCTCAGAGGCTGTAATCCAGTGGTACCGCTCGTATTCACTGGTCTGGAAGTGGTGAACAAACCCTTTCCCGGGCTGAGACACGCTAGCTAGCTTTGGGGTTGTCCGACCTTTCCTCACGATGTCTAGCTTTTCTTGAAAATGTATTTTTACGTACGTCCAAATCAGTTTCTCTTCCTCAGTCAGCCATTGTGGGCATAAAAAAGTCTAACTCGGATGTATTAACATGTGCAGAGCACTACAAACCTGTTTTGCTAGTCGATCTTGGCTCAAAGTTTCCCTCTGACCAACCAATCAAAGGACGAAATTTGATTTGTAAAAGAAACAGACCCATTGCTGATATAGTCTAAGGTACATTGGCCAGCACTACTGATTGTAAAGGCCCTGGGCAGATTAGATTCACATGGCAGCACATAGAGGCTGAAATCTGAATGGGCAAAAAAATCTAACATCCACATACACGTACTGGAAGCAGTGCAGCCAAGAGAAACGCTACGAAATGAAGAGAATAAACTGTTGGAAATAAATTAATAAAATTTATGAAACAAACATTAGAATGTATTGTGTAAATGTAGGTCAGTGCTTCTGATAGTGTTTAGGCCAGCAGAGAAGGCCTTGCTGGCCCTGACCGCCTACCACTGGAAATAGTGATGCAATTTTCTCTACACAATATTACATAGCCACTGACATATACTATTAAGAATTATCACCTAAAAACACACAAAAAAGACCAGAAGTCTTTCTTCCCTATAAAACAGGAACAGGAAAAACAGGAAATTAGTCAATCCATATATATATATATATATATATATATATATATATATATATATATATATATATATATATATATATATATATATATATATATGTGTGTGTGTGATATTAAATGAACCAGCTTAAAGCCCCACCCCTTTCTCCAATCTCACATGCTCTCCTGACTTCCCAGGTGTCTCTGCTTTTTGCTGAAGTAAATGAAGAATATTTTAAATTAAAAGAAAATACAATTTATTACTATTTGTTTGACTAATATTAGGCAAGAATACAGTTGACACAAGTTATCTATATTTATTG
Organism: Silurus meridionalis; assembly: GCF_014805685.1. NCBI lineage: Eukaryota > Metazoa > Chordata > Actinopteri > Siluriformes > Siluridae > Silurus > Silurus meridionalis. The sequence continues at coordinate 13,595,602 of NC_060893.1, read as the reverse complement.
CTGATGCCATAAAACATGAGGAAATAAGGAAAAAGTCTGATACGACTAACAATCAATTTGTAAAAGAATTGTGCAAGTTATACTGTGCAATTATTATTATCCTTTGAAAACATTTTACTGTGAAATCAACTAAAATTTCATTCGGCAGCTGATTTTTTACAATTGCCTGATGACATTTTTCCTCTCCTACGCTCCATAAACCTGCAAAGCGTATTTCTGGTTTTCTTAGACTATTGCTTCAGAGTGATTACACTTTTTATTGCCATTTTTAAAAGTGGTAAATTGTTGGAAAAAGCAGGGGGGGAAAATAAATCAATATAACACAAACCTAGTATTACATAAGTAGGCTACAACATTTCATGGATAGTCAATCTTTTTGTCTACCCACATACTCTATTACTCCATACAGCTCTATGTACATGCTTTACATAATATTGTTTAGTTGGTCATCCTTTGAGTCAGGTATTCATTCTTTGCACACATCGTTTTCTGATCCTGGTTATTTATTTATATATGTATTTATATTTCATTTGCCTCAGGCAGGGCTCTTGGAGGTGAGAAGAGATAAAACGCGAAACACTGCAGGCTTTCACAAACAGCCCAACACCCAACAGAGAGAAGTCCACACTGTATCATGCCAACACTCAACACTGACAATAGACAATAGAAGATCGTGATTTTGCTGCACCTGGAATAATCTCTTCAAATGTAATGAAGTGAAATTCAGTATGTAAATCATACAATAGAGAAAGAATAGATACTGAAAGCTCATCAAAGATTCACTAGTGTGTTTTAGCCAAAAGAGGTGGATCTGTTTCCCGCATCATAAAACTCAAATCCCAGATGGATAGCCGTTGTTCTGAAACCCTTCGCCTGCACAGTGCCAAACAACCTCACTGTGGTCCTTTGGGAAGACAGCTAATAAAATCTGTTTTAGTTCACTAGGTCACTTACACTTGGATAACTTCTTTTGTATTCAGTCAAAAGGCTTTAAAAAGACTTCATGCTCGTGAGATTCAGATGCTATTCTTAGCAGAAAACCTAGGCAAGTAGCAGCTGGAGTATTTCTGCTTTACAGTCACTATAATATTCATAGAAGGCTGCTATATCCTGGTTATAATTACACCTGAAAAAATAGCAATATTCCATAATGGTCACATTACTAAAATGGAAATTGTTTTTATTAAAAAAACATATCTTCTTTAAAGCTGTTGCCATTGAGTCTGAATACTTTTTTTTTCCCCAAGTGCTGTGCGTAAAGATATTTTCTACTCCCCTAATTGCTTCACTATTCTAAAAGTGTGCACGTTACATGTCAGGTATTCATGACACACTTATTACAACAGGCTGCTGCCTATTAGCTTGTGTTCAGTGCACAGTGTTAAGACATAATGTTGTGGCAAGTATAAACATAGCTTGATTCTCAACCGCGAAGCTTCAACATTAAGCTTTACATAAGAATTAATAACTTAAACATCTCTGTAGTTGTCTTCTGTTTTAAAAATATTTGAAGCATGTAATTAGAAGAGCTGTTCAGTCTTTATAGGAAATATGAGCCACACTGACAAGTAATCATCAATTCTAGTTATGAGAAAAATCTAACTAGTCTCCTAAAAAAAGCACACTATACACAAATATTACAGGTCTGTCACAAGAACATGATGTGTATGAGTGTAACAAGCTTTCACTAGACTGTTCTACACTATTTCTCTGTTCTTCTCTTGCCATTTTAATACGATTATGACACTTATTCTTTCAAACCTCCTATATCCACCTGATTTAGATACATAATTAGACTTAAAGGGCTCAAAAAATAAGCCAAATTTCTCACCTTCTCAGATTTTAGTCCTTATTCATTTGTACGCGAGTGTGTTTTTACATACAAATTCACTGGTTGGAAATCTCTATCCACCTTAGTTTCCTCTTCTCTAACACATCTATATTAGCTCATTGTGTAATTATTGAGCCACTTGTTAGCCGAGTCAGGTGTGTTAGAGCAGAGCTCAAGTCCTACTGAGCAGTGTGTGTGCGCGTGTTTACATCAAGTGGGTGGTTTGAGACTATTCAACTGAAGAGTGAAAACTGCACTGTGTGATTTTAATAAAGTTAAATAAATCACATTAACACAATTCTATATTTTCCAAAGCAATCTCATTATGTTTATAGAAATCGGTGTTCCTTCCGTGTAACCCACAGAGCTTCAATTAAACTAACTGATTGATTAATTGGCACAGCATGACTTGCTGCTAGCTGGTTTCCTTCTAATGAAAAGTCAGGATAAGTAAGAAAGATTTTAGGGAAATACTAAATGGTTGCCTTTGGGGGATATTCAAATGCGTCTTTCTAAAACAAGCGGTGTGGGCAAGCTAATTTTTCAAACGATTTCGCTTTTTACATTGCACAATGCAATCTATTACATTCTAGTATCGTTTGCTATAAAAGGCAAATCGTTGAAAATAGGCATGGCACAGTATTTACTTATAGAATACTAACTTTGTTTTGCATGGTATTATGATTGCAAATCTATTTATTTATAGATTATCCATTAAAATGCACTGTGTGCACTTTAAGCAGGTGAATGCACAAATACCCTCAAGCTTTCTAATTGAACATTTTTCATAATGTCTCGCTAAATTACTAAAAGATCTATCTGAAGACTCTGAGGGTTTGGAGAAGAAATGCTCTGTTCTACAACAGTTTACTGATTCAGTGCTTAGTCAGAAGTCAAGACAACTACAATGAACCAATAGATTTGTCGATTAAATGACACAACGGCTTTTCAGCTTTTTTCTTTTTTTTTAATCTATTCAGAAAATTAAGCGGTTTTCTTTGTATGCGGTTTTTCAATGCCATACGCATGCCTCTATGGAGTGAATGTTTGTCCCTGGGAAACACTGTCAGTCCGTGCACCATGCCAACGGTTTTCAGGCAACTAATATTCATCAGAGTAGTTGCAGGATGTTTAATGTAACATGAAGTAGGCTAGAAACAATACTTTAGTATTGCTCAAAAAATATTATACAGTACATTATTGAGAAAAAGGATTTGTAAATAAGATATAACCTATAAATCGCGGCGAAAATAAATTATGTGCTTTTCATACAGTTCTATTTTTTGTTTGACATCTGGATATGATCGTCTGTGGGGATTTTTGTTGTCCTTTATGGTTCTACAGACTGCAGGGTGGATGTGTTCATGACACATTGAGTCCTCAAAAAGGCCATTATGAACTGCCAATTGCGGCAACACAGACATACAGTTGTGGTTAGCCTAGGAGGATGTTCTACCAGCTGCTTCAGTCTCACTCTCTCTTCTGGCTCACATTTTATCTGTCTGTTGCAATTCTTTTCAATATAGTTAGGCATTGTAAAGTTAAATGGCTCTGGGACATTTTCTGTTATAATGAGCCAGCATCATATCCATTTGTACTGTACAGTGTTGGGTTTGGGGGTTTGGCTTGATGCATAAATCACATTGGGGAAAAAAATGGCCTTACTGCCATTTTATTGTAAAATGGTCTCTAAATAGACATCAGGCTACCCATTGATAGCATTTTTTGTAATAATGTTTAGGAGGGTTTAAAAGCTTTAAGACCTGGTTCTGAACAGTAAACTATTATAATAATTTGGAAAGATCATCTAGTAGGACACAATATCTGTCAAACCAATTAACTTTATTAATTTCTCAGTATATAATTGTGCAAAAATGGTTAAAAACATCAGTGGAATTCCTGAACTACACACTTCTTATTTTGACTGCTCCTGTTAGGGGTGTCACAGCGGATCATCCGTCTCTATACTACTCTGTCCTCTACATCTGCCTCTTTCAAACCAACTACCTGCATGTGCTCCCTTACCACATCCATAAACCTCCTCCTTTGCCTTCCTCTTCTCCTCCTTCCTGGTGCTCCATCCTCAGCATTCTCCTATTGATATACCCCATGTCCCTCCTCTGCACATGTCCAAACCATCTCAATCTCGCCTCTATCACCTTGTCTCCTAAACGTCCTACATGTGCTGTCCCTCTAATAAACTCATTTCTAATCCTGTCCATCCTCGTCACTCCCAACGAAAACCTTAACATCTTCAGCTCTGCTACCTCCAGCTCCACCTCCTGTCTTTTACACAATGCCACTGTCTCTAAACCATACAACATCGCAGGTCTCACCACAGTCCTATAAAATTTCCCTTTCACTTTCGCAGATACTCTTCTATCACAAATCACTCCTGCCACTCTTCTCCACCCACTCCACCCTGCTGCACTTTTTTCTTCACTTCTCTAACACTCTCCATTACTTTGCACTGTTGACCCCAGGTACTTAAACTCCTCCACCTCCACCACCTCTTCTCCCTGCAACTGCATCACTCCACTGCCCTCCCTCTCATTCACACACATGTTCTCTGTCTTACTCCTACTGACTTTTATTCCCCTTCTCTCCAGCACATACCTCCACCTCTCCAGGCTCTTCTCAACCTGCTCCATACTCTCACCACAAATCACAATATCAGCCACAAACATCATAGTCCAATGCACATTCTCACACACAGAGAGAACAAAATGGACAGTTTTACTATAAGTAGTTTGGATTTTATGAGCTACTTATTTTCAACTATCAATCAAAGTGATGTTTTGATATCTTCCTAATGAGCTGTATTTGTCACCTACAGATAAAACAACAGACACAAGTAAATGGAAGAAACACTGACCAATGCAAGACACACAAAAACACACAAAAATCAAGCTGAGCCCTGCTCATAGTAAATGCCCATTTAAAATGAGTTTACAAATGTTAACTTCAAAAGGTCAACAAGGTTTACAGCTATATCCATTTGAATCATGGTTATAATGTCTGTGTCTGCTTGTGCCGGTGGTATTGGAAAACGGCAGCGAACAAACGCAGCATGTGTCTTGCCTTCATTATATCATGTATAATGACTACAATATTTGACCTTTGTGGGGTTTTTTACCGCACCCATGAGAGCTATTAGGCAAAAACACAAAGGTGTTCAGTTTTCATATGTTCCCCAAAACTTTACTCTGACATGGTTGAGGTCTTTCTTGTGCTGTTAAACTTTTCATTCACAAGCAGACAAAGAAAAAAACAAACAAAAACCACCCAGAAATTAACAAAAATTAGTTTTTATAATTCACTTCAGTGCATATCAGAGTGAAACTACGAAGTACATGTATGCTTTTACATTTATGAAAATATGAAGCACTGACTGTTACACGAATCAATACATTTAGCTGCAGGAAACAAGGAGATAAAGCAAATAATCAGCTCAAGGCTAGGAGACAAAAAGCTTTACCAGTGAGAGAAAAAAATATGCGAATTAGAAAATGAGAAGTGAGGGGAAAGTAAAAGAAAGTCTGAATTCACACTGCAAGGACATTAGCATACACAGCCTCTGTCCTCTCATGAGCACAACAGGGGAGTAATTACCCAACTGCCTCCTGCCAGCAACTTACAAACAAAGCCAAATAAGTAGCCTATAATCACAATTCTTCTCGCACTTTGTTAACCCAGCACATTTCCACTGCATGACCGTGTGTGAGCAGAGATGTGCCCAATTTTAAACCAAATGTCAACCTCACAATAAACAACCAGGAATCAGAAACACTAAGGACACTATGCTCTCTAGACAGGGTGTGGTGGTATTACTGCAGTGTCTGCTGAGGAGAGGACGCATTGACCTTCATCGCAAAGCTATGCACTAGTACGAATCTTTTCAAAACCAGGATCAGTATTAAGGACAAAGGATAACACTGTTCTCCGAATAATCTGAATTCTACTATCACCAGTGACTAATTTTTAAAACAAAAGTGGTATCAAATAATTTTATGACAGCTTCGTATAACCTAGAATCTCCTCACACAGTCATACAAGTTCTATTCTAGAGTCCATTCCATTTCTTTAAATGCAGAAATTAATTCTACTCATCTATTTACAGTTATTAAGCACCAAAACTCAGCAGCAAAAGAAAAACTGTTGGGCGGCATAATGCGAATGGGTGCTGCATACCAGCGCCGTGTGGTTGGTGACTTATGAGGGTATGAGTAATTCTCTTTGGAGAAATTGGAGAGGTTATGAACACAGAAGCTTTCATCTTTCAGTGTGACACACTGTATCTAGCTTTCTGTACTTTCCATGAAATAAAGAAAGAAATAATGAGACGCTCTACAGCAGGAAAAAAAAAGCAACTAAGATTATATGCATAACTTTCATTACCGCAACAATCTCTATTTATAAGCTCTTTTTGTGGAAAATACATTTAAGTGAAATGTATAACAAACAAATAGCAACCAGAGTGTGTCTTTCAATTTGTGATGCTAATAGAAAGTCCACAGTAAGTAAATAAAGCAGTAGATTCAAGTTACATATTTATGAGATTGCATTGTAGGCGGTTTTGGTTTTCAGTGGAACTAAACTTTTTTAACAGGAAGCTCACTTGGCAAACATTGGTGCGGTTTGTTGTGTGAACATTGTAGTACATTTTACACAGTGGCGGGGCATGCATTTGGTTCCTGGGCCTTCAGTGAGGACTTACCCGACTTAAGCCACCTCTTAATACCAATTATATACACAATTAACATAAATAAATACGCAATTATAGAAACCATCAATACTATACAAAAACACGTGGCATTACAGAGAGAGAGACATTTCACATATGGAGGGTGAATACCATTTTATTAAATAAAGAAACCCAGTTAAAACTCCAAACCTCTACACTACAACCGTAACTGTGCACCTACATCATCTGGAGCAGTTCAGAATCAATACTTGTCTAATAACATGACAAAAACACTAAAATGTAAATAAAATACAACCTATTTACCAGAGATGCAGACTCATAATTTGCACCGCTCCTCGGAGACTGTAAGTCAGTGGTACCACTCGTATTCACTGGTCTGGAAGTGGTGACCAAACCCTTTCCTGGGCTGAGACAAGCTAGCTAGCTTAGGGGTTGACCGACCTCTCCTAGCCGTCTAGCTTTTCTTCAAAATGTATTTTTAGGTATGTCCGCGACCATTAAAATTTCTCTTCCTACGTAGGCATAAAAAAGTGTAACTCGGATGTATTCATGTGTGCAGTGCCACACACGTGTTTTACTAGGCGAACTTGGCTGTAACAGTTTCCCTCTGACCAACCAATCAGAATATGGGGCCAGCTAGCTGCACTGTGAGGCGAATATGAAATCTAATTGGTTAAAGAAACAGAGCTATATCTTAAGGAGACTATGGTAAAAAGAATTGCAGAATTTTCTTTGAAGGCCCTGGGCAGACTAGATTGACATGGCAGCACATAGAGGCTGAAATCTGATTGGACATAAAAATCTAACATACATGTACTGGAAGGCTTTGCTGGCCCTGACCGCCCGCCACGGATTTCACACCATAGTTTTTCAAAATCCCTTTATCCCTTAAGCAATTGTCAGCACAGTGGCATGTTAATAAGTGTTGTGATGGTACAAATGTACCAGGTGCAGCAGTGTTGCTTGTCTTAAACCCTCTAAACACAAGAGATTGACAATCTATGGGCTGAAATGCCACGTGGGTCACTTTTTCAAATGGCAGAGAGAGAGAGAGAGAGAGAGAGAGAGAGAGAGAGAGAGAGAGAGAGAGAGAAAGAGACTCACAATCTCTACTTGTTTTATTCATTTGTTTTTAACAAATTATGAAAACAGATTTGTGTGCTACTCCTGGATTTTTTATATATTACTGCGAGTCACATTCAATCAAGCCACATTTTTAATTAAAAGTGCATGTGCTATTTTCAGTCTTTATTCTGACATGCTGCACTAGCGTAGGAGTTCAAAATAAAAACAGGCAAATTTATCTGTCCATCTAGCTGCTAGTTCTTTGACAACATAGAGTGACTCTGACTCAGTGGAACAACTGAAGATAAAAAAACAGAGTATGGCATGTATGACAGTAATAAGTATGACAGTAAATAACAAGATGATACATAAATGCCTTACATGGCAGAGATTTCATACAAAAGAGAGAGAGAGAGAGAGAGAGAGAGAGAGAGAGAGAGAGAGAGAGAGAGAGAGAGAGAGAGAGAATATACAGATACTTGAAAATGGTTCCCTTAGTAAGCTCCTATCTATGCAAAGCTGGATTTAGCACTTCTTACCTGTATTAAATGAAGGAATATCACACAATAGACCATCATGGTAAAAGAGGAATCCCACTCTTTTATCAGGAAATAATCCACTTTGAGGTGGTAACAGTAATTTGGGTTACCTGGCAAGGATTATTTTCTTATAACAAAACACCCTGTCATGTTTTATTACTTGCACATCATTTGAAGCTGGATGTGTCAGCAGAATTAAGCTTCACCCTTTCAAACACACTCCAGACTCTGAAAAGCTGTCAATAAATCTGAGCTCATTTAGTAAAAGAGCATATGATCAAACGATCAAATTTTAAAATAGTGCTAAATTATACAAAATGATAAAAAAAATAATTCCAGGATGGTCAAGGCTTGGGGTCACAGAGAGTTCATGAAGAAGTTTATGAACCCTTAGTGTTTTTTGAACCTGCTTTATTGTATTATTAATGTTAGTGTTGGCATTTGAACTTTACCATTTTCCATCTTTCCCATAAATAATCTTGCATTATCACTTTCATTTAATGCATTTTCCATTTTCCATTGACTGCTTTCTCTTTTTCTTTTTTGAAGAATGCTTTTTCCTGTTTAAAAACAGCAAGCATTATCTATACCCAGCATAACTGAGAATAAACAAGCTTAAGAAATCACACTAAGGTACGTAATATATCTAATATGACGAATGTGGTCAGTCTTTCTTAGTCGCTAGTAATAATTTTATTTGTGAAAAGTTTAAGTTAGTTAGATCTTACCATTAGAGGAGCGCATCCAGATTTTAGAGAGGATTAGCAAGAGTAAAAGCAGTACACTTTCTGCAGGGAAAAGTCTGGATGCCTGAAATGTAGTTGCCAATCCCCTGACTCTGGCATTAGAGCCCTCAGCGTGGTATGATTGGGTGACATATTACAAAGCCAGAACTAATGGCCATGGGAGCACCACTCCTCTCTGGAGCACCTGACAAGAAATCTGAAAGAGTTTTGGTTATCCATTCTAGATTCAGTAATCAGTAATCTCCTTTACAATGATTCAGTCATGAAATATGTACCTCACCATGTTACCATGTTAAAGGTACATTAACCTCATGCTTTTGTTATATCTAGGTTGGATTATTGTAATGCATTACTGTCTGCATGTTCAAGGAAGTGCATAAATAAGCTTCAGTTAGTACAGAATGCATCAGCAAGAGCCATTACCATAACCCTCCCAAAAGTGAAGCATGCTGGTGGCATCATGCTGTGTTTTTCTGCAGCAGGGACTGACAGATTGGTCAGGGTTGTGGGAAAAATAAATGGAGCAGGGTACAGAGATATTCTCTATAAAAACCTTTTCCACAGAGCTCAGGACCTCAGTCCGGGCCGAAGGTTCACCTTCCTACATGACAACGACCCCAAACACAAAGCCAACACAGGAGTGGCTTTGGGGCAACTCTATGAATGTCCTAAAGGGCCCAGCAAGAGCCCTGACTTAAACCCAACTGAACATCTCTGGAGAAACCTGACAGTGGCTGTCCACTGATAGTTGCATCCAACCTGACCCAGCTTGAGAGGATTTGCCATTCAGAATGGCAGAAAATCTCCCAATCCAGGTGTGCAAATGCGTCATAGCCAAACGATTTGAGGCTGTAACTGCTGCCAAAGAGGCTTCGACTAAGTACTGAGTAAAGAATCTGAATACTTATGTACATATTTATGCACATATTTCAGTTTTTTATTTTAAAAAATGCACAGAGATTTCTAGAATTTCTGTTTCCACTTTTCATATTATGGTGTAATAAGTGTAGATTAATGAGAATCTACAAATCAATTCTACAAGATACTCCAAGATACTACAATCAATTGTAGTATCAGGCAGCAACATACACAAAATGTAAAAACGTAAAGGGGTCTGAATACTTTCTCAATGTTCCTATAGAGAGTGTGTGTGTGTGTGTGTGTGTGTGTGTGTGTGTGTGTGTGTGTGTGTGTGTGTGTAAGAGAGAGAGAGTAAGAGAGAGAGAAAGAGAGAGTGTAGCGGGGTGATCTATATCTCCTCTCTGTCGAGATAAACATGTTACTGAAGTACAAGTGACCAGTGAACATGTCCCTTTCTTCTTTCCAGATCCGCTTGATTCAAACCTGACGTCCTACTTCTGGATGGAGTTCTCTTTAATTGGAGACCACTCAGTGCAGCTGAGGATGGTTTCACATGAACAGTTTAAAGATCGATGATATTACTGAGCAACTCGTGAACTATGAGGATGGATTTGGACTGTAATTAATTCAAACAGTCTACTACAAGGGCTTAGGACTACAATTGGCATGAACAGTTCTGAATTTAAGTGCCCATCAGAGAACAGTTCACTGAACAGCACAACTTAATGATAAACTATTATGAATGGACTTTTTGGTGCCATCCTGATGAGAACTGGTTTCTTTCTGAGTTTGGATCCTCTCAAGGTTTCTTCCTCATACCAAGAGTTTTTTCCTTGCCACTGTCACCACTGGCTTGCTCATTAGGGCAAATGACATTCCCTGGTGAACATATACAGCACATCTATTCACAGCCTTTTATTTTTTAAATTTATATCATTTTAATATTTTTAAACAAAATCACTGGCCTGCTAGGTAATGTAATTGAGAGTAACTAATCACAAAATGGCACTGTACCTATGTTAAACTGATCATGAGAAATGCACCAGTACAGTTAATGTTGTATAAATATCTACTGTGTAGATTTATACTGTATGTGTAGCTTCAAATAAAAGACAATTCATCTTCAAGAAGACTGCACAATTAAATGTTCACAATCACACTGTAAAGAGTAAACAAAAGCTGATTATTTTCTTAATACAACACAAGTGAAAAATGTTTAAATTTCCAGGAACACTGAGAAATCGGGCTTGAAACGGTAAATGTAAATACTACGGTACAGCAGGTGGGGGCGTGGTTGAGCAGGTCTTTACCGAAAGGAAGGTGCTTGCAAACATCTAAAAATAATGTAATAATTCTTTATTCATCTCTCTCTCCCTTCATCCAGTTAGTTCTGTGTGTGTGTGTTTCTGTAGTCATGAGCAGAGCAAAGCCAAAGCCAAGAGGAAAGCTGGAAGCAAGCTGGAAAGAGGCAATGTGATTTGTTTTTCAAATATTTGTGCAGCACCAAGTCAAAAACCCAATGGTCAGCAACTCTTAAATCAAATTTATAAAAATTCAAGAAATAGGCATTTTATATATATATATATATATATATATATATATATATATATATATATATATATATATATATATATATATATATATACACACACACACACTATATATATATATATATATATATATATATATATATATATATATATATATATATATATATATATATATATAAACTATTTTAAGTTACAAAAAAATGCTTAAATGATAATGGTTTATAGGAAAAAAAGCTGACAGTGGCTTTTCTGGGTTATAGGAAAATAAAAATTTCTATGTAGGCAATAATACCACCTAATTAATTGTGGTATTACTTTAAATTAGGCCATAAAGAACACTAATTTCACCTTTGGATGACCTTCAGGCAGGAAAGGACCGGACTTTTTGCACTTTTACACAAGACTTTAGCTTCCTTTTCATCATTCCTGAACGGCATATGGAAACTACATAAACATTGTATGATGTACCCATGATAGAAGCATTTTAACAAAAGCAGATAGACACAAAACATGTAAACAAATTTCCCTCAAAAATCAATTTTACAGATGCAGTTTCAGCGAACCCCAGTATCAACAATCATAGAATAAATGACTTGCATTATCAATTATGAATAAGCTATTAAACTACTAGCAAGTGCGCAACAGAATAATGACAAAATATTCATTTTTCTCATAGCCATCTTTATTCTCTAGCCTTGTAAATGGGAACTTTGAAGAGGTTATATATTTTAAGGAGGTTATACAATCACTGACTGCAGCCTCTGTTCCTACACACAGCTTATCAGTCCTCTACCCTTGTACTCTTTCCATCAATGGAAAAACACCACTGAGATATTATATGGGTAGAAAGCAATTATAAGCACAGCAGCCTGTCATTGTGTGTTGATGGTACAAATGTATAAGATGCAGAAGAGCTGCTTGTTCTTTCTAATACAAACTGGACTTCAACCCCAGTGGGGTCACTTGATTTTCAAATGACATTGAGAAAGAGACTCGCGATCTCATCATCTGTTATATTTATCTGTTTTACAAATGATAAACAGATTTTGTGTTCTGCTCCTGGATTTTTACTGGTACTGCAAGTCTTATTCAATCATGCTACATTTTTAATTAAAAGTGTATACACTATTTTCAGTCTTTATTCTGACACTAGCGGCACTAGCGTAGGAGTTCAAAATAAAAATGGCCACATTTATCTGTCCATCTAGCTGCTAGTTCTTTCGAGTGACTCTGAGTCAGTGGAACAAGAAAATACAAGAAAACAAACACGGAAATATTACCCAAAATATAACTGAATATGACAGTAAATAACAAGAAGAAATCAAACTGCTTGTATGGCAGAGGTTTGATATACTGTTTCCTTAAGTAAACGCCTATCTATTTGAAGCTGGATTCAACAACTTCTTTTTAATAACAGAAGAAATATCACACAACAGGCCATCATGGTATTAGAGGATCCACACACTTCAGACTGTGCTGTTATCAAAAAATAATCCACTTCAAGGTGGTAACAGTAATTTGGGTTTGTGTCGGGCCGAATCACACACCCCTGGCATGGATTATTTTCCTATAACAAAATACCCTGTCGTGTTTTATTATTTACGCATCATTTAAAGCAGGAATCGAGAATTGAGTTGCCTCTTTCAAACACAAACTCCTGATTGGAATAAGCTGCGTCAAGAAATGCAAGCTCACAGCTCCCGCTAGACTGGAAATTCAGTAGAAGGACACACGAACAAATGATTCAATAGTGCTAAATTATAAATCTGGGATAATAAATTCTAGGGTGGTCAAGGTTTATGGTCACAGAAAGTTGAAGAAGTTTGTGGCCTGTTACTGTTTAATTTATTTGACACAGTGGCATTGTTACTCTACCTTGTAGACCTTGTATAAAATATGTAACACTTATCCATATAGTACTTAAACAGAACTGCTCCTAGCTGGACACTTATTTGTCTGACGATTCTCAATTCAGTTGTAATACTGAGGTAATAAAAATTCCCAGAAATGCTGCTGCATCTGTTACAATTGTATTAGTGCCACACACCAAAAACATGTCATTACCAGGTCAGCATCACTGCTGTGCTGAGAATGATTCACCAAGCAGACAGGTCAGGAGAGGTCCTATAGTATTGCCCTTCCATTTATTGGCAGGGAGGGGGGGTTTGAAAACTTGTGCACAGTCACAGATGGTGCAGCTAATAAACTGGCAACATGGTGTGGAGCTTCAGGGGGGTAAAAAACACAAGCAAAAGACATCAAATGTAATTCTCAGAATTAAAGCTCTTTACTGGTGAGTTTATAAGGCAAAGCCTTTAACAGTAGCAACAACAGAAACTGTGTGTACAGTTAAAAAGAAAGGTGTTTTTTTTTCATCTCAAAGCATATTGAGCATTAGTTTCCTTTCAAAATGTACCATTCTTACCACAACTAAGCTTAAGTGTGGTCCATGTTGAATTACTTGAGATTATGTCTTTCCTATCATTAACATACTCTCAAATGAGATAATTATAAGTCACTCTAGATAAGGACATCTGCCAAATTCCATAAATGTAAATATGCCTTGCTACATTCACAGTAATTTTCCTGACGCCTTAAAGTATTTCACTCTCTACTTGACTTTTCTTAAGAACAGCTGTTTGATTTCAGCAACAGCTGTTTTGGTCCCAAGATAAAAACTTTGGTACTAATATGTTTATTACAAAAGAGCTCTATTCTAGTGTCTAACGGGTGACAATCCAACAACTAACCTCCCATTAAGCGTTAAGTACTGGGCTACATTTGAAAAAAAGTTGCTGTTCCCAATAACAGTGATAGCTCAGTGGATAACATCGTTTTATTAAAATATTATAAGTTTAAATCCCAGCATTAAGATACAACTGCAGGCTTCTGAACAAAACCCAATAACCATCAACTAAACAGTTTATTTCAAAGGAGATAAATGTAAGTTGCCCTGGATAAGCGATTCTGCCTAATGCCATAAATGTAAACACACACTGTAGCATTTTCTAGAGAATCTGGAACATTCCACCAAAAAACATCGTCAAGAGACACTACTTTTGCTTGGCTCAACACAAGATTATCTTGTTCGCTCCACACCAACTGCTTTAAACTAAACTTTTTACTAACTTTTAAAAATAAGTACTTCGTTTCAGTTCAGTAACTGTATCTTGCTCTGACTCTGTCACAGTGTTTAAATGTTGGAAACCAGTGCACAGAATATAAAGCATTTATATGGAAGTTCAGAAAGGCAATGACAGTAACTTTCAAGATACTGAAGCTCAGCCAGGAAAGTGTACAAAAGATATCAGACATTCCATGGTGTGTGGGTGGAACATCTGAGGCTGAAATATATATGCTATGGACAGACTGCCTTCTCTCTAGGTAGCTATCCATTTACATACTTTAAGTTCTATTTTTATCTCCTATCTAGGCCTTGCTTTACTGACCTTGGCTGACTACATTGCCTTCACCTTCAACTGCTTGCTTATTAGACCTAGCTTTTTTAAAGGAATCATGTTCATGGCCAGTTCACGTTCCTCTAACAACTCTGATCTCCTTGTTTCAACCTCCTGCAGATCTTCAGACGATGACCTCTATCACCCACAGAACACAGATAAGTTAGTTGTTGTGGGAACCAGTACTTTTACATTGCTCACCTGCACCAATTTACTTTCCACAATTCATCTTGGTTCTCTGTGGCCAGCTAGTGATGCACAGGGGAGTGCTGTGGGCTGCTGGAAGAAGGACCTTAAGATCCAAGCTGAGAAAAATTGATGGTTGCTGGTGTGCAGACACTCCACAAATAACAACCCTTTGAGCAGCCAGAAGTGATGGAGAAAAGTGAAATGGGGCATACATACTTGTTGACCTGTGCTGCATGTTCAACACAAAAATACAGCAATCTAAATGTGGAATAGCGATCTTTTTTATTTTGTGTACATGCTTTATTTTGTGAACATGCCACACTCAGTGCAAAAAAAAACATCAAGAAAGGGAAGACAACCTCAGATGTGTTCTTATTAGTGAGAAAAAACACACAAAAGCACAAGCCCTTGTTATTCTTGTTCATTTCAGTTGCTTAATTACCTGGACTGAAACAGATAAACAGCCCTGCAATCGTATCAAGTACTGTGCCTAATACAATTAGCCAAAAATAAAACAGGCACGACTTTCTCCATAGCAACCTCTTGCCAATGAGGCTTTGGAGAGCACTAGGTTCCAAGAAGCAAATAATCAGGGGAGATTTTGTGCACAGACGTGGTGGGGGAGTGAGTGGTGCCAATCGTGTCACTTCTACTGTTATGCACACGCACACGCACACGCACACACACACACACACGCACACACACACACACACGCACACACACACAGAGGACAACACGACAAGAGAACAGGCTAAACATCACACAGAAACAAAGAAAGCTGCTTTTTAGACGGTCTCTGGGGAGCTGAAGTCTGTTCCAAAGCACACTTCCATGTTCCTTGATGAATAGCTCCAGATGGGTAAATATGGGGGACAGAAGAGGACTGAAAACTTTAATTTAGACTACAAACAGACCTACTGGCAACATATTCTACGATTTGTGCAGTTCGTTAAATGCAAAACAAATGTGTGCAAAACATGTGCAGTGCCTGTTTTTAATTCTTTGAAGAAACATGTTTTAAATATTTGATGAACCAGCCACATGAAATTCTGAATTATTAAAGAGAAATATATGTCAAAATTCCAACAGAGTTAACGCTAAACAAAAATAACTTTATTCAACTGCTGAAACGGATGCCCTGAGAACATTTCTGGCAAACTCTTTTTTTTTATTTGTTTTTTTTATATATCTAATGAGTCTGTGTTAGCAAGCTAAAGCACTGCCATCTTTTCCAAATCAAAAAACTGGTTTTTATACAGCAGCTGACAACAGCAGCCATTTAATATTATTTTGCCAAATTCTGGGTTTTTGTGCTTTGTTACAGTCCACAAGTTCAGGTCCTTCAAGCAAAATTTCATTACAATAACCATATTCCAGTTTACACATTAATCTGTTGTTTTACAATATTTTGTAAATAAATGAAAAATATATTTTAAAATCCATGAAAATATGCTGCCCTATGCACACCATGCAGTCTGTATGAGCTACTGTACCCACAGTTACTGTATATAATGAAAGCATATTTATTTTGCTTGTACAGAAGATTTTGGAAGGTGAGAGAATGCCTGAGGAATGAAGGAGGAGTGTTCTTTAAGTATAAGGGAGATGTGCAGACCTGCAGTAACTACAGGGGAATAAAGTTGATCAGTCACACCATGAACTTATGGGAAAGAGTAGTGGAATCCAGGCTGAGAAAAGAGTGACCATCTGTGAGCAACAGTATGGTTTCATGCCAGGGAAGAGCACCACAGATGCATTATTTGCTTTGAGAATGTTGATTCTGTGAATTTGTTGATGGAGAAGTATAGAAAAGGTCAGAAGGAGTTGCTTTGTGTGTTTGTGGATTCAGAGAAAGTGTACAACAGGGTGCCGAGAGAGGTGTTGTGGTATTGTATGAGGAAGACTGGTGTGTCAGAAAAGTATGTGAGGGTGGTGCAGGACATGTATGAGGACAGTGTGACAGCAGTGAAGTGTGCAGTAGGAACAACATACTGGTTCAAGGTGAAGGTTGGACTGCATCAAGGTTCGGCTCTGAGCCCTTTCCTGTTTGCAGTGGTGATAGACAGGTTGACAAGCAAGGTCAGACAGGAGTCTCCATGGACTATGATGTTTGCGGATGATATTGTGATTTGTGGTGAGAGTACAGAGCAGGTTGAGAAGAGCCTGGAGAGGTGGAGGTACATGCTGGAGAGAAGGGGAATAAAAGTCAGTAGAAGTAAGACAGAGAACATGTGTGTGAATGAGAGGGAGGGCAGTGGAGTGGTGTGGTTGCAGGGAGAAGAGGTGGAGGAGTTGGAGGAGTTTAAGTACCTGGGGTCAACAGAGCAAAGTAATAGAGAGTGTGTTAGAGAAGTGAAGAAAAGAGTGCAGCAGGGTGGAGTGGGTGGAGAAGAGTGGCAGGAGTGATTTGTGATAGAAGTGTATCTGCAAGAATGAAAGGGAAAGTTTATAGGTCTGTGGTGAGACCTGCGATGTTGTATGGCTTAGAGATAGTGGCATTGAGTAAAAGACAGGAGGTGGAGCTGGAGGTAGCAAAGCTGAAGATGTTGAGGTTTTCGTTGGGAGTGATGAGGATGGACAGGATTAGAAATGAGTTTATTAGAGGGACAGCGCAAGTAGGTTATTTGGGGACAAGGTGATGGAGGTGAGATTGAGATGGTTTGGACATGTGCAGAGGAGGGACATGGGGTATATCGGCAGAGGAATGCTGAGGATGGAGCCACTAGGAAGGAGGAAAAGAGGAAGAGCAAGGAAGATGTTTATGGATGTGGTAAGGAAGACATGCAGGTAGTTGGGTTGAAAGAGGCAGATGTAGAGGACAGGGGGGTATGGAGACGGATGATCCGCTGTGGTGACCCCTAATGGGAGAAGCCGAATTTATAAGTGAATGGATTTGTTCTTTGTTCAGTTACAGGGTTTTCAGATGATGTGTATATCAGCTTAGTGCAGATATATACTGCCATTCAGAAATAAGCAACACTGTTAACTTGCTTAAATGATAAAATGGAGAAAAAAATGCTGTGACCAATGCCTGAACCAATTTTTCCCCCTATGGCTGAGATTTTTGTCTCTAAAAAATAGTTCCCACATATTTTTGTTTTGACGGAAAGACGAATATATGAAGTTTCCTTTTTGCATTCTCAGAACCCTGAATGTTTACAGAACATTTTCCTGAATGGCTTCGGTTTGATTCCAAAGGTGAAGCCAATTCAACAATCACCTATTCCTTTTGTGTTACAAACGCAAAAGACACATTCATTTGGCATGATAAAACAAACATTATTTTGCTTTACCGATACATCAGGCAGTAAAACAGCAACCTTTCAAAGCTTACACGCTTGGAAATATAAGAAGCCTATTTATAAGATAAGACTAGTCAACAAAAACAAAACAAAAAAAAATGCTGCCTCAAAATGTACTGGATTTAGACATGCAAATGAAAACACTCCTTCACTCTATTCATGACATAAAATATTCACTGTATGACGGTATGACTCACTGTTCCATTTTTGGACTTATAAGATAAACGTGCCATCCTGAAACATGACATTTAAAGCCTTCTATACTTTCTCTACCTGCCGTTACCCAACATGGGACCAACAGCTCAGAGCAATCAGTTGAGGACTAATGATGCTGTAACTATGGCCTTGAATCAACACTTTTATCCTCTCTGGGAATCCACGTGGTTTGATGGGGAAGACAAGGGCTTTTGGAGACCACTGACTCATGTGTTAATCTGACCTTCCCTTTGTTTCGCTGTATCCAAGCCAAAAAATAAGCACTTTGGGGTATTTTTAGAATGTGTTTCTGCTTTGCCTCTAAATTTATTCACACCAACTCCTCATTAAATTCCCTTGATGGTAATCTGGCAAGATGAAGACCATCATCAGCCTCCAGGGTGAGTTAATCTTACAGAGGCTACACATGTGCATGCGTGCTACACTCATGAATGACCATGTGGATGCCTGATTGATGTTGCTTAGTAACAGGAGAGTGCAGGACCTGTCTGTCCTTGCAAAGTAATGGGAATGGGCAGACCTCTAGGCAAGGATGCTGTGCATAGACATGACCTGCATTACAGCAGTACATTGCGCATTTGCCCTGCAACACTTGATGAGTGAGTGCAGAATCATTGACACCTTCAGTTTTTGCCCATTTTGTTTTGTTATATTACTTCCTTGACAGTAATCTACACACAATGTAATATACAATGCAGATAATGTAACATCCTGTAGCGATGTATTAGTCATTTGAGAGGAACCTGCTTTTACCAGATGTAGTGCTTGAAGTTCAAAAGATGTAATTTTTGTCTCATCAGACCAAAGAATCCTTTCCTACATGCTCTCAGAATCTTTTAAGTGCCTTCTGTATGCCTTTTAGTCACAAGTGGCTTCACTGATTCAACCATAAAGCTCTGATTTGATGGCATATATCTGATATGATTGTCCTTCCGGAAGGTTCTCTAATCTTTGCAGAGGACTTCTCTGTTAGTGTGGCTTTTTGGTTTGTTTCTATTACTAAGACACTTCTAGCTGAGTTGAACTGGATGTCCAGGAAGAGTCCTGGTGGTTCAAACTTTCAAAAGTTTCATTAAGGCCTCCATCAATAGTTTTAGTGGTTCATTTATACACATACTAAAAATAGCATTATTATAAAACACTTTTGGGAGAGAATATAGTTAAAAACAATTTTTTAGTAGGAGAAATGCTAATTTAAACATTGCTGGAAAAGGTAGGTCTTAAGACGTCATTTGAAAACAGCCAGTTTAGGTGCCAGAACAGAGAATATTCTTGGAGCATGTATTCCTTGTACCCTGAGAGATGGTGGGACCAGTCAAGGAGTAATTGAGGGAGGTGGTGCAGTGCGTGCAAGATAATGCTTTTTGGTAAAGGGGTGATGGTCAGTTTTTGGCTTTGCAGCTAAGCATCAGCCTTATAAATCTGATGGGGACAGCTACAGGAATCCAATGGAGGTAGCACAGTAAACCTTATTTCATTTCATAACTTCCAATAATGGCGCTCACAGTACTCTAGGGCACATTCAAAGCTAAAAAAATGTTTGCCCAGATCTATGTTTTGAAACAATTAGATTACAGAAGCCTCCTGATAGTTCTTTTGCACTTCATGGCTTTGTTTTCGGTCGGAGATGCACTGTGAATTGTGTGGAGCACATACATTCAAGTGTACACCTTTTTAAATCATGTTCAGTCAAACAGAAGACCTCAAGATATACTATCTCAGAATAATCAATAGGATGCACTGGAGCTCAATACAGAATGTCTTCAGTTACAAAAAAAATAAAAAATAAAGAATTGTGTTATCCACAAATAAGAATGTTTCTTCCAGGAGTATATGCACAGTGCTATTACGTATTTTCCAAATCCATATTGCTATTGTTGATCGCCTGTACCAATTCCACATCTTTGTTTCGTGGCAAGGTGAACAACAAAAGGGAGATTTCATAGACTGCTTCTAGTTTTTCCAGATTTAAAATTAAAATAAAAAATAAAAAACCTTGATGTGACAGGGATGACACCATATATTACATGGCATGTAAGATTTATAATCAGAGAGTTACTTCAGAAAGTCTCTTAAAGGAGTTGGCAAAATATCATACCTCAGTTCACTAAAGTACTTTGATCTCTTGGTACATCTCCGGACAATGAAAATAGTTTGTGACATACCGTACTTATTATCAAGATCCTTCAATGTGTTGGTACAGATTTCAAAAGTGGAAAGGAGCTATTTTAAATGCATACGGCACAAAAAAAGACCATTGACAATATACCTAGACATGCACTAGCTCAGTCATTATAAGTACTGTTGAGCTAGACCAAAAATATTTGCAACTGTATTGGCTCAAAGTAGTATATAATACAAGTTCAAACACTTTTTCTCCCGATGCTGTGCAGCTCAGAACACAGGTGAAGTGCGTTTTTTCGTTTCCATTCGGAAATTTCATTGGTCTAATGTTATGGGGTTCAGTTTTTTGACTTGAAGTTTTATGAAACCGAGAAAAACCCAGGAAAAATTCATAAATTAGCCGCTTCGGTGTTTAAGCTGCGGGGTTCAAAACGTGGGAAAAAAGTAGCGGCTTATAGTCTGAAAAATACGGTACATATAAAGAACATTAGTATGAGGCACGTTAGCAATTCTTTATGCTTTCGATTTCTTTGTCAACTTTACTATTATTGTTATAGGAATACTGGCATATATATGTCCATTACAGCAAGTATGCTTTAAATATTAATTACACTAATAACTTGGCTACCTTACTGCCATTAATGATTATACATTTACAAGGTGCTTTTTACAGTCTATTTCCTAAATTAGGGGTATTCCATCTTACTGCAATGAGATGATGTGGCTCCAGGTTTGATTTTCTACGCACATAGGAAACACAACTAAGAGTTGTTAAAAGTCACACTGGCCCTTTGAGATTAAAGACCTCTGGTCTAAATCTCAATATCCCATTTTTCTTGCTTCAGATTTTCTGCTATTGTACAACTCGATTATTGATTTCTTAAAATCTCCCATGTGCAGTTTTTCTTCTTTGCTGATCTGGCCAATATAAATGTGGAACTTAACTAGGGGATAGACATTTCTAATTAAAGTGTTAGTATGGGGATGGGAGACATTGCTTCTGCCACCCACAACATAGCCGTAGGTGGAATATATTTTTAAAGGGTTTTTTTTATATGGGTTTATTTGAAACCTGGAGCAATGCCTACTTAAACTGCAAAAGGCATGTAAAAGAAATAAACTAAAATGTAGGCTGAAAACTCGCACAAGCGTTATGATCCCCTGATTCGTTCTTGGTATTCTTTTGCCACATTAAATTAAACTGTGCATGCCTTAAACTAAACTGTGCATGTGTGCACAAAGGAGAGAACATTTTAATGGCCTCTCCAGGCTTTCATACCATTTTCATTAGCCAGGGACTGACTCGTTGATCATGATTTAGTGTATCAATCTATTGTGCCCTTTCTAGGCAAAAAGGAATCAAGGTATAAGAACTTAGTCAAACACTTACTGTAGGTGCAGCTGAAGAACTGAATCTGCACCATTGGATTTGTCATGATTAGGAAATCGCTTTGAATAATGATATACAATAAATAAAAAATAAATAAGACATGAATAATTTAAGAGTGCTTTTTATCAGCTATTCAGTTATCATTAACTATTATTAAGAAAAAAGCTTAAATATTATTCAGGAAGTTAGTTCATTCCTATGGCTTCCTGGTCAATTTTTAGTCACCTTACACCCACCCAACCACCTAAAGTAAGTAAAAGGAACATTATTAAAATGTCCAAAAATAAAATACCTGCCTTTACACTGTTTTATTCTGTATTTATACTATATTATGTAGCTCCCTTCAGCCAGATTGAAAAGGCATCCTTGGATTCTGAAGTAAAGAAGAATGCTTTATTTAGTTACATTTATCCTTGTGCCAGGCTTCTTCTATAGACTTTCTTCTATAATTCAATCTATCACACATCTATCATGCATATCTGAAAAGAAGAAAGAAAAAGAAAAAACCTTCTATGGCCCTTATCATTTCATATTTTCTGAAATGACATATTTTCCAGTACTAATGAATTTCCAGTGCAATGTTGCCAGATAGATGGCTCGAGAGAAATGCAGAAGAGACAGCAACACATATTAGGATGTCACACTTTTTAAGGTCATTGTGAAGAAAAAAATAGGGAAATGGAAAATATAAAGCAGAAAGAAAGATAGACTGTTGCCATATGTAGTCAGAAGCACATGTCTGAGCTTACAAGCTGTTCCAGTTGATGAGATGAAGTACTCAAGGTGGCACTGCACCAGATTTCACACACATTGGTCTGGTTTGCGACTGACAGGTCACTGTTCATTGCATATCAATGGAGAGGCAGAAAATGCATGAACCTTAGCTTGATTCATTAAAGAAGAAAAAGAAAACAGAACAAAGACATAAGCCGACATTATCACACATGCTTATACATGCACACAGAGACACACACACTTCATCAAGCATTCCTTCCACACAGTGCTGACAAAACATTCTGACAGGGAGGGAGAATGTGGAAAGGTGTTTGGGCTTTAAAACAAGGCTGTGTATGTATATGCCAAGGTGACACGTTCTATGTCCCTCTTTTATGTGCAAAAAATACTCAGAAAATCAGTTTTTAGTTTCTAGTGTTAACTGTTGCCCTACTGTATGCTACAGCACATATAGGCCAGCATTAACAAGCGTGTTTTAGTGGCATTTTTCTATTCATTTTCCCATCCAAACACATTTGCTCATTATGTTTTAGTGATGGACACTTGCAAGATGGTACACTCTTTGGTTTACTACAGCTGGAATGCACTTATCTATTCAGATTTTGTGTTTATCTATTCCTTTAGTGCCCACTCATTTCCACTGTAAAAGCTTCCACAAGGCCAATAATCACTGGTGAATTCTTCATTCACATGGGAAGGTGTGTGCCTGTATTTTACCTACAGCAGTCTGCATTTGCCAGCAGAAAAAACACAGAACCAGAGATGAGTTAATGGAAATATTAATTTCTTCTGGACCTACAGTATCTGCTATTTGTTTTAAGGTTGTATGTTAGCAATTCCTGTTTATTTCAATTGCAAATTAGGCATATCATTTGTTCTGCTCTGTTTGCATTCATAAAAAGAGCAATGGAAAAAAGGGAAAACAGAAAGAAAAGGAGGATGAAAGCAAAAAAAAAAGAGCAAAGAATCAGCTATTAATAAACTGGCAGACAGTTTGGAAAGCTCCCAGATGGCAGCAATATGATGGCAGCATTGAGAGTTCCTCTGGTGGAGTGTGATGGGTTTGGTATTGATACAGTAAGAGGTGTTTTTGGCTCTGCCAGGTCTCTCTGCCCCTCTTTTCTAAAAAGGAGGTCAATCAGATATAGAACATGTCAGCCATGACTCCTGTTGCTCCGATACCTTGCAGCTAATGCCAGAATTAAAGGAACTGGAGCACACAAAACTAACATTCTTCACAAGAACTGCTGAAAGTCATTGTGTTTAATTCATTTAAATGAAATTCATTTTTTGTTCTGTGGAAATCATATTCATGTTTATATATGAAGACCTGGATTCGGAAAATAAGGTGGATGCATACATGAAGAAAATAATAAGGCAACAGAGTAATGAAGGGTCTTAGAGAAGAAAATAAGTCTAAATAAACTTCCAAAAAACTCAAATTTATATGTAGGATTTATATTTATGTTGCATATTTATTAAAAATTGTGCTTCAGAAGAAAAACAAATAATCAGTTCCTGCAGTAAACGAAAATAATAAGGCAAATTAAACACCTGCTACTTCTAACAGTGCACTGTGATATTTCTGAGGAAACACTCCTTTTATCACAAAGAGCTATTGAGGGCATTATTATTTAATTCAGTGCTTTCATAAATATTATTAAGATTAGTTTCTCAGGGCATCTTTTCCCACCTTACAAAGGTTTTCACTGCATGCACACCATGAAGAGTTTTTTTTTTTGCCATTTTAAGGTATTGCCATGCAATGTACTAACCATTAGACATGAAATACATAATAAATTAAAAAATTTATTTAAAAAAATACAATATAAAAAAAAACCAATTGTATTTATCACTACCCTGACTATCACCATTTCCACTAAAGATCTTAGTTTCTTAGTTAGCTACTAAGCTTCACTAATAAAACTCTACTGATTCCTTTTATTAACTATTTTTACACTGATTAATTAAAATTTTCTAAAATCTAAAAACCATCAATCACTCTGCATTTAAAGGGTTTCTGCTTATACCACCATTTACATACTGCCTTTGTATGGTCATGCTGTATTTCTATGATATTAAGAGTTGTACATACACAGTGAATGTGGGCAAGATCTGAATGAAATTATTAAACTTATCTTAGAAAGATAATGATCATAAAGATTTTTGATTGTAGTAAAGTGATTAACGGCATAAATTCCCAATATGACCAATTCTACATGGACACCTGACCTGCCAGCATTCCAAGTCATGCCTAAGGTGTTCAAGTCAAGTGGGGTTAAGTTGAAGATGTGTGCAGTCCCCTCAAGTTTTTCCACTCTTGGCAACCCATGTCTTCACGGACCTCACTTTGTGCACATGGACACTGTTATTCCAGAGGGAACGCTCAAAGCTACGGCATACAAAGACATCCTAGAGAACAGTATGCTTCTATTCTGCATAAGCTGCGTGGGGAAGGCCCACATGTGTGCTGGTCACATGTCCACATACTTTTGACAATAGTTTAGTTTGTCTAAAAAACTTAAGGCTTAATTGAAAAGAATTAATTTCTCACGTTATCGACTTTGCATATTTTCACATAATGCAAATGAAGTCATTTGGATGCATAAAAAAATTATTCATGAAAACAGTGAAAAAATATGATATGAAAATTTCAGCCAGTTAATGCGACACCACAATGGCATATAGCCTGGACAGTTTTGTTTTTTTCAATGTCGCTTTCCAAGGTTTCTAGGCAAATAGAGTCTGGAAAAAGTAAGATTACACTACATCTTTAACAGAATTAAAGTTGGAATTAAAGATTCTAATTACTGCACCAGAATTAGACATTTTGCATGAACAATGCTGATGACTGCTATACTATAAAAGTCTTTCTCTATACCAGTTTTTCCTCACAGAAAAAAGAGACTTGAGTACCTAGAAAAAAGAAACATTTTTTTGCTCTTCTTATAATCTTTGTTGTTTTGCTTAACACACAAGATGGTGAAAGGCTGCAGAAATACAAACATACTGCAAATTGCAAGCCGAGCAATGTGAGCTACAGTACCTCCAGAGACATTCTGCCTAATTTAAACATATTCTGATCTCTGTGTCCTTATCGATTTTTCCTGAAGTGGTCAAATAGCTTTTAGTTTGGTATGATGCATCACTGTTCCCACTCACATTGCCATGGTTGAT
Source organism: Silurus meridionalis (assembly GCF_014805685.1). Taxonomy (NCBI): domain Eukaryota; kingdom Metazoa; phylum Chordata; class Actinopteri; order Siluriformes; family Siluridae; genus Silurus; species Silurus meridionalis. The sequence continues at coordinate 13,569,714 of NC_060893.1, read as the reverse complement.
GAAGTTGTGCTTGTGGGCGACGCGCTGGGCCTCTTCCTTTCCCCATGGATGTGAACGGCCCAGGAATTGGTGTACATGCCTTGGCTGGATGCAGACTCTACCATTATGCTCAGGAGCAGCAGGCTGGTTCTGAGCTGCAGCAAGAGCCAACGGACCTCCATGAACGCCACTGCAGCAGGTCTGAACACTCTATGTGTGTTTCTGAGAGAATCTGTCACTCTGGATTACATAGGCCAAATGGAAATGTGTCAAGACCTGCAGTAAACAAAACAGAGGGCTTAGAACTGAGCCTTATACAGATGGACAAACTCAGAGAATCAAAGCAGAACAAACCCCATGATAATCACAACCACAAAACAACTCTGAAGTAATGTATTTTGTTGAAAGAATGAGTAGAAATGCAAGACCACACACAAGCTTTCGCATTTTATTTCGTTCATACAAGGTGTATACAAACCCTCTGCAACCGGGAGGAGACAAACAACTCAATCTATGTTAGTGTAAAAAATGATAAAGTATTAAATCTTGCACACAGAAACCAAGCTTTGCTTGCTAACTGGAGCAAAGCATGTTGCACAAATGCCTAGGTTATCTGCTGTTTCCAAAATAAAAAAAAATAAATGACTGTAAGAGAGATCAGACAACGGAATTAGAAAGTGCTTGCTTGACAGTTTCCTCGAATGCATAAAGGAGAAATCATAAACAGCATAAATGTGAATAGATCTGTTTAAACAATAACCTAGCGCTGTGACAGTAGCGGTAATACGGTGAAACTGTTAGTGAAAACATTTTGTTTGTTAATTTGATTTTATGTAAAATGAAGCTGCAGAAGTATCCAATAAAATGTTCTTGTTTGTTTGCTATTAGTAATATAAATATTACATTTTCAGTTTTTGTTGCTACACTCAGTTTTTGTACACACTGGGCAAAAAAAAAAAGAGGTCTAAGCCAAAAAATGGCAAAAATGAATGCAATCAGCTAACAGATGAGTTAGTTTTGTTCCATTCAATGTTGGTCCTTAAAACATTTGATGAGTAAAATTCTGCAAACCCAGAAATGGGTTGAATTTGACATCAAGCATTTTAATCATCATGATTTTATCTTTGCATACAGATACTTTAAGAATAGGTAAGTTTCCGTGTTATTTCCCCCCTCAAACACTGCATTATAATAAATGAGTAAACAGTGGCACAGGAGTCCTAGCAATGCATTTATTCAATTCTTGCAAATTTTCTGGCCAATGATTTCTTAAAGAGGTGTGTAAGTAAAAAACGTCCACATAATATACCTGAAATATGAAAATATTGTAGAAAATGAAAAATTAAACATAAAGCTTTTGCATTTTCTGCTCATGCTCTCTTGTTCTTGCTCGAGGGAAGCTCTCTACAGGATCATGATACAGATGAGATGTTGTTAGATTCAAGCAGGTCTATAGGGACTAGGTGGGTTCTACTGAATACAGAACAAGCTCATTGTTTTTCCCTAGAGCCCACTGCGAAGTTGTACATCTCTCTACAAGAGAGAAAAACCCAAACAACACAGGCTGAATAAGAAGCAGCCCTGGGGCCCAATTTCTGCAACATCTTCGATAAAAAGAAACAAGTCTTTTGCCTGTACTTTTTTTTTTTTTATGCTTAATAAATTGTGCATGTCCTATGAACCTAATTATCCAAAACTTAAACAGAAAATCTGTCAAAATCAACATATAATTTCCAGTAAAGTATTGTAGTCAATTGTGGACCATTGTGCCATTATCTCAAAAACACGTGCAGAGGAAAAATTAATATGTGAACAGCACAGCAGTATGTGAGACAGTAAAAAGCAGAACAGTGTAGCGCTCAGAAAACAAACAGACTGTCACATCTGCAATCTGTATTGCTGTACTCATTAAGTTCAGGTAGTGTGCAGTGAGCTGAAAGAGAAAAGTAAGCTCCCTGCCCATCATCAAACTCTCAGAGGGATGGCAGATGGAAAAAGGAGACTGTGTGAGAAAGACAACAAAGAATGATGAATGATTGCAAAAGTGTAGTGAGAGACTTTTTAGAGCATCTCCTGATACTAGAGCAAATGTGCAGGAACTGTGGAAATTAATCAGATCATAAAATAGGTAATAAGGTCAGTTATTTTTTTCTTCAAACATCCTCTCTCTCTCTCTCTCTCTCTCTCTCTCTCTCTCCCTTTTGTTTTTCTCTCTCATTGCATAGACAATAAATTGCTAGTTTGTACTGCAAAAGTACTAACTATATATTTTTAGTTATTCACACACCGAAAAACAGCAAACAGCAGCAAATGGATATTGGCTAACTTAGAATATCATAACCACAGTGTAATTATCCTCCAACTACCTTAATTACTTTTCATTATAACTGCAAAACCATACAGGGAGACACCATGATCGGCTTCATAAAATAAAAAATATTATAAAAATAAAAAAATTATAAAAATCAAAAAAAAAAAAAAAAAGAAAAATATTATATATATATATATATATATATATATATATATATATATATATATATAAAGGTTTAAATTGGAATAAAAGGATAGTTTCTTTTCTGTTCTAAAAAAAAAAAAAAAAATATATATATATATATATATATATATATATATATATATATATATATATATAGGCTTTTTATGTGAAAGCTACATTTAACTGTCAGCTGCAGAAAGCCGAACCAACTGTAAAAAAAAAAAAAAAAAAAAAAATCAATCTGCTCATCTACACAGTTCAGCCCCAACTAAGCATTTGGAACACTGAGTACAGAAGATAATCAGGTGTCCTGATGGCAGTAATTGTTACGGAGCTGTCAAAGTATAAAAAAAAGCTTGAAATCATTTATTTGCAAAAGGTTTACTCATAACTGAGATTTCTAGGACGTTGCGAGTTTTGTTCGGTGCATTTCAAATAAAGCCCCATCGATTGTTTTACGGCACAAAACACTAACTTATTAAATGAACATTATATTGAAGTCACTCAGTAGATCTGAGCTGGTGATTCCATATTCGAAAATTAGGCAAGTACATAAATGTCGAACTTAAACGAGATTCTAAGGCGCAAGAAATATTCCTCAGTGCAGTCAAGCAGCAGAGGAATGCGCAAGTCTTCTCTGCCATACTTCAATCTGCCATAACTTGACTGGTATCATAAAAACAGAGAGACTTTCCTTATTGGCACAATGACACGCAGCATTTTATGCTTAGTAGTTGTTTATTAAGTGCACAGACCATATAGTCACGTGCAAAAATGTTATTGACGCATAAAAGAAATTAATGATCTGCACGGGTGTATATAACTTGTTTACTTATAACTGTGGCAATTTCTTTTAATAACTTGGAGAATTATTTTGCTTAACATTTGGTATGTTATTGGTGTTGTGCAGCCTATAGTTGTGTTTTTATAAATGCTGGTTGTAACATTACGAATTCCAAGTGTGTATCATCAATTGTGTTTAGTTTAGAATGACTAAATTGTTCCTACAGAGTAAAGTCATAATCTAATCAAACACTCTTCACGACTGCAGTCTTTGTGTGTGCCATTAAAAAAACCTACTAACAAACATCAGTATAAGGGAGAAGTTTAGAAGTTGGTGAATTTTTTTATTAATATTTATTTGACGCTCATTACTAACCATGAAGTCAGGACCAAATCTATATTGTCCCCATGTCCTAATAGCAGCATAATTTTACTTTCTGTATGTACATACTGACAGTGATTCCAATTCAGTGCTGGATGTTATGTGCCACGTCTCTCTGTCATACATGGTTGGGTCTGGGATGTCATCATTTTTTTTCTCAATGTGTAATAAGTACAGAGAGCAAAGGACAGCCTGACAGTGACACTAGTGCACTGATTCTTCTGGGGAGGGTGAGAAAAGTAATTATCCTTGCTTAATAACTTCATGTCAGACAACACTACATAGACCTAATGACCTACACTCACTTTGTCAGTTTAAGACCTGTGGAGCATGGAGACTAGAGCTATACATACTGAGGCACTGTGATATAACAGTATAATACAAAATGTTCAAGTATATCGTAGAATGCTTTGCTAGAAATATTTTAGTAATATCGATTTTTTTTCCTTTTCTAAATTAATCCTGGTTGGTTTCTCATTAGAAATGAGAACAAATACAAACTCTGTGCATTAAAAAGCCTTAAAATCTCCAAATTTCTAATAGACAGTGCATTCCCTTAGTCCATTAGCATTAGTACTGCATTGCAAGCTGACATAATTCCATCTTTTACAGGTGGCGCCAAGTGATTTTATTTGCATGTTATCAATGGCCCTTATTCATCCATGTTGCATAAAAATGAGCGCAGATTTAAGTGCATGAAAAACTGTCATGAAACTGCCAAATCAATACAAGTGGTGAATGCAATTAATAACTCCACTTTAGCTGTGCAGACATTTGCTCTTGCCCACTGGTTCCTTATTTGTCATATGAATGTGGCACACCACAATTTACCCCAAACCCCTAAGCTAATTTACATGAATTGCTATACATTATGCAAGCATTGCAACAGTGAGCCAATAAAAGAGCCGCTTTCAGCAAGCATTTTAGTGAAGCAGAGTTAGACGTGATTGTGTGTGAGAGTACTTGAAATAAAATGCTGAAAGCCACAAAAAATAATAAAAATTTAAACTATAAAGCATGTCAAGAGAGGAAAGAGGTCTGCTTTTGCAATCTTGTTTTTGCTTAAATTAACGTAATCATAAAGGCTTATAGATAGTTAAGAAAATGTGCCTTGTTTTCCATCCTAACCTACACTTGTAGATCTGTAAAACCTGGAAATTTAATTTAAGCTTTATTTATACATTTATAAAAGTGAGCAATGTTTCCATACTGAACCACAGCTGGTGCAGTTTTAAGGTGTTAGAAAGTCATGCTGTGTCAAGCCTTGTAAAGCAAATGTTCTGACAGAGGAAGGTCTGGTAGAAATATGGTGAATTGAACAGCAGATGACTGATATCAACAGATCATGTGTTGAAAAACAGGGGAAATCAGGTATCTATATCTAAGTCAATACATCCTCAGGTTCTCAGCCTAATGCAGCACCACAAATGTGCTATTAATCAAATGCGCTAATAAGGATCAAATGTCTGTGCGTCTGAATCGCATTAACAAATTACAAGCTGACATTATTCAAACTGCATTCAATATAATATAGTAGGTTCCTGTGATATTAATTATAATTAATGAGATGTATTTTACACGATAGTTATTGCTGCTACTGGTTTTGATTTTGATTATCAGCAAATCAAACATATTGCAAGCTGTTAAAATATTATTACTCAAATTCCTACGACCAGGTTTAAATGTACATAGCTAAATGAATAAATCCCATTGCCTGTGTCTTTCTTCCTGGGAAACCTTCAGCCTTAATTACCTACTGATTTTCTATTACCACCACAGTGCTGTGATGAGTTTAGTCTAATCCAGGCCCTGGTTTTTAGTCTCTCTCTCCGCACATGTTGCCTCTGAGAGAAAAAAAAGTTGGGTGATAAGATTACTGTCTTTATGCCTGAACTGTACTCCTATACCTGCAACTGTCTCTTAAAAACAGGCATTAAAATCATTGACCACAGGTTTCTTTAACAGAAAAACATTTATAATAATAATAATAATAATAATAATAATAATAATAATAATAATAATAACAGTCACTAAACTAGATATCAGCAATACCTCACAGTATCTTTGTTACTTTACTGCATTTACTGCAAATGATTAACTAAAATGGAAGACTCAAAAATAAAATAAAATAAAATAAAGAGAGAAATCATGAGCTATTACTTACTTCTGCCTTCCAAAGAGTAGTCAGATGTTTTTGGTGAAATTGTTGCTTAGGGTAAAATGTCTAAGGTTGGTGTTAAGTTCAGCCAAAAGTAGAACAATGAGCTTAAATCTAATTTACTGCAGCTTGCGGAGAGCTTTTTTTTTTTTCTTTTTTTTTTCTTGCAAGTATTACATTTATTCTGCATAATAACTGTCAACCAAGTAATAGGCTTTGTGGCTCAGCGATTGTCTTTACAGAATTTGAATAGCTTTCTAGTTACATAGTTGAATACTTGATTTACAGTGCTAAATAAGACAGAGCAGACTTTGGCCATGGTGCTGTACATCTCATCTAAGTTTTTCTTCACAACCCTTTGTTTTCTGGAGCTAGATCTGCCCGGTACACATTTACATGAATGGAATTTGAATGGAATTCAGGGCATCAAATTCATCTCATTTTGAGGGCTCAGCAGCAGCAGCTTGGAGCTGCTGGGATTTGAACTCATGACCTTGTTAGACTTTTTTTTTTTTTCACCAGAAGCAACCTTTATGCCATCATTGTATAAGCATCAGTGATCATCACTAACAGTTTCTAACACTAATAGATATAAACATTGACTATGATGAGGGGATATATATATGGTGATATATCATTACAGCATTTGCTCTAAATATCATTTGATTTCATACTCTTTTCAGAGAAATAGACTTTGGCTTGATTTGTCCTTATTAGAAAGTCCACAGCAGTTACAGAGATATTATATATAGAGCTGTATTTTTCAAAGTCTGAAGGAGCTTTCTTTAGACTAACAAGGAAGGGAACTCGCTGGGCAGAGCAATGAAAAATACTATACGGTTAACTACAGTTTGCTCTGTTTTATGGCTGATGGATGGATGGATCATCCTTTATAAGGTCTTTGGGTGGAATTGACCTGAGAGTAATAAAGGGTTGGGAAAAAAACGGTGTGTGTGTGTGGATGTGAAGATTTAAGTACACTAACACACTTTCCCACATTTCTAGCAGTAAAGGTCATTATTCGAGTTTGTCTAATATAGGGTGGTGTGAACAAGTGTTTGCCCCCTTCCACATTTCTTATTTTTGTGCATGTTTGTCACACTTTAAAGTTTCAGATCATCAAACTAATTTAAATATTAGTAAAAGATAACACAAGTGAACACAATATGCAGTTTTTAGATGAAGGTTTTTATTACTGAGGGAAAACAAAATCCAAAACTACTTGGCCACGTGTGAAAAAGTGTTTGCCCCCCTGTTAAAACTGTGGTTTATCACACCTGAGTTCAATTTCTCTAGCCACACCCAGGCCTGATTACTGACACACCTGTTCACAATCAAGAAATCTCTTAAATAGGACCTGCCTGACAAAGTGAAGTAGACCAAAAGATCATCAAAAGCTAGACATCATGCCGAGGTCCAAAGAAATTTAGAGACAAATGAGAAAGAAAGTAATTGAGATATCTTAGTCTGGAAAGGGTTATAAAGCCATTTCTACAGCTTTGGGACTCCAGTGAACCACAGTGAGAGCCATTATTCACAAATGCAAAACCATGGAACATTTAAGAACCTTCCCAGGAGTGGCTGGCCGACCAAAATTACCCCAAGAGCACAGCGACCACTCATCCAAGAGGCCAAAAAACATCCAAAGAACTGCAGGCTTTACTTGCCTCAGTGAAGGTCAGTGTTCATGACTCCACCATAAGAAAGAGACTGGGCAATAATAGTCCAGGACGAAAACCACTGCTGAGCAAAAAGAACATAAAGGCTCTTCTCGGTTTTGCCAGAAAACATCTTGATAATCCCCAAGACATTTGGAAAAATACTCCGTGGACTGACGAGACAAAAGTTGAACTTTTTGGAAGGTGTGTGTCCCATTACGTCTAGCATAAAAGTAACATCGCATATCGGAAAAAGAGCATCATACCAACAGTAAAATATGGTGGTGGTGGTAGTGTGATGGTCTGGGGCTGTTTTGCTTCTTCCAGGTCCTGCTGGTCCTGCCATGATCCAAAACACACCAGAAAGTCCACCTCTGAATGGCTGAAGAAAAACAAAATGAAGACTTTGGAGTGGCCTAGTCAAAGTCCTGACCTGAATCCTATTAAGATGCTGTGGCATGACCTTAAAAAGGCGGTTCATGCTCAAAAAAAACTCTAATGTGAATTACAACAATTCTGCATAGATGAGTGGACCAACATTCCTCCACAGTGCTGTAACAGTCTCAATGCAAGTTATCACAAACACGTTTTCACACAGGGCCAAGCAGTTTTGGATTTTGTTTCCCCCTCAATAATAAAAACCTTCATTTAAAAAACTACATGTTGAGTTCACTTGTGTTATCTTTTACTAATATTTAAATTAGTTTGATGATCTGAAACATTAAAGTGTGACAAACATAAAAACAAATAAGAAATCAGGACACTTTTTCACACCACTGTAGACTGATCACATACTGTACAGTTTTTCTGTTATTTCTGAAAGATGTGACAAGAAAACCTTTTTGGTTTTGAGTAATAGATAAACACAATTATTACCAATTATCATGAAAACCTGGTTTAATTTATGTTTTATGCAAAGTATTGATTATGTTTATTTGATGCTTATATCAAACAGAGAGAAATGGATTGCAAAGTTCTTAAAAATCCTATATACACACTAAAATCAAAAAAATGTTTAATGTCTATGGTGTTTTGGCCCCTCAGTCAGTCCCAGATCAATTTGACCCACTGAATACCCTATTGAACCAAAAAGTGAGAGCTGCACAGGAGCTGATAAGCTAACAGGCCATTCACAGACCAGTAGTTTTGCATTGTGATGAAAAACAAAAAAAAAGTGTTTTAAACACATATTTGTTTGTTTCTTTTAAGTATTTTTATTTATTTTAGAATAATCAGACATAGTTACAGCAGATAAGTTTCTATTTTTTCAATCCTATATTTTTATTTATAATATAATCTTTCCTGCCAGCAGGAAATAATAAATATTACAGAATAGTGTTTAATATGGCTGTTGCAATGGGCTGGTCCACTAACTGTAATTACCAAAACAATTATCCCACAAACTGATCCAATCAGGTTCAGCACATATAATAAAAAAACTTTCTTTCGGCTTCTCCCATTAGGGGTCGCCACAGCAGATCATCCACATGTTTGATTTGGCACGTTTTTATGCAGTATGCCCTTCCTAACGCAACCCTCCCCATTTATCCGGGCTTGGGACCGGCACTAAGAGTGGCTGGGGGTGGTTCCCTGAACGGGTTCAGCACATATAATGAGTAACCTAATATTCCAACATACCACAATAACATGACTTAGTATATTAGAATATTTTCAACAAAATATTCATTTCACAGTAGCTCCATGAAATCAAATTGCTGTTCTGCCAAACTTATACAAAATGTACAGTTAATATTGTACCTCAACAAGATATAGTATGTAGTGTACAAACAGAGTTGACTACAGAATGCAAGGTTTTCAACTTTTCCTTTGTAAGCTTTTTGTGGAAAAATATGAATAACTTGTGCTGATCTACACTCAACATTTTTTCCTCAGGCTGAGTCCCATATCATATACCACACTAACTAGAGTGCCTAAACAGTAATGATACCAATGGTGTCATGAAATAATATTTGGTACAGTATTAGGCAAGTAGTTGTGATTGTTCTTAATTAGAGAGAGTAACTTTATTGTGCACATCAGTGTGACTGTAACAGTGAATGAGCACCAGATGGGAGAATAAGAGCTTGTTTCTTATCTAATACCAGCTGGTTAATGCTTCCTGTGGCTTGCCTGATCAAACAGCAGGGCCTATGCATCACTGATGCTGCACTGTAACTGTATCATAAACTACGCATAACCAGCCAAACAAACAAGTCACACTTGGGCCCAGATGACTGAGTGTTTATGTTTTGCCAGTAACATTAAACTATGATTTGTTATTTAAATTTTTTACTCCATGTATTTTCTTAGATATAATTGACTTTAAATACAAATAAACTCCCCAACACTGCCATGTAGTATCATGATGGGCTTCTAGCACCTAGCTGGGTAACAAAACAGACTCTACAACAAAATAAAATCAGCATCGATATATGAACGCCTTACCTATAATAAATGACAATTGAATTCCTTACTTTTAATTTTAAAAAGTACCTTATCTGTTCTCCAAGGAAAACACAAACTTTTTCATCTAAAAATCTTTTACTCTTACTCCCATTTGATATGTTTGCGCTCTCTCTCTCTCTCTCTCTCTCTCTCTCTCTCTCTCTCTTTTATTTTATTTTAACCACTGTATGGGTGCAGGCTCTTCATTTACAGCCAGTTCCGACCCTGACATCCTTGACACAGCACTGATTGTAAATTTCTATTACAGGATTGACAGCTCTGGAACATCATTTTGTAAAGTATTCTTTCGCTCCTGCCTCAGTAATCATGTTTTTTTTTTCCCCCCAGACAAAAAAAAAAAAAAAATCAGCTGATTGTTGTCAATAACGAACACTAAATGTTAATGAAAAAGTGATGCTTGTGTTCTTTGTTCTCTTGCACCAGCCACAGCACTGTTTTACTGCAGTACAATACACTTCAAATGCTCGGCGTTTGCCAAGTATAAGGCACTTACACACATCTGTTTTGTGCAATGGCCAAATATTACTCATGTATTATAAATGTGTAAAATATGTATGTGATTTTATTTCACCTATAAGGACTGACTTCTTTGTTCATGAGCAGTAACATGACAGCAAAAATAAATGTACCAGCATCAACAACATTAACAACAACTGATGCATTAACAACATTCAGCAATAACATAATAATAATAATAAAAAACTCCTTCCTAATTTTGTTTATGTCCCTCTTGTGCCACCAAAACAGCTCTGAGGCATAGAGTCCTAAAGACTTCTGAAGGTGTGCTGTGGTATCTGGCACCAAGATGTTAGCAGCAGGTCCTTTAAGTCCTGTAAATCGTGAGGAGGGGCCCTAACGGATTGGACTTGTTTGTCCGGTAAATTCCACAGATGCTTGATTGGATTGAGCTTGGAGACTTTGAAGGCCAAGTCAACACCTCAAACTCAGTGTGAAACCATTCCTCTGTGATTTTTTGCAAGTGTGGCTGATGCATAATCCTGCTGAAAGAGGCTATTGCCCCTTTGGGAATGCTTTTGCCATGAAGTAGTGGAATGGGTCTGCAACAATGTTTAGGTTGATGGTATTATGACTCAAGCTTTCCCAGCTGAACACTGCCCATAGCATCTCACAAACTCTGCCCAACCAAGCCGCCATCTTCCATTGTCATTTCTGATGCTCACACAATCACTGAACACAGTGGCTTTCTATCAGAGCCAGCACTAATAATAATATTAATAAACAGCAATGATAAAATGTACTTTAGTGTAAATAATGCAGGTGATGTCTTACTAGTAAGTTTGCCAGAAATCATCTCCGCAATAACACTTTATCAAATATTATGCTTTAACACTATAGTTAGTAGTGCTTATGTTTTTCTAAAATTCACACATTTTCAGACAGAATTGTAAAAAAAAAAAAAAAGTTTTTTGTGGGTATGTAAAGCTTTTGAGGTGACAGCTGCTATTATGTGCTTTGATTAGAGCGAGAAGATGAGGGTCACTGAAGCGAAATCCCAGGGCAGCATAGTGACACAGTACATAATAATCAAAATGATGATGCAGTAAATTCAGTCTCCAGAATACACGATGTGACTAGAGATGGAGAACAACACATACTGCCAGAATTGCTGGAAAATGAAAAAAAGCTTTCTCTGTACATTTTAACACAATTGTCAAAAATGCTGAAGTTTTTGTTAATTAATGGAGATTTGTATCATTAGCGTTAAACCTTTTGCGCTCATTAGGGAATGTTGCGACAGTAGCATTCCTGACTGAGCCATTCTTCTGCTGTAAAATTGTTTACAATCAATTTATGGTATATTGGGTGTATTGCATCCCTCATGCCCAGTGTTATAGGGTAAGCACCGGATCCAGTGTGACCCTGACCAGGAAAAATGAAATGAAAGAGTGAACTGACACTGAAGTATGCCCTACTCAAATTCACAACCAAAAACAGAAGCAAAACTTTAGAAAAATGGTTTTCATGCTTGTGACCTTTGACATTGATTTAAATATTCTCAATGATATTGTGATGTGAGATTCACGTTTCCATTCCACTCGTATTTCCACATGGATGTCCTGTGCAGTCCAACAGGATGCAGTTCCAAACTGTTAAAAAAAAGCTTAAACGATTCCAATTCATAATATGCTCAAATTGAACATATCTCACCATCAGGTTTAACAATTTTTTTTCCCCAACCTCTTAATGTTTCTTCTTTCCACTATCTCCCTTCTCTACTCTGTTCATTTTAATAATCAGAGATCGAGCTCTAGGAGTGGATTTCTGTAAAGCTCCACTGTGCAACATCTATTATTAGAAGTGTCTGGATTAATTGCATGTTTCCCTCGAAGGAATAATGGTGGTCATTAAGATCCAATTTGTACCTTAATTATTTTCCTCTAAACATATCTTCGAGGGTACCACTTTAGAGACATGCATTTGTACCTTAAAATCCTAGTCTTGTACCTTTTTTCCTTCTGAGAATACATTTAAAGTAAATGCATTGAAGTCTCCGAACCATGTCTGACAGTTCACATTAACTGCAAGCTGAACACAATTAAAATTATGTTAATGCAGTAAATGGACCAGAGCTGCCTAATAAGAATCCGATGCACACTGCAGGGTTTATTTTTTTAAAGGTGTAAATAAACCCTCTGCTTTTCGGACTTCTAGAGTTGTTGCTTTGAAACCTGCCATTATGCCTTTAACACAGCTCGCTTATTAGTGGTACAGTTGTACTAAGGATGATCATTATCTTTTGCCCTCGAGCGTTTCCTGAATGCACTGTAGGAGCGAGCTGGGCTTTTAACTATTGTTGTCCCCCTGTTCTCTGTGTTCTGTAAACAAAAAAAAGATTATACAGCAACATAAGCACTCTCATCATCAAACACCTGTCACATTTAATGCCCAGGAGGTCCAGTGACAGCTATATACAATATCTAGGGTTTTTATATGCGAAAAAAAGGTGTTAAAAATAATGTTTTCATGGGGACCAGGTGCTACAAACAAACAAATCTGATTTCATTTGGGGTACATGCTGATTAGGTGCATTAATAATTATGTCAAGGAAAAGTCTTTCACAAGGAGGAATGTAATACAAATGTGTGTGTGTGTGTGTGTGTGTGTGTGTGTGGTTGACAGTTTAAACTACAGTAGCAAAACAAACACAGGGTGTGTGTTAAGAATAGAACAAGAAGGATCGTGGCTACAAACTCACCCGTTGCGTCTCCCATATAAGTCAAAAACATGTCCGAGTCCAATTTCCCCCTGTTTAACAAAAAAAATGTCAAAATAAATGAAGAAACTGAGAAAGTCAGTGAGCCAGTGCAGCGTGCATTCTGAGCTTCAATCTCTGGTGGAAGAACAATGCCGTTATCGGAACAACAGTATAACAAAGTAACCCGGGGCGTGTTGATCAACCCACACCGACCAACTTCTTCTACACCAGCGGTCGCACATTCCCTGGCACGCGCCGCGTTACATTACTCACTGGCGTGTGTCCACGCGCCTCAAAGAAACGCTGCTCCTCCTACAGACGCGTCCGGCATAATGAAGCTGTCATCCCGCTTTCCGCCGTGGAAATGTCCTGCTCTCACAACTCGTAATTCTCCCGATTCCGTGCACGCGCTGCTCCGCCGGAGCATCCTCATTGTGACACGTCAAACCGAAGCGCGCTCGTGAATCTCAAGCGGAACCGGGGGAAACCTCCACGCACGCACGCACACACACGCGCGCGCTTTACGAGCCGTCCACGCGAGCCCGAACCCAGCATCGCGTTCCATTAAAATAATAATACATATTAAATAACCCACAAGCCCCGAAGACCAAAGTTTCACTACTGCTTTGTTCCCTCTAGTCCTCTGGAGCAGCTCCTTGGTTTGGATCACGCCACGCCATGCCCCTCATGATGCTTCATTTTCATAAGTGTATCAGGGATGCTCACGTTACAGATGTCAGTGTGAACGCTACCAGTGCAGGATCAGCGACCAATCCACACATTCTTTTGTCACTAGACCTGGCCTACAAATCTCAGGAAATACGTCATGGAGCGAATGTGGGTGTAACTTGCTGGCTTTTACCGCCATCTACCGGCAGACTAAAGAAAGCAGATCAACGCGTTCGGCTGCTGTTACTCTAGTGATTAGTTTTGCGATGCGACTCACAAATAGTTGTTTGTGTTTTCGTGCACATGAAAAGAATCTAGTTAATACGCTTTTTTTTCATTATATGTGGTGGTGTGTGTGGTGTGAGGGGGTATTTGGTCACATGACAAGAGCCATGATTTGAGCTGATGTCTGTTGAACTCTATATGAAGTTAATTATTACTATACTCCAGCATGTTCCTTACATATGATCATAAATAAGGATTTAAATAAAATTCTGAAATAATAAATAATAATGCTGTAGGGTACTTGCACATTTTGGCTACATCCATCCAGTACACGTAAAAATGTGATATCAATAGCTGTTGGTCACCCTAGCTGTCTACTGTACACACACGCACACACACACGCAGTATATATATACACACACACACACGCAGTATACACAGTATATATATATATATATATATATATATATACTTTACATTAATTTTAAGTTCATATCTCTAGCATTGTATTCCTAACAAGCAATCCAGAGGAGCATGATTATAAATGATGTCCTTCTTTATATGTCCTTCTTCATAATCCTATATAATGAATAAAGTGCAATTGTGTAACTGAGAAATTAATTAAACATATTATTTATATTAAACATAAAGTCTAATATAAAGATATCAAGTGTCACTAATGAAGACTTGTTTGTGGCCTATCCAAGCCTATCCATTTCAGGCCTAAGCCATTTTCATGGTTTCCAAGAAACACTATTCACAGTAATCTCGTGTATTTTGGGCTGTTCAGATTTGCACATGCTCAGCAGGAGTAAGTGGTTTCCAATTGAAGAGAACTCCAGCAAGAAGTATGGCTCAGGCAGGACCAGAAGGGTGCAGAAGAGGTCAGGATGTCAAGATTACTGTCCAGATTGTTTTAATACAATATTATCTTACATCTTACAAAAAATAATACACAGTGTGATAAAAAAAGAAAGAAACAGTGGTCTCAAAGCTCCAGTGTCCTCAAAAGCTCAGGGTCGTTTATTTTTGTTGAAGGCACATTAAGATTTCAATATTGTTTGACTTATTTGAGATTAATATAGAACATAAGGCTTATACCTCAGACATTTCCTAGTATTTATTCATTCTCCGTGTATTCCCTGTTCATAACTGGTGAACCATGAAATTCTTGCAATCAACATATATATGATGATGATTGACAGATCCTAACAGAAATGCTTTCTACTGATGAAATTCTGATATACATGTCATTTACATCACCAGCTGAAAACATTTCAGCATCATATCTTTCCATTTAGCAGATAGGCTCAGTACAGTGCATGAATCTAATGAAAAACAGAAGCTGTGCTATTTTTGATTAAAATGGCAGCACACACATTATAGGCTACTAGTAGGCTATGTACACCTCTGGAAATACCTACATGAACGCAATCTTCCTCTACAGGACTTTGCAGATGCCCTTATAAGATATTTCCATTGCACATTGCGCACATTATACATGCACATACTTCTGTTCTTGCATTTGCACTATAACTGCATCATAACTGCACATGCATATTTATATCTTGTGTCTTTTTTTGTTTCCCTTATGTCCCTCATTTATGTCAGGCTACTTGGAGGATTCACAAAGTATGAATTTCATTAAATGGGGTAACAGACTATTTCTTCTACAAATGACAAATCATTCTTGGATCTCTAAGTGACAAATATAGAGTTTAATAGGACAATAACACAGTGACACCTAGACTACACAATATATTTCCATTTATAGTTGCATAGCATCTCATAAAAACTTTCAGTGCAGCAATTACCATCATTTAGCCTCAGTTGATTTGAAGTTCATTATTCAGCAGTGACAAAAAAAAAGAATCAGATGTAGAAAACCTCACTTCAGCCACGCCTCAGGCAGTTGAGCAATAGAGGGTGCTATCGGGTCAAAACCCCCAAACTGTGGCTAAATCTTAATGGCCTTTCAACTGACCACTTTGTTCACTACATAGGGTATACGGCAATGACTGTGATGCCCTTTGTAGTGCACTACGTAGGGAAGTATCGTGTATTACGGACCCGTCCTTTATATCTGGCTTCAGGTCTGCTACTGAATAGCTCTGTTCTGTTTTAGCACGGGCCAAAGTTATCCCGGAATAAAGGCAGCACGCATGTGCCGTAAACCCGGATGTAAAATTTTCTAAAGCACTAGCTGATAAACAACAAATGGGTTAGCTGGAACACGCTATTTATATCTATTCAGTGCTCCTTTAAAATACACACAATGTGGGTTAAGAAAATGGTCCAGACTGGAGATTAACTGCTGTGTGTATAATAATATTGATGTTTAATCAAACAGGTGCAAAAAAACCCATATTAGAATGTTTTGTATTTAATCGTGTTTATTAGACAGTGGGAATTGAAATGGATTTTCCAACTAAAAAGTATGAACGGGGGAGCAATTGGTCCGAGCCCGAGGTGGTGGAGCTTCTGCAGCTCTGGTCGGATGAAGAGGTCCAACTGGAGCTTGAGAGCTGCCTCCGCAACCAGCACGTCTTTAACCGCCTGGCCGTGGCGCTGCATGACCGGGGCATCTACCGCACCGCGGACCAGTGCCGGGAGAAGATCAAGAAGCTGAAAATCGATTACCGGCGCATGAAGGAGAACCAGCAGACGCCGCGGGGTGCGAGAGCGCGCAGGTTTTACGACGTGATAGACCGCGTGCTGAGCAGCCGCCCCGCCGCTTCCTCCTCCTCTTCCTCATACACTTCTCTGTGGGGGAATGCTGGCGGCCACCACCAGGCGGGCCCGGGATCCTCCAGCTCCGCCTTCACGTTCAGCTGTCCGCCCAAAGCGGGAGAGCTCATGGAGATAAAGCTCGAGGAGCTGAACGCGGACGATGAGGAGGAGCTGCTGAGTGCTGAGGAGCCGCTGTGCTCGGAGGAAGAGGCAGAGGCGGACTGTAAGTCAGCTGGAGAGGACACAGAGGAACCCGGAGAGCGGAGAGGAGAGTGTGCTGCTCCCGCATTCTGGTCTCCTTCAGGTACATTACAGCAGTGCAGAACAACAAGCGTACGGGTTTCAACCAGTCAACTCAAAGCCACGTCCAAGTCTACACATTTCTCCTCTTCTTTTAACCCCAAAGTCTTCTTCTTCTTCTTCTTCTTCTTCTTCTTCTTCTACCACCCAACTCCTTCTCCTCCTTCTTCTCTTCATCTTCTTCTTCTTCTTCATTTTTTATTTCTTTTACTCCCTCTTCTTCTTCTTCTTCTTCATTTTTATTTCTTTTACTCCCAACTGATCCTCCTCTACTTCCTCCTCTTTCTTCTTTTTTTCCCCCTTTCTACTTCTTCTTCTTCTTCTTCTTCTTCTTCTTCTTCTTCTTCTTATTGCTATTCTACTTGCAACTCCCTTTCCTGCTTTTACTTTCATTTTTTTAGGAAATCACTCTTAAACAACAACAACAATAATAAATACCTTTATATAATATAAACATTATTATTATTATTATGATTATTATGATTATTATTACTATTATTATTATTATTATTATTGTTATTATGAGTAGCAGTATTGCTGTTATTGATTGTTAGACTTATTAAGTAGGTCACTAGATATAAGAGTTTGAAACGATGCCAGGCCATGTTTCTTATTTTATATGAAGTTTTTCGTTAACAAACCTGAAGCTTAACTTAATACAAAACCAGTGTCAAAATAAACCTAACTGCAGTTTTAATACAAATAGGTCATAAGTGCTGCAGTTGTGATTTTATTTAATACACTGTGGATCACAGTGCAGTGTGTTTCGTGAGAGAAACAGTCAGGAAGGAAAAAGGCTTCAATAAATAGAAACGTTGTTAGAACTGTGCCTAATATTTGAATAGTGGGTTTACGGTCCTAAAATAAATATATGATTTAATCATAAGTGGGTTTATGAAAGATTTTCTTTCAAACTAAAACAAGTCTCTTACATTGACCACAGTTGTAATATAACAGATCTGTCCAGTGGTGAATGAATAACCAAAGATAAACACCCAGTCTCAAAATATATCACTTATGTAGTTACACATTTATATTTCACATATAGTGAACATTGACCATTAATCAAAACACGTGTCTTAAACACAATATAATCATACATTCAATAGCAGGTTATTATCAAACTGTCAAGAGCTTTGATGGTTCCCCAAGCAGTATCATTATCCCTTTTTAAACACGAACTCAGCATTATGTCTCAGCTGAAATATCAATCTAAATGTACAAAATTATAATATTCTAAATGATATTATAAATACTCAGATACCATGTACTATATGGACAAACATACTGGGACACCTAGATAACTGACTCCAGCCATATTTGGTTCTTCCCCAAACTGTTACCACAAAGTTGGAAGCACACAATTGTATAGAATTTCTCTGGATGCAGTAGAATAACATTTACTAGAAGACCCAGACTCATTCCAGCATGACAATGCTTTTGTGCAGTAATTGAGATCCATGAAGATGCATTTTACATAGAGTGGAAGAGAGTGGGTTATAGAGTATAAAGTACATAGAGGAATAGATTGGGTTAGAGTGGAAGATCTTGAGTGGCCTGTTATAGAGCTCTGACCTCAACCACAATGAACACATTTGGGATGAATTGGGATGCTGACTGCACCCCAGGCCTCATCATGCAGGTTATTATAACAGCAATGGGGGACTAAATGTGGAATGGGATGTTCAAAAAGCACACACGAAACTTATGATAAGAAGATCACAAATGTTTGTCCTTATAGTGTATTTCAGCTAAAATGAAAACTGCATCACATGATTCTCTCAGATTGAACCAGAACTAAAATGATCACTTTAGATGTAGTTAAACGTTCAGAGCCAGAAAAGAATTTTTCCACACTGTTTTCTTGCAAAAAAAACCCGTGAGAAATACGACAGCCACATACTTTAAACCACTCAGGGTACGAGAACCTCTTTTTTTTTATCAAGGAATGAAACTCAGGGCAAACCGATCAAAGGTTCAGTGTTTGAGTGAATTCCAGGTAACTGGAATAGTGTACTTTTGAGGAAAACATGAAATGAAACGTATAACACATTTTCATAATGTGACATGTTTTCAAGCAATCTTAGTTGTTTTGCTTGATGATGCCTGTGAGTAATATTTTTGAAGGTGAAACATATGTTTAGAACTGCAGTATACATAAACTTGGAATTATGTGTGAAATACAAATATGTATAACAATATAAAATGTGTAGTTTGAGACTGGGTATTTATCTCTTGATATTTTTTCTCTTTCACCTCTGATCTGCTCAGATCTGCTCTATTAGCAGTATGTTCTCAGGTCCTGCAGGGTCAGCATCTTCTAAAAGTGTTCTGTGTTCCCTGCTAACACTGTCAAGTATCTTCTAATACACTACTATGTACAGGTTAATAACTCTCTCAGAGCTCCATAGAGTTGTTGTATGAGTGTTGGGCGTTAAGGTACTTACCTTTTATTTTCTGAGTGCCTGTGGCACTTCAGCTGACTTAGAGTTCTTGAAGCATTTTTAATAGTTTTTAAAGGCATGCTCATTTCATTAGTCTCTACTAGTTTAGTGAATGTAGCTGAATCAAAGCCAGAGATATTTTCTTTATTTCTTTAAAAGGTATTACTCATATATTCTATTTAAACTCTTAAACGTAAAAGACGCAAAAGGCATTGACTTTTCGAGCTGTTGTTGTAGAAAAGCAGCAATAAATACGTTCTTTAATTTTCTCCAGACTACAAAGACAGTCTTAATAGTCACTGCTTGCAGTGCTAGAATCTAGCGTAGAAGGTATATAACATCAGCAGGCAAACATTGCTAATAGCATAGTTTTTGATCCTGGTCTTAGGTAATATCTTGACAGACAATATGATAATATTGCGCTATTCAATTTTCTATTTTTCATTAACCAAAAACAGTAAATGAAAAGACAGAACAGCTCGATTAGCTAGTGTGATGCACCAGAGCTGAGATTATATTAACATAAGGTAACAACTCGCTATTTTCCGCCCATTTTTGAGGTAATCGGAAACTACAACCAATAAATAAGCAGAAACTTATGGTTTCTTGTAATGCTACTAATTTCTTGTGATACACTGAAATCGACCATTCGCGAAACAAAATAGTTATGTGCCACATTGAAAATCGCGATAAAGTGGGACCGCGAGATTCGAACCGCGATAAATTGAGGGACGTCTGTTTTTAGGAGACAGGGACCTCTAGTGGAGAGCAGTGAAATTTCTGCGTATACTACTGTGAAATCAGCCTCGCCATTTTAAAAGGTGCAGCTTTGGGCACAGGCTATGAAGTCATTACTGTTAAGTATTAGGGATTTCACCTTCTAGGACATGTACAATGTATAATAGCAGAAGTAACCTTTGTATGTCACATATACAGTACAGTGCAGTACAGTGAAATTATTTTCTTCACATATTCCAGTTTGTTAGGAAGGCAGGGTCAGAGTGCAGGGTCAGTTGTGATTCGGCTCTCCACAGGGAGGAATAAGGGCCTCAAATCTGTCAGCATGGTGGGGTTTGAACCCTGGACCCTACGCTCTGACCTCAACTTCGATGAGATATGCGAAGAAAGAATGTAAATTTGCATGACCAGTATAAAGCACGCTTTACACAATCAGTAAAAAGGACCTTTGACCTCAGAAACAGTATACAAGTGATTTCAACTTGGACTCCTTTTCTACTTAAAAAAAAAACTGGATAATCTTTAACCACTCTGATCTGAAACCGTTGCATTAGTGTGCCATGTGCCATGACATAGCCTGTGTAATGGTCCTCAATCATAATTCTTTTTTTTTTATAGGCTTTAGTGATCATAACGTGGCTGGATCATCAGGTGCTTGTGTTTCACCAGTGTCAGATCCTGTGGCCAGTGTGGATAGATGCACCCAGGCAGACCTTAAAGAGCCTAAATATCCCAGCAGGTTCCGTCAGAGGAAGCGGCGAAGGGCAGTACGTGCAGGCGGTGGTGGAAGGTTGCTAGAGAAGGCTTTGGCAAGTTTCATGAACTGGCAGCGAGTTATGGAGGAGAGATACGTGTCATTGGAGGAAATGAGGTTGCATCAGGAGGCCCGGGCCGAGAGGCAGAGGGAGCAGCAGGAAGAGAGACGGGTTCAACAGGAAAGGGAGCATGAGCTGCGTCTTGTTTCCTTACTCGCAGGGGCCTTCAGTGCAGCCAGTGGAGCAGCACAGCGAGGAAGCAGCAACACAGAAACATCTGACCCCAGTGCAACAGTGTCAGAGCTGACATTGCTCTCTGGGCCTCCTGCTTTTCCACCTGACCCTACCACCCTCCCCACTGTACCCAGAATGCAACAGGAAGATCACACTGTTTATCAGGGAAGAAGCAATTCCAGGCTCCTTGAGCCTTTCCAATCCTCATTTGTACCCAGAATCCTAAATGAGAATCAGAAAGCTGATGAGGGAAAGACCAATACCACAACAATGTCTATCTGCAGTATGACAACATCTGATCAAAAAACTCTCTCTGTGCCTCTCAGCTCTTCAGGTCCAGACCCAGGTCCTAGTCTTTCCACACTTCCTTACATACCAAAAAAGTTACGGGGGGATCAGACACCCCAGCACAGTCATTTTTTGTCCCGCAGGGGTAACAGGATCCGGCAGCACCAGGGAATTCTGCAAGAAGGCTACGTTCAGTACTATGCCAACAAGTATGATGAGAACAGTAACCCTGAAGTTAGTAACATACAATTTACACAGATTCATGCACTTTACTTACCCATTTGTAAAGTTGATTAAGGACTATTTTTGTAAAAGCTCACTTGTAAATATATAATTAATCAAAAAATATAAAACAATAATATATAATTATACTTTTTGTATAGAATTATTATATAGAATTTAGGGCTGAAACGATTCATTAAGTAAAAATCACAGCGGTATAAATACTGGCGCATCACCCGCTAAACTCTCGAACGCTCTGGACAGGTAAAGACAGAAGATGAAAAAAATGGAGGAACAGGGGAAAAAAAAGAGCGAGGGGCGAGGAGAAGATTTATATGGAAGTTTTTTTCCTCACATCTCCGAGTTTATTTCTCACAATTCCAACTTTATTTCTCGCAAATCTGACTTTGTCACCCCCTCTGTAGTGCCAGAAAGCTTTACACATTGAAAAATAAATGGGCTACAATCAGTAGAATCGCATGGTATCAAACTACGCCTCTGATCCCTGGAGAGAACTATGTCTAACAATCAGCTCTGGAGGAGAGTGACAAGACAAAAGAAGCAAAGGAGCCTCATTCACACACCAACAGCTTCAAACTTCAATCTGACAACATGGTTACAGGTGGATGCCACTGAAATGTTGGATGAGAAAAAAGTCAGAATTGTGAGGAATGAAGTCGGAATTTGGACAACTTTATGTGATGTAAAGGGGCTGCCATAGGATTCAGGCCAAAGAAAATGACAGAAAGATTCCAAAAATTGGGATAATTTCAAATTAAAACATAAAGAAAACACCGTACAGTGCGTTTACATTTATTGTTATATTTTTATTTATATATTAAAAGTTTCATTTTGATGTAATAAGGCAGTTTAATGCACTGAATGGGTTTAGTTTTCACAGATTGCAATTTCAGCAGTAAAAATGTAAATTTTTCCAAAAAGAAAACAAATTATTGTCTTATTTTCTCTTGTATATTTATTATCGCTCTTTAAGGAAAAAAAAAAGAACGTCTTATTGTGGAGTGGAATAATTGGTATGCAGCCCTAATAGAATGATTATAGAATTTAAATCTATCTAATGTAATTTAACTACATTTAATAAACTGTAACGATTGATTTAAGATTACAGTATAGTCATATACAGTAAAACTATACAACTAGAAAAACAACTGAATCAAACAAACAAATTCTTTATTGTCTTTCTTTTCTCTCTTTTAGGGAATTTTAAATTTGGGAACAAGCGAGAACAAGCTATGCTCTGACCTTCTGCAGAAACGTGTAAGGCATTTCTGACTACAACTCACCAAGACAATAATGTTACCTCCATTAAAAGCTATGTTACATATTAATGCTAACAAATTGAAACTTGGTTAAAACATACTGATGGGTGACAAATGAAGGGGAAAGTGTAGGACTTTTAGTAAGGTGTTAAACCACCACAAGATACCAAAGACACGTCAAGGCATCAGAGGTTCTGTAATGGAGGAATGAACATCATTATTCGACACAATATTGTCCAAAAATTGATGTTATGATGATGATAATGATTATTATAAAGATGATAATGATGGAAAGCACTGTCTAACACATTCCAAAATTCTCAATACATTTTTTAATGATTTTGAGATCGGATGACTGTGAAGGCCATAACACAATATTTTTTTCATCCTCATCAAACCATTCATTGAACCCTCATGCACTTTGGAAGGGGACAGAATCTATAAAGATAAAAATGTCACCTGAGCAGTGTGAAAAACTTTGTATTGATAACATACCAAAAAATATTGCAAATAGTAATAACAGCATAGTAACATTCCTGTCTTTATGTTCACCACTCACCAGAATCTTTACATGATGCACTGATGTTTTAGTGATTTTTTTGCCACAGTATGTCAACAGTTCTAATCCGTTTTCTGGTCTTTCCTTTAGCTGATACAGCCTGACATGCACTATATAGATTCCTGTTTGCTGCAGTACCCAGACTGGAAAGGCCATCGCTTGTATGAATCCTATCAGTCTTTCTAGTTAAAATGTGTATTAAATTAAACACAATCAACCACATGGTTTTGCTGATTGAATGAAAAGCATGAATAGTTAAACTACCTTATCAGCAAAGAGCTATCATCCCTTTCATTTCATCAGATCATCATTTAGTAGACTGAACAAATTCTCATTTCCACAGCTTAAGAGAAGAAGTAGCGACGTTCCTGTCAGTACATTGTCAAGCTCCGAGGCCTCTGAAAGCCGACAATGTGAGTTTATTTTTATGATTTTAGCAGCATCAGCAAACTGTGCTGTAATGGATATACTTTCCCAGAAAAAATTATAGAATGCTGTGTGTGTGTGTGTGTGTGTGTGTGTGTGTGTGTGTGTGTCCTACTAGGTGGTTGTAATAAATGGCTGTGGCTCGCTTTTTTCTGCTATAGCTGCTGTGCTTTGCGATCCTGGTGGTGAGTCCATATGGGCAGTGTTTTTTCTCAGTATACATTCCCTAAATATATACAGGCACATCGCATACACACAAGCATGTTCTTATTGAGTTGATTCAGTCTTAGTAAGTCTTAGTGAGCCTGCCATTTGAATGCTTGTGTTTTTTAGTTTTAACATCCTATAGAATACTGAGTGGCAGGTGTTCATTCTTTTTACATATATTTGTGACATTTGTAGGCTTGATCAGCAACTTATCATTGTGAATAAGTGAACATGTTTGAAGAGCACACAGTGTGGGTGAAACTGGAAGGGATTTAGTGCTCAAGAACCCTGATGAAAGTTCTGGCCTTACATCATCTTGAATGTGGCAGTGAAAATCTCCTCTGCCTACTGTGATTGTGAGAGGGCTGATCCTTAGGCAAAAACTAAAAAGCATGAACTGCCAGTTTCATTATAGTTTGCACTGAATTTCAATTTCGGTAGAAACATTCCATTTAATATCCATTAGTTGCTCATAAAACTCGACCTCCCTGCAAGCCCCAGTGACAGAATGATGAATCTGATCCCTAAACTCGATGTTTAAATAGACTTATATAAACAGACATTAACTTACTTCTGTTCAATAATGTTTCCATTTGCTTTCCTTCAACAATTTCTCACTCACAACCATTTCCCTCATTATCTTATACAAATGAATAACCATTATGTTGCAATTGAACATTTTAATTATTCAAAAGCGAATTATTATATAGTCATGTAATAATAGTATAAGTGTATTATACTAATACCATTCAGTTATGATTTAAAAAGTGTCCAAAGACAGTGTAATACTCGCTGGTGTCCCAGTCTGCTTAATAATGAGCAATATACTACAACGTGGTGTGATTATCTTCTTATATAACCACATTCTGACGTGATTTACTCCACGTATACTCCCATTCCTAGTATGTTTCTTTATTATAATTTTGCCCATTCCAAATTATATTTAAGGTTTTGAAACCTCTGCAATAGAAATGGTAGTTCCTATTTTCATTTTATAAATGGTTGTTCCCTCACTATGGTTTCTTTATTGTTTCTCTTAAAGTTTCTAAGAAAAAAACATGCATGAAACAAAGCCGTCTGTCATAAAGTCTTTCTCATATCAACTTAACCAAATTACCTTCAACTCGTATGAAGTGATACCAAAAAAGATCAAGAATGCGTTTAAAAATGCAAATGCAAACTTGAAAAAATGTCATCAAATGATACATTTCTATCCCATTTTGTAAGTGTTTTCATATATGAGAATGGGTTCCCCTTTTGTGTCTGGTTCCTCTTAAGGTTTCTTACTCATAACATCTAAGGGAGTTTTTCCTTGCCACAGTCGCCATGGCGATGCTTATCAGGAATAAATACACATCGTTCACCTTAACTCTTAAATTCTGTAAAGCTGCTTTGAGACAATGTCTTTTGTGAAAAGCGCTATAGAAATAAACTTGACATGACTATGTCAGAAAATAAATCAAAAGATTCTGAAAATTCAGAATCAAGCGCTTGTATAAATTCTGATATTAGGACACATTCTTTGTTTGGTTTTCCCTTTGTGTCAGGACAGAAGCATGCAGGCTTTTAAACATTACACTATCATTAACTTGCATATTTAAATATTTGTACACACTGAACATCATACTCCTTCTTGTATGACATGGAAATAGTCATAGCATAATGTTTAATCTTTACCTGTGATAATTCCTGTGTCTTGCAGACGCAATCCTCATCCCAACCCCTTTTTATGGTGTGATCACAGAAGATGTTGATTTATACAGCAGTGTGAAACTGTACTGTGTTCCTCTTGACAGTGAGGTAATTGTGCCGAAACTTTTTATTTTTGTCTGTATTTCTGTTATTGTTTTTAGAGTGTTCAAGGTTTATGTTGCATCTTTCCCCCTTCAGCCTGGCCAAAATGATGACAGACCATTTCACCTGACTGCTGAAAAACTGGAGCATGCTCTCCAGAAAGCAAAGAAGGAGGTGATTCATAGATCTCAAGTTTTCACCCACATAAATATACATGCAAACTCACATTCAGCAGGAATGATCTCTCTCTCTGTCTTTTTTATTTAGGGAGTGAATATAAGAGCTATCATCCTGGTAAACCCCCACAATCCTTTAGGGGAAATCTACACCAGTGAAGAGATGCTCAGCTTTCTAAACTGTGCCAAGAGGTCATTTTACTAAATGCTCATCCAAAACTGTAAATAAGCATGCCTATTGTTTCCTGTTTACAACAAGTAAATTAAGTAAACACCCAATCTTCTAAATGGAGTACTAAAATTACTCTCTAAACATTCTCTGTGGTGTGCAGTGGGACATTATTGCTATGAGCCCACATTAATTTTTAGTGCAATTAAGCTTTTCATTGCTCAAAGGGGGATTCTGGTGCATTGAGAACTTTCATTAAGACTGTCATTTATCCTGTAATGCATTCTTAAACACTCCATGATGCCTCGCTTTCACGTTACATTTAAATTTTTTCCTTTTTTATTGCTTTGGGGGACACAGGCATGAACTACATGCTATTGTGGACGAGGTCTACATGCTGTCTGTGTTTGACGGCTCTTTTAACAGCGTCCTCAGTCTACAAAGGTAACATACAATGACAATTTACTTCAGAGTTTCAAGGACACACATCCACCAGAGTGTGTATTAATGGCATCACCTCTCATCAGGTTACCGGACCCTCAGAGGACTCATGTGATGTGGGGCGTTAGCAAGGTGAGAGAAAATGAAACTGAGAAGAATGGAGCACTGAACTGCATAAATGATTTCGATGAATATTTGGAACAAAACTTCTTATAAAGATTATGACAATATTTTCAGCTTTGATTATATTATAATGTTTCCATAGTCAGTTGTCTTTTTTTATTCTATTTATTTTTCTTCTTTTTTTTGGTCTAAAAGAGAACACATTGGAAAAGAACTTATCTTGTGATCTGACTGCGTTTTTGCTTGTTCAGGACTTTGCAATGGCTGGCGTTCGTGTGGGTACAGTATACTCTGAGAACAGGGATTTAATTGAGGCCATCGATCAGCTGGGCTATTTTCATGGAGTACCAGGACCAACACAACACCAGGTGTCTCAGCTACTGAAAGATGGAGGTACTAGTGTCTTACTTTCATTTGTGCTAGATATTTAATCAATCGCATGGACTCATCATTAGTGTTTAGAGTACATACAATATTTATCAAGGCTTTGTGTACATTTCGGCAGGCAATATTTAATGTGCTAATGTTTATTGTATAAACTGTACTGAACCTCATTAACCAGAAATACAGCTTTGCCTTTGGATCAATTGATATTTTTAGGTGTCTGATGGAACAGTAATAGCCAAGACATTTGTTGATGTTTTCAGATTGGATAAACAAGGTGTTTCTACCAGAGAACAGACGCCGGCTCCAGGAGGCCCACCAATATATCTCCCATCAGCTAATGAAGTTGAGAATTCCCTACCTGCATAGGGGTGCAGGCTTCTTTATCTGGGCTAACTTTAGCAAGGTGTGGAGCCTGTAGTAGTATTGTACTGTCTATTATGTTGTACACTATAAAAATGCATGATGAAGCTAAAAGATATCAAATTGAACCATAAAAATCAGGATCTTAATGCTAAAGTGTTTCAGAGTGTTTATATATATACAGTACAGACCAAAAGTTTGGACACACCTTCTCATTCAAAGAGTTTTCTTTATGTTCATGACTATGAAAATTGTAGATTCACACTGAAGGCATCAAAACTATGAATTAACACATGTGGAATTATATATGGAATTATATACATAACAAAAAAGTGTGAAACAACTGAAAATATGTCATTCTAGGTTCTTCAAAGTAGCCACCTTTTGCTTTGATTACTGCTTTGCACACTCTTGGAATTCTCTTGATGAGCTTCAAGAGGTAGTCACCTGAAATGGTCTTCCAACAGTCTTTTAGTCTGGTCCTTTTGCCTTTACTCTGTGGTCCAGCTCACCCCTAAACCATCTCGATTGGGTTCAGGTCCGGTGACTGTGGAGGCCAGGTCATCTGGCGCAGCACCCCATCACTCTCCTTCTTGGTCAAATAGCCCTTTATGCCTTCAGTGTGACTCTACAATTTTCATAGTCATGAAAATAAAGAAAACTCTTTGAATGAGAAGGTGTGTCCAAACTTTTGGTCTGTACTGTATATATATATATATATATATATATATATATATATATATATATATATATATATATATATATATATATATAATGTGTGTGGGTGTGGGTGTGTGTGGGTGCTTTATCTGTGCATATAAAAAAAACAAAATTTTTTATAGGAAGTGCACAGCAACAACCTGCAGCGCATCTAAATGTTTGTCTAGCACTGTAAATGAAATGTTATAATCATATAAACATAAAAAAATATGGATAGATGGAATGGATGGTTAAATGGATGGATGAAATGGAATGGATTGGAAGAATGGATGGACGGTTAATTGGTTGGTTGCGTGGATGGAATTGTTGGTTGGTTGGATGGTTGGTTGTTCTTTTATGATTTCCTAATCTACATGCTGTCCTTATCCACAGTCTTACTGAATTTGAAGTGTACTACATAATCTATGCCTCTTGTCATAAGATCATACAATCATCCTGCCTCAAGGCATCAAGGCAAAGTGGCCATTTTTTAAATTCAAAACTTTAATCCTCCCAGCTCTTCTGTGTGTATTCTCAGTCCTCTGGCCTTTCCCTTTTCTTTAAAGCATAAGAAAGCTAATCCTAATAACTATTCAAAGCTAATACTATAATACTAAATGAGGTGAAACACAGTCTGTACGATGAGAAACAAATCTGAAAATTCTTATCTTGTTCTCCTTTGTGTGCATGTACTGTATATGTCTCTGTGTATGTCTTTGATAGTATCTAAAGGAGCGTACCTTTGCAGAGGAGCTGCATTTATGGAGGTGTTTTCTGAAACACCGGGTGTTGTTGAGCTGTGGTCAGGCCTTTAACTGTTCTTCACCAGGGTGGTTCCGTATCGTCTTCTCTGACCAGCACCAGCGCCTCCAACTTGGTCTGTTCTAAACTCTCTGTCATACCATATCAAATATCTCAGTGGATTTTTAACTTCACTGTGCTCTATATTAGCTGATGCTTTGTGTGTTTGTTTGTGATGAGGCTGTACTGATCTTACCACAGGCCTAGAAAGGATCAGAGAGACTTTAGAGGAACTTCAGTGTTCCAACATCCTGACTGACTGTGAGAACACAAAAGCAGACAAACAAGACAATGACATAAGAGTGGAAGTACAGTGGGGTGGAAAGACCGAGGACCAAAACAACAAGGACGGTTCCAAAGATGCAACAATTGAGGCCTTTACTACAATAACAAAAGGGCTTTTGGAAAGCAGTGATGCTGGGGGCGAAAGCCTGTTATTGGCTGTTGAGGACATCCAGGGTAGCAACTACCAAACTAACTCGGAGAGTCTGGACTCATTAATCGGAGCACTGAGACAACAGATCCACTCCTCTGATTGGTTAGAGAAGAACCGGCCGAAACTGGCTGATGAAGAAGATCCGACACAAGCTGAGGTGTTTAAAGATCTCTTGGACAGAGCCAGGATGTAACAACTGTTAAAGACTGTGTTATTCCCAATCCGAAGGCAAGCATGTATATTTTTTCTTCATATAAGTAAAGAGTAAAATAAGAGTTTATGCAATTTGCGTATATTAAACTTTTCATAGAACAGTTCATAGAACTGACAGTTTTGTTTTCTTTTTATGCATATTAAAATCAGATGATTTTTAGGCTTTAAAGGAAAAACTCATTTTCCTTAATTACAGGTTACAGCATTGCATTACCTGTTGCTGATGTGTTTTTCTGATGAGTTTTTCTGAAGAGATGAGTGAGCTGTCTAAAGTCTAAATGACTGAAATGTTGCTGCATCACTCTTTCGTTAGAGAGAACTAACAACAGCTGTTACTCTGAACAGCATTGCTCTTGGCCGTTGGAGATCACAAATGAATTATACTGCGTATACAAATTATATCAAATCATTCAGGGTGGATTTTTCCTTGTTGTATGTTTTGTACATTTAAAGCCAGTATTTGCAACACACTAATCAATGTAACCTAAACAACTGCTTTAAATAAAGGTAAATATTCTTTAAAAGTGTCTTATGTATTTGCTTGTTTATTTGTTTGTTTGTTTGTTTGTTTGTTTGTTTTAAAGTCAAATGCTTATTTATGGATTATTTACTTCTCCTGAATCCTGAGCAAAATTCTGAATTATTATATAAAAAAGAGTAATGCTTTCTAGTCGAGTGGGAAGGAGAAGCATGGAGGAGGGTTTATTGGTCTTTATGTGAACTTGGTGTGGAGACAGAGAGCAGTGGGCTCTACTTTCCTCTGTAGGTTGCACCATGACATCAGAGCAGCCCCTCTTCTGCCTCTGCACCTAAAAAAAAAGAGAGAGAGAGAGAGACTGATCAGAGATTGATGTGTGAGAAGAATGTAGGTCAAATTACTGGGTGTATCTTTACTCAGTAATGCAACACCCACTTTATATTTACCTTTTTCTCAAACTTAATATTACTTATTTCACTTTACATACAGCAGTTCGGGGTTAGATGGGCTTTTGGGGGAATTTAAACAAAGTTTTTGTTCCCTTGTGTTTTTATGTGTGTTTTGTGGCAGGGGAAGTTTCCACCAGAGGCTGGGTCTCCACTGTAGGCAAAGGGAAATCTCTCGTGTCACTTTACAGTTGTCTAAAACGGAAGTTAGTGGGTGTGTGATGTGTGTGTGATGAATATTCTCTGTTTCACTCTCAGCCTCTTCAGTATTTAGGCTTGAGCTTTCACGAGGGTGACATCTCTCGCTCTAGTATTTGCTCTCTAGTCATTTCACTACAACTCGTTTCACCTGAAGGTAGGACTATTTCTTAAATGTATATTTTGCACATTAAAATGTATTTGTTGAAAGAAGTATCTTTACACTTAGCTGTTATGATTACATTATTGTAAATGCTAGATTAAAAAATCTCATTTTATCTGAATAGTATAAAATATTTATGTAGCAGTATATATGTTGATAAGTGTTCATTACTGATATAGTTTAACATATCATTATTGTTTTCACTTAATAATTTTTGATTTCTTTGTAATACAAAGAATGAAAGGACCGGAGTTAGTAGATTCGACGAGTCGCTTTCGTTTTGCCGAGTCATGCCTGGGTTTAATGGGCTGCTTATGCATCAGTTATGCTGTTTGGACCCCTGAATGGATGGACGGAAAGGGACTGTGGTCCACGGGAAACGAGTCCAATTCACTTGGCAGCTGGACACAAGAGCATGCAATTCAAGGTGAAAGTCGTTTAGTCTCGTCTCATTTCAGAGATCAAGAGTTAAATTGAACAGGATTGTGTTGACATAGAGTTCCATCTTTGATTAGATGTTGCAGTTTGTTGTTCTGCTAGCCTTTAATCACAATGCAGTCTTTAATTGCATTATCAGGTGTGAGTATATGGTGCGAGTAGTTAAGAACGGACTTGTAGGAGAAAATTCCACACGCTCTGTCAGTACAATTTCAGGTTGACATGCGCGGGTGTAGGCTTGTTTACTAGGAATTTACAGAAAAACCATTCTAAGGCTGCAGATTGGTGGTATGTTATTAAAGCAAACTTTAATGCTGTGAAAAAAAACAAGAGAATGTCGACTTTTGGTTTGCCACCACTGTGGCTGATCATCAAATCAATTTAAACTTTAAATCATGTATAGTTGTTTTAACATAAGCTCTAACTGTCATGTTTAGACTTGCACTTTCAGCATTACTGACATTTTTTTTTTACATGTACACCTCGCCTTAGGGATGTCAGGGATGAGTCAAGCTGAAAGACCACTTTTGTTCTGGGATTATTTTAGACATATCCAGGGGGTGTCACTTGCAAAATCATTTCCCAATCTCTTTCTATGGAATTCCCCAGAAAAATTCTACTACCTCTTTCATTTTACATCAAGATCTATGCAAATTTGTTTTGTTTTATGATTTGAGTTACATTGTTAAGATGCCTATGTTTGTCATTGTATCCTAAGAGATTACCTCTGTTACATAGCCTTCTTACAGTGCTTATAGCTATTTTGAAAATCGTACATACATCTTTCATGGTTTTTAAAATATATGAACAAAATGAACTGGTATATTGGGGGAAACTCTGAATAGCAAGTGCAGTCTCTATAATAACAATCAAGGAAATTTGACACAGCTTACATGATTTCTATAACATTGTAAATTGGATGTTTGTCTTATTATTCTTCATGCTAAGAACATATTTAGTAGAACCAACCTGTTATTTTATTAGATTTTTTTATTTATTTCTTTTTACTTTTAACTGAACATTTTGACCCAAAATAATACATGGTCATACCTGAATCTATCATCATTTTTGTAATTTAACAGCTTTTCAGGCAATAACACGTCCTCTGTTGCTGTGAACAGGTCTAGGGCCTGACAGGGTGTTTGCTGCCCTTTCTTTCCTCATGGCTGTAAGCTCGGGAATTCTCTGTCTCCTGTTTGCATTCTGTTGGACGTCAAAGACTGTGCTGTCTTACTCCAACACACGCTCGCTGCTGATGGCAGGCCAGGCACTTTACCCCACCACCCTGCTGCTCATCACACTGCTACCGACAGGTCAGTATTAACATGTCATACTGACAAGCTGGTTTTAATGAATTACCCACTGAAAGTAAAAGTAAGAATTCAACATTATTTAAATCAGCAGTTTTTGTTTACATATAACCTTAAGGGCAGTAAACATAGTGCTGTATATCACCTACATATTCCCCTTTTGACAAGTGATTTAAAGCTACGTTAACATTTATAAAGACTTGTTTTAACAAGCTGATGTCAAGTTGGTAAGTAAACATGAGTCAAGTGATGCGGTTGTGTTTTGACCCTTTTGTAATATAGTGTATGTCTGGTTATGATGTGACATTTCTAACCTGAAAACTACACTTGCCCTAATTTATTATCAAAATAATTTTGTCCTATCTATCTATCTATCTATCTATCTATCTATCTATCTATCTATCTATCTATCTATCTATCTATCTATCTATCTATCTATCTGTCTGTCTGTCTGTCTGTCTGTCTGTCTGTCTGTCTGTCTGTCTGTCTGTCTGTCTGTCTGTCTGTCTGTCTAATTACTGTTTCATGACATTATAAGTTTTGCTTAAGAAAAAATCTTGGTATGATGTATCATGGACATAGCTATTCATCAAATGTTTTCATCTTATAAATAGGATAAATTAGATAAATAGTTCATGAATAGTTCTGCACCTATGCACCTATTACTACACACCCTAACAGTGTAACTACAATGAACATACATTATGTGCCAGATGCTGAGATAGATAGATAGATAGATAGATAGATAGATAGATAGATAGATAGATAGATAGATAGATAGATAGATAGATAGATAGATAGATAGTGTTGACTGTGTTTTAGAGCAGATGTAAATATACAGGAGACAATGCAGGCGCTGCTCTTTGCACTGAGCTATAAAGTCAGTTGTCAGGATATTCTGACATAAATCAGCCCACAATGTGTCTTAACACCAACGCCACTATAACAACACACCAGCATCTTATGGTGACATAAATCTGCATCAGGTCCACCATAATCACACCAGTCTAGCACACTCAGGTGTTACATCAGCATAACCACAAATATATATTTTTTTATTTTTTGACAGTTTATACCTGTGTGAATAAGCCTTTATGTATGGAATAAAACATGTTAATAAGTTGCATTTACAGAAAAATAATCAACAATAGGGTGGTATTATATTTTCCATTAATGGTTTTCATATTTTATTTTCTTATATTTGCAATATGTTGTACAAAATTCAGATTGTAGAACTCACTATCATTTTGGTATGAATATGTTTATGTAGGTGGATGTCAGTTTTCAGTGTGGGTTTATGTAAGTGCCTCATAACCCTATGTGCACTGCCCTCTCCATATAGATTTCTATAGCTTCTATAATTCCTAAATTTATATATATATATATATATATATATATATATATATATATATATATATGTGTGTGTGTATGTGTATATATATATATATATATATATATATATATATATATATATATATATATATATATATGTATATATATATATATATATATATATATATATATATATATATATATATATATGTATATATGTATATATATATATATATATATATATATATATATATATATATATATATATATATATATATATATATATATATATATATATATATATATATATATATATATATATATATATATATATATATATATATATATATATATATATAAATAATCACTTTTGAAAAACAGATTACTGGAATTGTAGCACTGCAATGAATTAAGCAATATTAATTATAGATACAGTGTGCCAACAATCATTTTACACACATCTCCTTCTTTAGGATTTTTCTTTCTCCTAAGCTGGGCGCTCTTCACCAGCAATCATATTGCTGAGATGCGAAATGACCTGACCCGTATGGGCTCCTCTTTTTGGCTGGGTGCTGTGGGCTGGGCTCTGCTGTTGGTTGTTCTCCCAGTGGTGTTCCTGGTGGAGCAGTGTATCGTACCTGACATACTCCCTGAGCTGAAGAAGAAGACTGGGCTCTTGTGGAGGGGATTCGAGGTGCCACACAAACGATCATACAGTGAAAGCTACCAGCACAGGCCAGAACACTATAACCATGAGTACAGGAGATACTTGTCTATGCCCTGAGGGAGACAGCAGCATCAGATATCATTGCTGTTTAAATATCCTCGCTGTCCAGCCACTGAAAGCTTGAGTGTATTTCCAGAACCAGGTAAATAAGAATCTTGTGTCCTTTGCACACAGAAAGCCGCCTAAGGGTTCACTCGGCTTAAAGATACATGGATTATTTTCCAGTCTGGAAGCTTAGAAGGCTGTGGCTGAGTTATTGCACTTTACAGAGGAACTGTCTGATGGAATAGTCTAAATAACACAAAGATTTTGATTCAGTTGGAATCAGTCATTACAAGTTTGTTTGTTTTTAGAGAATTTACTTTCAAATGTAATTGTGTATTTACGTTCAGTGATTACTACATTTTACATACACTACATTAGGAAACCCACCTAACACATTGAGTATGTGTAGATTGAACCATGGTATGTGCTTAGTGTTTTAGCTGAAACCAAAAAACACACTTTTCTCACTGACCATTTCCCACTGGTGATAAATCTAGTGTAGCAGAGACAGAAAACATTGGTCTCTCAGGTCGAGAATACAAGGCAGATAATGATCCTGTTGCACCGAGTTACAGCAGAGACTTTACTTGGTTAGTTAGTGAGCTTTGAGATGACGAGCACTGACTGCAGTATTATCATGAACATCCTTATACTGTTTGTGGAATGAAGGAGGAGCTAAATCCCACCTTTACCACTCACTAGGATGAGAATCAACTGAAAAATTTAAAGTCAACCCTGAGGTAAATTGTTAAATAAAAACATAAATAATATTGCTTAATATCATGGTTGGGAAATGCCATACCAGTGCCAAATTATTTGTGGCTCTAGCCCCCTCACATGGTTTGTCTTTGCTACAACACACAAAATTTCTGGGGGAATGGAAATGTGAACTGTTGTACAGTGCAGTAATCAACTGTTTTATTCATTATTACGATACCATACGATTTTATTGGAATTTATTCTTCTTTAATGGTAATACAGTTTTTTTGTGATTATATAAACACAATAAATAACAAATAAATAGACCCAGTTTGCCCTTGCTTTTATTAAGCTTAATTATAGAAAATGGTGTGTTTAATTGTTGTTTTTTGGGGCGTTTCTTTTTTTTTTTTTGCATTTATTTTTCAGTCATGTTTGATGTACATGCAGGGATTTACAAGACGTTTGAAAATTTTTTTGAGAAATCTCTATGTATTTATTACTTATATTTACTCATACTGAGCTTATTTAAACTGTAACTGGATGTATTTATCTACTGATAATAAAATGCAAAAGCATTGATGAGCTCAACAATTCCCAGTGTATGTGAGATATGAGTAAACAAGTTTTCTTGTGTGTTTTTTTCCAGTACAAATTAATGTGTTGATGGTATTCGCCCACACACTACAGGTGCAGCTGATTATGCTTAAAATGCTGGAATATTTCTGACATACTGCAAGCTTTCCAACAGCCACAGGCAACATGCTGAAGAATGTTGGAACACATTTATTTTTGCAAGTAATTTTCAGATTAGTATTTACTTTCTATGAGGAATATGAATGCAGTGCTGTGGATAGTTTGCCCGAGACTGATATTTGGCCAGATGGAGGGAGGAGGAGTGATACTGTGAGAGACTAAGCCTATGGAGAGAAAGTTGCTGAGCTCTTGTTTACTTTCTGATCCCACTGAAGTAGAGAAGAATAAGCTAAATCTGGGACTGGCTCTGTATATTTGTGCCTTACTCAGGTACAGCACTAATTAAAAGATGGTTCCACCTTGTTAACAATGGCTAATGAGTTTGGTATTCGATTCACAGTCAACACATTTCAATTTAACAACACTAAAACACATAATTGGCATTTGAATGGGAAGTGAATGTCCTTGAAGGTCATGCAACAAGGTACCTTATGTGCACTAATTGGCAAAACAAACCCATTCCAAGTGAGCATTAAACCCACAAACCTTCTCAGCACTGAAACCTCTTTTAATTCTCATGGATTGAGCCTAAATGTTTCCTCTGTAGTTTGTAGCCAAGGATCAGCTGCAGTGAAAACCTTAAATTCCCCAGACACTGTTACAATTAAAGGTGGAGGGGCAAAGGAGGGGATTGTGGGTGGGTTATATACATACGCAGTCAACAAATGTCTGCTTTTGACTGGTATTCTTTCCAAATTCATTCATTTGTATATTTATTATTATTAACTGCTTTATCTTAGTCATGATCTGGAGCCTGGGTGTTCTCATGAAAACTAGGCATGGGGTTCTGATGCACCTTGGATCAGATGCCTGTCGGTGACAGAGCTCCATACTCACACACATCCACAAACTCATTCACATCTAGGGGCAATTAGATTTAAGTGGGAACTGTGGAACCCTGGAGCTGTGACATGCTGGCATGCTATAACCATTTAATTAAAATGAATTATAATAAGTCAAATAACTATGAAAAGCCTTACTGATTTGACAGTAGTAGGGCCCACTTTATAAACCTTAGCACTATGCTCTCAATGGATGCTAAATCCTTTTTGTAGATGTAGGACAGGTTTATGTGCTGGAACTTGGGTTCAATGTGCTTAGTCAAACACAACTTTGATTTACACAGTCAGGATTTCAGGCAATGTAGCGCATTGATTTTCAATCACAGTCTTAGGGATTCATGCAATGCATAATGATGTGCTTTTTCCTGGTCTAAAAACTTAATTGAACTCACAAAGGCTTGATAGTTAGCTGATGAGCTATAGAACAGGAATAATCTTTTCTACAGTGATTACAGCCATTGAGAGTGAATCTAAGACACACTAGCAGATGCACATAACAAGATCCCTTGATTAAAAAAAAACATAAATACATACTAACTTACTTATTTAACTACTTATTAACTTACATAATGATTCATGAGGTGTAATTGACTGACAGCTGGTCCACATCCACTAACCTTGCCTGCCCAGTCAAGCAGGTGTTTCTATGCAGATCTTGGGTCCTGCCACGTTTCTCATTAATTAAAGCCTAATGATGAAGCAGTATAATGTTAATAAACCACTGTTCCCCCCAAAATTAAGCGAACATCTGTTACAGTGGTTATTAAGATAAATAATATTTACATTGACATTTGTTGCCAGGGTGGTGTGAAGCTTCTTTTCTAGTGACTCAAGCTAATAATGTGAATTTTATGTTTTCACCATGTGGTGGTGCTGGAGTAGCTTGGAAGTGAAGATTACTTAAAAAAAGAAACCATCCAGATTTCTTTTTATTTGGCAGATAATGAAATCAGAGTGGATGCTCCATACTAAAGCTGAACGTGTGGTCGTATGCATGCACATGCGTGAATCAGTTCTTCTGTTCAAACATGAACTCAAAATACATTGTAATAAGCAGGATAGAGCAGCATTCAGGAATAAAATTAATTATGCAACTTCCATCATTACCCAAATGTAATTTGACTAAAAATTCTTCTTAGAGTTGCTTGTTATCCCTGGGTGGGTACAATTTTATAGAAATTTAATGACACTTGGGTTTGTGTCCTCCATGTTGCAACAAATGTCTTAGGCAGAGCAAATGTGTTGGAGGACCTTAATTAAAAAATACTATAGCAGAATACAGTCCAAGGTCAGAATGCAGGCAAATAAGCTTTCAAAACCAGAGGGAACACTGCGAATGATAGATATTGGCATTGGTTTTTATACAGTACCTACATTAATTTCACGTGTAATAAAACCTTCTTAGAAACTCCCCAGGAAAATAAAAAACCTCTGGGCATCCAGCAGCAGGTATGACCTACAATGTCATATGATGACGATTCCATTTTGTGCATGATCACATTATCACTATATTTCCCTTTGTTACTGTTTTAGCCCTGCTACTTCTGCTTTTGTGCCATCAGAAATGAATAGTCATGTTTGAATACAATCTTAAGCAGAAAATAGCAAAGTCTAGCTGCCATTTTTTCAGCACAGCTGCTATGATATGCTAGCTAACGCTTTCATGATGGGATAACAACTGAGCTAGGTAATCACTTTTGTTTTCAGAAATCTGAACTAAAAAGATTGACTGAAAATGTCTAAATAAAGCATAGATTATTTATTTATTAGCATAGTTAAACATACCTTATTTGTGAAATCAGTATAATTACAGTATATCATAACATGACAAATCCTTAATGGGCACCAAGGGAAATAAGCATAATTGTAGCAGCGGTGATCAGAAAAAAACAGAGCTACTTAGAAAGTCGATAACGAGGATTAAACTTTTTGCATTAAACAATACCATGTAATGATTTCATTGGAAGGATGTAATTACAGGCCGTACATTTTACAGACTTGGTTGAGGGATTAAGATAAGCGCTGTATTTTTGGCTATACCAACAGGGGTCTCTGGAGTGCTTTTATAAAAGCAGCATGAGCAAAATATATATATATATATATATATATATATATATATATATATATATATATATATATATATATATATATATATATATATATTTGTAAAAATCCTGGAACGTTAATACATAACTTATACAATCAGGTAATGTTTTTTCCCCTTTAATGAAACAAAAGCGTAGGGGTGTGTCTTATGTTTTCCTACGAAAGAACAGCATAATCAAAAAGAAATACACATATACACAATGCTTGGTAACCTTTCTGACACATCTAAGTTGTTGCTACACTCTCTGGCCATTTTATCAAGTAAATCTACCATGTAGATGCACTTCATAGGGTATACAGTTACAGACTGCAGCCCATCTGTTGCTATGCACAATTTGTCAGCCCCCTTCTACCCCATTTATCAGTCGAAAGGGACCGTGCTAGGACCATTACTGACTATATTCGCATGGTTGATTTCAATGTCACTGCTGAGTTGAGAACAGACTGCCAATCAAAAATATTCAGCTAAGAGAAGTGCTGTAGTCAGAGCCTGGCCACTAATGGAGTGCTAGAGGACAATTAACATACTGCACATAGAAAAAAAAAGAAGCAATAAACCTATAAGGTATCTGTAAACCCATATGGCCAAATGTGGGCAGCACGTGTACAGAGTGCTTAAATACCCAAAGTTAGAGTATACATATTCATTAAATTAATTGCATCAAGATGTTGTTTTTAAAGCAAGTGCAATTTGTTTACTTTTAAATCATTTTAAATAAATAGATTCTAATATATTTATATGTAGATTTATGTCATTTCGATAAAAAAAACCCAATACAAATATTTCTGGTACATTTGAATTTAATGTACAATAAAAATGTTTCAATATACCTTCTTTTTTGTTTTAGGATATGTCTGTTTAACAGGAAACATGGAGACAGACTGAGAATCTGACTGAGATTCTGTAGATAGAATGAGAGAACGAGATAGAGAGATGGAGAAAATGTGAGCTGGCACAGAAGAAGGGTGTAAAATAGGATTAAATTCATTCAGGCATGTTATCGGTTTGGTTTGTATGTGACTGGTCCGTGTCATATGCCCTTCAGCCCTCTCTTTTCTTACTGTGCTTTGCTTACACACTTCCTACTCTCAGGCACATTGTATTATTTAACTCTTTCCTCCATTCCCAAATAATTTATCAGTTGATTACCAGAAACTAGGGTTGAGTCGGTGTACTGTTTCTTCCCTTTTAACAATTTCTCTGAAATGAAAAATATAATAACCGTTATTTGTCACATATACATTACAGCACAGTGAAATTCTTTTCAGTGAACTTAGTGCAGAGTAAGCCATGTTATAGTGCCCCTGAATCACAGAGGGTTAAGGGCCTTGCTCAAGGGCCCAAGAGTGGCAGTTTGGTGATACCGGAATGTGAACCCCCAAATCTTCCGATCAGTAACCCAGCACCTTAACTGCTGAGCTACCACTTCCCCAAATGTAGGCCTTCTTAACCAGCTCAGATGTATGTTTTATATGTAAATTGCTTTGGAAAATTCGTGCATGTATAATTTTGTAATTATTATTGTTAATATCAAATTAATATATAAATAGGCCAAAACACATACAGTCTGTAAAATGTATACACTATGCAAATTTTATTTTTCAAAAATAAAATAAGGGATTAGTTTGAACCACCTTAATAAAAGGAAATAAATAAAAAACATTCTATTAATTCTATGTATAAAGTCACTAGGTACCCATTCATTCACAGGTTTTAATATTTTACAGACATTATGCTCAGTAACTAAGAAGAGAAGCCAAATTTCGTCCACATGTACTTGCAATTTACTATTTTTATACACTACATACAGCATGTGACTGATGAGGAAAGGGATACACACCAGAAAAGTTTGACTGCAATAAACCACAAGGTGTTCAAGTGCATTTCAGAGTTCTAGTTTGGGATGTTGCCAAAAGAACCAGATCATCTTCAGTACAAATACCTGGGATGTGTTTTCAAGCCCCATACTAAACTTCTCTCCAGCCTTGGTGTGAAACCAAATTGAATGAAATAGCAAACAAGATACCACATACTCCTGTGGTATCTGCGACAACAAATGTTGAGGCACACAATCACAAAAAATCCTCTAAACACGTGTTGACTGGATTAGTGTACTCCCATGACCTGTCACAAAGCTGTGCAAGAGTGCTTTCTCTCATTCCAATTTCCATTGATGTTTAATGTATTGCAGCTACAATTGGGTCCCAAAATCTGAGATTACTGTTGAAAATGCTTCCATTTTGCATTATTTTCTAATCCATTAGAACAACTTTTCTTACAACTTGTGTTATTAAAACAACTGATTCACATAAAATGACTGACAACTTCTTCTTCTTCTTCTTCTTCTTCTTCTTCTTCTTCTTCTTCTCGTTCTTCTTCTTCTTCTTCTTCTTCTTCTTCTTCTTCTTCTTCTTCTTCTTCTTCTTCTTCTTCTTTCAGTTGCATTAGGGGTCACCACAGTGGATCATTCTTCTCCATACCCCCCCCTGTCCTCTACATCTGCCTCTTTCAAACCAACTACTGCATGTCTTCCCTCACCACATCCATAAACCTCCTCCTTGGTCTTCCTTTTTTCCTTCTTCCTGGTATCTCCATTCTCAGCATTCTCCTTCCGATATACGCCATGTCCCTCTTCTGCATATGTCCAAACCATCTCAATAAACTGACTGTCAACTGAGTTGTGAAAAGTAGAATCCTTAAAACATTAATATGAATTTAAGTTACTTCGTATCTGGTATGTTCTTCTTTCTGTTAATAACAGTCTGTGCTCCAGCTGGCATGAACTCCACAAATTGCAAAACCTTATGATCTATTTGAGATTAAATCCATCTGTCACCTAAACACATGCTTCAAGAAAAATCTGACCTTTTGTACAAAACAGTTAACATTAATATTTCAAATTCAATTATATTTAAATAGGAACCTAAAAATATTGCAAAATATTAAATGAATATTGAACATTAACTTACTTTGTTTTTAATTGATCAAACTTCTTAAACCTCCTGCTTATTTTTCAGTTTTAAGTTTGGTCTCAGATTTTCAGACCCTCATGTATATGATACAGTTATTCAGAGTTATAGTAATGATTTGGCTGAATAAGGTAATAAGTTCACTAATTAAAGGTGATCGATGAGATGCATTCAGAATGCATTCTAAGTCTTTGAAGATAACGTAAATTAAGGCAAGATAAATAGGCAAGTTGTTCAGGATGGATTTTTCCTTTAAGAGAAATCTCTCTGTACTCTGTTCTTACCACTGTAGCACAGCTACATTTTGCAAATATAAATGCAATGCAAATGATGGTTAAATATCCAGAATATATATTTAATCAATGTTTCACAAAGCAGCATCTTCCAAGTAATCGATCAGACTCACAAACATCAATTATTTTCATTTCATTCATTGATTACATGAACTTGTGAACTTTCTGAATAGAAATGTATTCTCAGTATGTCACAAAAAATATATTAACACCTCAGATGTTATATGATACATATAAGAATATCTAACTGTACTATCTGGACAAATTATAGTTACTCTATTTACCTCAGTTGAAGAAGATTCTGAGATAAATGTCTTGTGTTTCACATTAATGGTTTTAAGGATTTTTTACATCTACTCATACTGATTACTCCCTGACTAATACATTTATATAAATGTTTCATTAAAACTGAGACATAGCTTAATTGTTAATAAGCCTGATTCATTCACAGCAAATTTAATATATAAGGCAACTTGCAAATTTTTAGGCAGAGCAGACATACATACACACATACATACATGCATATAAAGTGTTATGTGAACATGATTGTGCTAAGACATAGAATTTTGATTTTGTGTCAGTGACTTTCCCTTTATAGACACAGTCTGTGTTTAAACTACCGTAATTAAATGAAGTCTTTGGCCAATATTTGCTGTTTTAATGATTATACCATAGCACTGTTGTATTATCTGTCCTGCACATTATGATTCAATGATGATTTAAATCACAGATGTTTATTAATGGAATTATTCCCTTATATTATGGTTTGGTTATTGGTATTATGGTTAAAGTAACAGCTGAACCACAGAGTCTTGTATGGAGAATGTAATTCACATAATTGTTGCCTACTAATATTTATTATTTTAAATTTGTTTTTTAAAGGGAATTAAAAGCATATAATTTTTGATATATTATAGCGCAAGTAATACCAGGAACTAACTTTCTGTGGATATTCTACAACATTAAATAAAACAAAAACAAGGTTCTTTAATCATTTTTGGTGTAAAAGGAATAAAATATGTTGAAACTGTTGGAAAATAATTAAGCAGTATTGACATTTCAAGTTTCATGTTTCATGCCTTACATAAACCTCAACATTATATACAGTATATACAGTATATATATATATATATATATATACACACAGTGTATATAAAACTGTATATGACTTTAGTTAGGAATATGATTCAGTTAAACTTTTCCACATGGTTTGTTAAAAAGAAAGTAATACAGCCAGAAGCACACTTTTTGTCCTTCACTATCTCCATTTTATTCGTGGGCTTGGTGCAGCTCTGTGTGCTCTCCTTTGAAATCTTAAATGCGTCTTTGCTCTTTAAAATAGGCTACAGCACTCAGTTCAGACTCCCCCGCTGATTACCTTTTTTTGTCAAGACACACAAAAGCGAGAAAATAACAATGTCTCAAATGATTCAGAATCATGGGTCAGTGTGAGATCTGTGGTCTATAATCAGCCTATACTTATCATTATGAATCATTTTGACATTTCATTTACATAACCGGCTTTAATAAATGATATCTTGTGTTACAAGCATGTCTGTATTTTTGTTGAGGTCCAATTTAATTTGTATGTATTAACTGTGTATAGTCATAAGCTTTAATACACTTATGTGTGCATGTTGTCAGGCATTCTGTCTGTACCCCCCGCCATCCGTTACAGGTTTCTGTCCCTTTCAATAAAGCTATGTGTATCTCATTTTTGCTTCTCTATTCATGCTTGGACACAGACAACCACAGCTGGTCCTCTCTCTTATCTCTCCCTCTTGCGACCAGCAAAATTAAATTACAAATATAATCACTGCAGGCCAGGCTCCATTTTCATCACTAGTTTGCATATAGAGTAGCGTGTCTTTAGAGACGTGCAGTTGTATTGGTAGATAGCTCTGCTCATATGTCCA
This sequence comes from Silurus meridionalis, assembly GCF_014805685.1. NCBI lineage: Eukaryota > Metazoa > Chordata > Actinopteri > Siluriformes > Siluridae > Silurus > Silurus meridionalis. The sequence goes on along the minus strand of NC_060893.1, from coordinate 13,525,182 downwards.
GCGTGCACAAAAGAGCCGGTTTTACCTGAAGCAAAGGCACTGTGGGTTTTACTGTGACGATGAATAGCAGCAAAAGGGAATGATTGTCGGGGGAGGTGGAGTAGAGACAAAAATACATTAGTGCCAACTCGGTCACAGAGAAACTCAAACTGCATCTAGCCTGTGAATGTGTGTATGTGTGTGTATGCGTGTGCGTGTGTGTGTCAGACTTTACATCTTGTATAGGCTTCCGTGTGGGATTCAGAAATGTGATCAAACTTGATATTTTCTAACCCTCTCTTTATCAATATTATTCTCCATGACTCATAGGGCGAGATGCAGGTGCTGTTTACCTTCTCAAACACACACAGCACATAAACATCTCTCTTTCTTTCTTTCTTTCTTTCTTTCTTTCTTTCTTTCTTTCTTTCTTTCTTTCTTTCTTTCTCTATTCATGTTATAGGATAAAATGTTTGAACCTGTATTAATATTGCTAATGAAGGTGAGCCGGAGACTAAATAATACCTTATTAGTACCTCATGTCAGTACATTTTAATACTTATGCATGCACATAATGTGAAAAATCCAGTGCAGTTGAAATGACTGCAAAAATCACCATTAGGACAGTTACCTTTCTGCATGTTACTGATTATTTTAAATCCACACCTGCTGCACTTTGTAGGGAGGGAGAATGAAAGGCCTAGGTGTGGAATTGGAATGGGCCATTAAGAGGATGCAACATAATTTTACTTTTGTAAGCATTAAATCATTTCTTAATAAACTGTTTTGTGAAAAGAACCAAAAATCTTTATATGAAGACCTTTCTGATATACCATAGAGTTACATTTGTGGCATTTGTCAGACGTCCTTATTTGGGCAAATTATTTTATTTACAGGACTGAGCAAATAAGGGTTAAGGACCTTTTTCTAGAGCCCAGACGATGCAGCTTGGCTTGGATTGGTGGTACAACATCTGAACCACTGAGCTATCACTTCCCATAGTTTTTCCCATTGTCCCTATAGTCTTCATTTAAAATAGGCTGTGCTACACATTCCGATTCATAGGCAATAATGTACTTTCATCTTAAGCATTTTTAATTCAGTAAATTAACAACTTCTGTTTGATTCTGCACAGAATTGAATTGTTTGTTTCAGCATTTTGTACACGTGTATACAGAAGCAATGACAATAAAAATCGACATGACCACTATGCCAGAGTTCTGCTAAAGTCATTGCAGGTGGCCTTTTGTGTTGACCTCCTACCAACTCTCCTTATTTAGATCATTTCTTCTGCCTCAGCCAGTGCTCTGACCGGTGGCCTATTGTATTTGCTGTCCCTGCTCATTGGCTGGTTTTACAGATGCTCCTGAACCCGACAACAATTGCTGTTCTTGTCAGTGGCTGTACATTCAGAACCCAGTTGTGGGAGATCACTGCTCAGCCCTTTCCCCTCCCTCCATTATAATTACAAGATGAACTGATTTAAAGATCAGTCTGCCTAAGCCCAGCCAGAGTCCATATTAGTGTCAGGACTTCTATTGTCCTTGTGGCAGAGGTATGACACATTCACTATTGAAAAGGCCATAACTGCTCTGGCATTTCATATAATGGACTTTTTTAGTCAAAGGACAGAAAAATAATAAGCAGATCTATGCCAGAGACGGGCTACCAATTGTTTCGCAAGGCTACACTGACCATTGGACAATCAAGCCTGTCTATGACAGACATTGCTGCTGCTCTTTTCACCAACAGACAAACAGGGGCATTTTTTTTGTCATCTGTGAAACCACCCACATAGCACCCATACAAAAATATGCAGAAACTGGTGGATGTGGGTGTGATCATGTCTTTTTGATTCTCTCTTTTTCATGCTTTTATTTCTACTTTCTCTGCAACAGATGTCTAAACTAAGACCAATGTACAAAAAATCCCATGATAGAGAAATACAAACCTGATGATTAAACACAACACAAATCCAATGAGGGAACGTTGCAGTGTGCTGTATCTCCTGGCTCTAGCAAGCCTGAGACTCGCTGGGGGGAAACGTCAATTTAATTACTGCAGAATTAAAGTGCATTGTTATTTTGATTAAAGACACACAGCTCCGTTTCCCCTGGATCTGGCATACACTTTTCATTTTGTACAGTTTACTCAGAGTGCATAAGACCCATCTGGAGATCATTTCCCTTCTTTACACACACTTCTTAATGTCTGTTTATTCCAGGAAAGACAAACAAAGCCATTAGGAAGGCTTTTTTTGCAATAAAGACGCCTCTTCTTCTTTGCAGATGCTACATGGGTAATCTATATTGCATATACTGTACATACCATACAATTACATACATGCTTTATCATTTAAATCTACATATAATATGTCAGTCAGTCACATTGGTGTTCAATGGTGTTGAGGTTTGTGCTCTGTTCAGGCCACTCCAAGGTCTTCTAGTCCAAACCTGGCACATCATGTTCTTATGGACCTTGCTTTGTGCATTGCCATAGGCATTGTAATGCTGTAACATATTTGGGATTCTTAGGCCATTTCCACACTAATACATTGTTATTTGAAAACGCATATATTTCACCCCATTTTGGCCTTCCATCAACACTGAGACGGCATTTTCAGTAAGTGAAAATGAAGCTTTTTGAAAGTGCTTTCCAAAGTGGGTAAATAAAAAAAAGCTGTTTTCGCAGTATTGACTATAAAAAATATGATGACACATTTTTGATCTTTGCCGCAACATTTCAATGAGCCGGAAAGTAAATAAACGACAGGCGGAAATGATGCAGGTCGAACTGTCTTACAATTTGCTCATGCACAGTACAGGGACATAAGCGTTTTCTAATGTTTCAGTGTGGAAGAGCAACTTTTGGTAATTAATCAAAAACAAAAGTGTGGACGCGGAGCGTTTTAAGATGAAAACACTTTTTAAATTGATCCAGATTACTGTAAATGTAGCCTTAGTTCCAGTGAAGGGAAATCCTAATGCTACAAAATACAAATACATTCTATACAATTGTGGCAGCAGTTTGGGGAAAACCACATTTGTGCTGGTAATGGTCAGGTGTCCAGAGTCATTCACACTAATCATTTTATTCTGTGAAAAAAATTTTCTATCCTGATGAGAATGGTATTCCAAGATGATCCTATTTGCAAGACATAAGGACTCATTGATTGGTTTGATTAAAACAATGTAAATCACATGTTATTTCAACACAAAAAAAACAGATATCATGTTTGGCTAGTGATTGTGTATTGTGTGTCTTGTGTATTCCTGTATAATGCCAAGTGGTCTGGGGATAAGCTCTGAATCCACTATTACCTGATCAGTATAAAGAAAGATTGGATGGATGGATGGATGGATGGATGGATGGATGGATGGCTAATTAATTTTAACAGTGGTAATTGAATACAATTGGCTAGCTAAATCTTCCCCAGAGTGATTTTCTTGGATGGAAGCAGACAAGACACAAAATAAGAAAATAAGGACATATACAAAGCAGACTTTCTGGCATGTAGCACAAAGGTAATTGAATGTCTGCTGGAAAGGAGGAAGTACAGAATGGAGAAAGTACCTCAGGGCAGAGAGAAGCATAAGCAATAGAGGTAAAAGTACTGTAACATCATGCATCTGTTCTATGGCATTCCCCATCTGTCGAAGACTAGGCAGATCAGCCCCGGACCACATGAGCTAACGCTTCACATTACATCAGTCAGCAGAGCTGTCCTGCAAGAGCAAGAGAGAAACAGAGGAAGCGAGTCAGAGGGAGGATGAAAAACTAGCAGATTATCTCAGGAGAGAAACATGCAGCAGCTGTTGCTGCAAAGTTTCTTACAGTGTGTCATAGCCCGAGGGATGGCAATGTTCTCTTACCTACAATTTTCTTTATAATATTGTGTAAATACCGTGAGTGCCTATTCCCAGTGCAGGTACTCTTAAAAATGTGAATGAAATTCGAAAATAATGATTTTGTAAAGAATAGTTTATTTGCTATTATTTGGTTGTATATTTGTTACCCTTCTCATAATGAAACGCATAAAAATGTAACATCAAAATTCCAATTAAGTGTAAATTAAATAATTAATTCAGGATAAACGCCAGAGAGAAACAGGTTTTTGAATTGTAAATCTGAGTTTTAATTAATCAGGTAGAGTATAATCAGGTCAGGAAGGAGGCTTTTGCATTCACACCAATCGTTCTAGAAAGGCAATCATAGGAAGATATGCACACAGAGAGAGAGAGAGAGAGAGAGAGAGAGAGAGAGAGAGAGAGAGAGAGAGAGAGAGAGATACTGATACAGACAGACAGCGGGTAATGAATCTCCTGCATCCTGATAATGGCATTAATGATTATTAGGCAGGGCCAAAGGGAGGGTGATGTGAGGTAAAGGAAAGTGGGAGTGAGAAAGATAGATGAGCAACCTAAAAGTGGATAGGACAGGCGAAAGAGGCATTCCTGCAGCTACCTTTGACAAATAGCATGGCACAGGGGGCCACAGTTTTGAATGGTAATTTACAAAATAAACTTTGAGTGGAAAGGAAGACCAGAGAGAAAAAATGAGTAAGACAGAGAAAGACAGAGAGAGAGAAAGAGAGAGAGAGAGTGAGTGAGAGAGGCAAGAGACAAGAGCATGCAAAGAATAATGAGGAGCTGAACGTGTTTAACCTGCTAGAGTCTGCCATTCTTTTCCCCAGTAGTACAATTACTCATGATTTAAAATGATGAAAGCTTCATCGATATGCTGTAGCATCATGGGAGATGTGATCCTGTTCCAAACCTACTGATAGGATAAAAGGTACATATGTTAAAACAAGATAGACTACAAGCTATGAGAATAGTTATTAAAAATGCAGAAAAGAGGCAGCAGGCCTATCAATAGTTGAGTTCTTTTGCATAAAAAAAGGTCCTACATTTTTTTTTTTTTAATCATTAGTTTTAATTTTACTCTTTCTAACTGAGAATGATGTAGGATCTTAGATAGATCAATTTAAGGGATCTCCCAGAATGACAACCAAACAACCATTAACAATGCTAGATTTTGCCAATTTTCTAGCACAGTAGTTCTTATGAAAAATGGCTAAATTTTATATTCTGATTGGAGAAGATGTTTAATTATCTGTAACTGCAGTTCTGACAGTTGTTTGAACAGTCATATCTTGTTCTGACTTATAGCTGACACTCAACCTAAACAAATACAAAAGTATATAATTGTTAACATGGTGAAATATTCCAGTCTCTACTGTTTTGTTACTGTTGGATGACTGCCACTTTATTGGTTGATTTCTGTAAAGCTGCTTTAAGTCAATGTCTGTTGTGAAAAGCGCTATAGAAATAAACTTGACTTGACTTGACTTATAACAAGATATTCAATTTTTGTTGTGAGCATCTTATTACAGTTGCTGTAACATAAGTGAATAAGAGCCTTATTGCTTTGGGGTTATACAAGAAACTCTTCTTTTATTGCATGTTCTTGCCCTGGATGAATATATATTCAGTTTTTCTGCAAATACATTTTCTACACGACATTACTATTATGCTATCACGGCAAATGTTCTTTACTATCTCTACCAGTGTTCCCTATTATCTATATACTTTATGTAAGCGAGAAAGAAAAAATGTTTAAGGCAATAGCTTACATCTGATATATCAGATTTTTCTTTCTAGCAGCACTATATTCGTAAAAACAGCATTGAATATCTTGACAAAGCTCATACCATGTGGAAGGCTTATCTCTTAAGACTACCATGTTGATTTACTCAAGATCCCTTTCAATTTCTAGGGAAAATTTACTGCTCTCTGTGCCTGACTCGGGGACACTTGAGTGTAGTTTTGCTCCCAGAAGGTATCAAGTATCATCGCTCATGTCTGTAGATGTCTTTTCCTTTTTGCTTATCTGTGCCTTGGCTGAATCAATTACAAGGAATAAAACACAACCCTGGCCCCAGATCAGTGAAAGAGGGCAATGTCGAGGAGCACTGCTATCATTCAGCAGGTGTGCTGTTCAGTTGGTGATAACTGTAAGAAAGCCACCTAAACAACCGCCCTTCCCACCCTCCCCTCACATCTACATAGAAATTCAACCACTACACAATAACACTGTGCCAGGTGGCTGTCAACACCAGACATGTTTCTTTAAATCAAACTGGCACAGCAGTTATCAATAACAGGCTAATTAGAGAATAGGAATGAGATGAGCAAGTCTCTGGTGGTCACTGCCAATTTGTTTCTGACATCCAAAGCTTTATCCTGTTCAGTACAACATGAAACTTCTCTTTAACTTAAATACTATTTGCTACTGTATCAGTGTTAAAATAATAATGTAATCTATAGGACCAACCATTTCAAACAATGACAAATACATCTCTTAGAAATTCATTAAGTTGTCATTACAGTCTTTCTTTAGATCTTTTAATTATTTACAAGATAAATTGAGATTTAGGATGTGTGGGGAACAAAAATCATAGATACCAAGAATGTGGGAAAAGTTCCCTGTGTTGTACCTCACTTCTACTATACAGTATAGAATTGTGATTAAAACCGACACCCCATAGTATATCCAATACTATTTATATTAATAGTCAATTAGAAGAGTGACAGTAGTGTTAGTTGTGTATGATTAGATAATAACCAGACAACATGTACTGCATATTAGGTGGAAATAGCTAAGATCAAGACATATGATGATTATTGTGTTTTTCTATTAAAGGTTTCCCTTAATCCTTAATATTTTTTAGTACATTTTATAAAAAAATACAAAACACTACAATAGTTGACAATGTTCTAGAAACTAAAACAATTTAAACAAAAAATTTCTAGCTAGGATCTGATGCATATGTTGCGATTTTTGATCTGTTATATTCATCCTCTCAATTTCTCAAAAAAAAATTCTCCTGAGACTCATTTTTATTGGATTTAACATCCATCTCACTCTACAAATATCTCTGAGTCATCTTTTAGATCTCTGACTTGTCATTAATCCTGGCTCCTCACGTACTATAGTAATCATGTGTGGCAGAGGCTGACACTAAAGGAACAAACTGTAGCCACCGACTGTGCATTTAATAAGAGGACTGACAGATCTAGTGCAGCAGAGCATGGTCCTGCAGAGAGAAGACCAGATTAATCCGCTGCTCAAATTCAAACAAGGCTGATTCTTACGCAAATACACTGTCGATCTACAGAGACAAACTATCAAGCCATTCTCATTAGTGCTCATCCCTGCCTCTCACAACACAGACTATTCCACAAGGGGCTGAAACAGAGCCTCTCACGAATGAAATTCTAGTTCAAGAAGCCGATAACAAAAAGCGGACTACGCCAGCTCAATGAGTGCTAAGAGACACTCAAATAATCTGTCAGATGAAAAAAAACAGGTTATTAGAGTGGTGACAGTCTTTTGGGACATAACCCGTCCTTTGTGAACAGTCCTAGAAACCTGACTGCTGTATGTAGGGCAAAGCTGTGTAAATGTAACGGTTGTAATTCAAGCAGTTCTTTCTAGGGCTTGTCTCGCTTGTAGTGCAGCAGTTCTGTTGTTGGTTCTAGATCACGTGCATCAGGTTGGTGCAGTATTGTGCCTCCACATGACAAATAGTACAGAATTAATTTACCAAAAGGTCAAGGCTGCTTAAATGCACTTATGCTCCTGTATATATTTCAGGACCAGACAAATACATGGAAAAGTATTCAGAAAATCAGCACAGTATAATAAGATATATGACATGCACAAATAAATACAGTATAAGGCTAAACATGTTTTTTTTTTATTCCAGGGCTTCTCAAAATTTTATAAAAATTAAACAGTTATTATAACAATTGTTTAATTTTAGGATATAAAGACCTTACTGAAATTCTTTAAAATTATTTTTTTCTTTTAATTTTAGTCAGAGATTATAATTTTTTTTTTATTCCACCAATGACGGATTTAGATTTAGAAAAATATTACAGATCCCCTGGAAATGCATCATGAACTTTTGGAAGTCACCAGGCGCATGGGTATAAAGCATACTTTTTGTTAGTTTGTTCATTAATTAATTAATTAATCAATCAATTCATTAATTCATTTATTCATTCATTCATCTATGGCAAGTGCCTTATACTTACTTCTGGTTTATGGTGGCCCATAAATGATTTAATGTTAGATATAGAAGTCCACCTAAAGGCATGTTTTGTGTTATGTGAGTTAGAGAACCTGAATGAGAACATCAAAATTCTTCCTTAACAATAATCTAAATTCTGAATTGACCCAGGGATTCTGGATCTGTGAAGCAGCATTTTTCCAGTATATTACAAGATAATTTGACATCTGTGAGTGTATAGAAATATGTGCCACGGGTGAAGGGATGTGTGTCTGTGTGTTTGTGTGTTTGTGTGTGTGTGTGTGTGTGTGTGTGTGTGTGTGTGTGTCTGTGTGTGTGTGTGTGTGTGTGTGTGGTTAGCACCATCACTCCTCCCCACAATTCACTCCATATCATTCAGGTGGCAAGGGGTGTCAGTTATGGACTCCCCAGTGTGGTATAAATAGGAGTCTCTCCCTCCTATGGAGAGACACAATCCTCAAAAGGAACACTGAAATCCATACAAACACAGTGAGAGAAGAGACACTCAAAGATCCAAACACACACATACACACTCATCTCTGCATCTGTGCTCCCATGCAGAAAAGACCCCAGGGATACAACGCCAGCTGAGCCTCAAAAACAAGGTAGGAGAACCCAGCTGACTGCAGAGTGAGTCTGTCCAGCTGTTTGCGTGTCTGCCTGTTTTTGTGAGCCAACGTGTGTTAGTGAGAGCTTTAAAGGATACTGACAGTTAAAGAGACACAGGACGCAGACAAAGTCTTTTTAAAGGGGCCAGATTTAATGCCAATATGTGGCCACAGGATTACTATGGTAAGCCCTAGTTAAGTTATTGTTAGATAATTTGATTGATAGTTTTATAATATGTGATAAAAACTTTATGTCAAAGCTGATTTGGAAGACTGCCAGTGTTTGACACCTGTTGGGATTTCTGTGGTTTAATATGGTTGTGGTACTTGATAATTACTATCATTCTGTTTTTGTTTACAAATCCAATATTTACAACTCCAGTCACTTTTCTTAGACTTTTCATCTATACCAGTATGCCTTAAAAACTTTTTTGGTAAACTTCAATCAATAACTATCATAGTTTCACTATTCTCCTGTTTGCTCCTCTTAAAATGCCAGTGTAATGCCCTTAAGGCCCTGAATCCAGTTCCACTTGAAAAAAATGTCTAATATGAGAGATTGATGGATCTTAAAGGATAAAAGTGCCCATTTAGCAAACTTGCCATGCCCAATAAAAAGAGACATGCGAGAAAAAAGACACGCTTATTTTCAGAGCAGAAAGAAGGGATGAGATGAAGTTTTCAGCAGCCAATCGATTTCTGAATGCTTGTCTCATGAATTTTACAGAGAAGCTAAATGCCACTTACAGAATAATGCAGCACTGAGGGTCAGAGCTTAACACCCCACTGTGTGATGGGATTTCAGGACACTCAGTACAAAACATTCTCAAAAACCAAAAAAAGATGCGTAATTTTGAAAGTGTGGGTTGGTTATGGGTGTGAAACATTTTAATAATATGTGAAAGAAAAATCCACAGGAGCCAAGCTGCAGAAAAGCATCCCCACGTAGTTCAAAAAATGAACCTTTTGCATCTACTCCTTCACAGATTCTGAGACTTTGCTGACACTATGGATACCATGGAGACAGAGCTGTATGTTCCACCAGATTCGCCAAGAGCCTCCATGCCAGATGAGTTGTGTCATCCTTATTCCAACTTCTCCAACTGGAAGTTTAAGCTCTTTCGAGTCCGTTCTTTGGAGAAGGCCCCTCTGCCTAATGAACCTCCTCTGGAGAAGGAGGCTGAGCTAAAGGTTAGTGAACAGGCGGATGGCCTGACTGTTCCTAGCAGCATTATGAAGCTCTGTCTTGGGGGCAAAAATAAGGAGAATGTGGAGGGTGCTGGCAGACAAGTGGATCTCAAGCTTCAGGAGATTGACACGCATATGGATCATCTCAGGTAATAATACTAAAGATATTGGAATTATTATTTGACAAATGTATTTTAAGCGTTGAAACCGTTTTAGTAGGGTCTCAAATTAAATCTAGAATATTCATATCAGATAGCATTCAAGAAAAATGTCCCTTACAAAATTATAAATAACCCTCAAAAATTCTTCTTGAATTCTTTTCAGGGCCTTATGCCGCTTATGTGGCATACTTCTGAGAAAATCTAAAGGCCCAGAGCATGAAGTCCAGGGAGACCTGGATGATCACAATAAATATGCTTTGCGGAGGATGGGTTGCAAAGCTTCCAAATGGCCTGATGTCATTCTAAAGGTATTTAAGGTAGATGTAAGTGGAGACATGGAATCTATCCACCCGCCAATGTTCTGCCATCGTTGCTGGAATGTAGCTATGAGAGGAGGGGGAATATGCAGCTTCTCCAGGATCAGGGTCCCTATATGGAAGCCCCACAACTCACAGTGCCCTCACTGCTACCCCAAGAGGCACATACTTCAGCGAAGAGGAAGGAAGAGAAGAAACCACTACAGAGCATTCCCAAAAGAACAAAGAAAGATACCTCTACAGGGGGCAATAGAGTGTGGAGGCAGACCACAGACAACCCACCATCAATGTGCTTGAGAGCATGGGTAAAGCCAGCTGCTCAGAGGAGCCTTTGGGTAAAGAATATAACTCACTGCCAGAAAGACCACCTAACGTCCAACTTACTTCCAGGTGAATTCCCAAAAGACTTTGTGAATGCTCTTGTGTGCCAAGTGTGTGATCACCTCTTGTCTGACCCGGTCCAGTCCCCATGTCAGCACCTCTTCTGCCGCACCTGCATCCAAAAGTACAGTCACATCTTAGGTCCCCAGTGTCCAGCCTGTGGCCTCCAATTTAAACCATGTGACCTAAATAGTCCTGCTGAAGCTTTTCTGTCTATTCTCCACTCTCTTCCTCTGCTCTGCCCAAGAGAAGGTTGTGGCGAGTTGGTCAGATTAGACTCCTTTGCAGACCACTGTTTAAGTCACTGTTTTGAGAAAGATGGCAGGAAGGAAGAGAATATTCCTGAGCAGAACATGGATGGCTACTTACCTGTCAACAAAGGTGGTCGTCCTCGCCAGCACCTGCTCTCACTCACACGAAGGGCGCAGAAGCACAGGCTGAGAGAGCTGAAGAATCAGGTGAAGATGTTTGCTGATAAGGAGGAGGGTGGAGATGTGAAGTCTGTGTGTTTGACACTGTTCCTGCTGGCACTGAGGGCAGGAAATGAACACAAACAGGCTGATGAGCTGGAAGCCATGATGCAAGGTAGGGCCAAGAGGCATATCATCGGTGCTAACGTCACTTTTAATGTCAAGTTTTTTTAAATTAAATATCTGATTGACAATAAGAGAAATGGTATAGCTATTCTTAGTATAGACCGTTTGTATCCAGGAAACCAGACTGTTGAAATAATATGGTAAAAAAAAAGTTGTAAAAAGTTTTTAATAGGGGGAAAATGTATTACTCAATTAAAGTAATATGCATGTACGTTTTGCTAGAAAATCATATAGGGAGGACTAATGAGGTCGTAGAGCAACCCAAGTTCTGAATGTTCAGATTTGTATGGAATTCTCACCATCTAGGGCATGTCTGTCTCTTAGTTACACAGCTTTTTTTGGATGGCATAGCTGGTGTCTGTTTTCGTCACTAACCAATAGATCTTTTTAGTCAACCCAACCCAAATTACCTCTTATCATGATCATTTCAAATATACTTTGGGGATAAGCTTTGCTGTCAAATAACTGACAGCACCTGCAATCTACCTTTAAATCTCTAGTATTACTCCTTTTCTAGCCAAAACTTCTTTATAAATTCATTATTTTGTACCTGCATAAGGTTCACAGTGGGTTAATTTTTTCTTTGTCTACTCTTCTAGGCAGGGGTCTTGGCTTGCACCCAGCTGTGTGTTTGGCAATACGAGTCAATACCTTTCTCAGCTGTAGTCAGTACCACAAGATGTACCGCACTGTCAAAGCTACTAGTGGACGGCAGATCTTCCAGCCTTTGCATGCTCTCCGTAATGCTGAAAAGGAGCTTCTTCCTGGCTTTCATCAATTTGAGTGGCAACCAGCTCTGAAAAACGTTTCCAACTCTTGTAATATTGGGATCATTGATGGGCTTTCTGGATGGACTGCCTCTGTAGAGGATGTTCCCGCAGACACAATTTCTAGAAGATTCCGCTATGATGTCGCATTAGTATCAGCTTTAAAAGACTTAGAAGAAGACATTATGGAGGGACTTAGAGAAAGAGGATTGGATGACAGCACCTGCACCTCAGGTTTTACTGTAGTGATTAAGGAGTCATGTGATGGCATGGGAGATGTCAGTGAGAAGCATGGAGGAGGGCCAGCAATCCCAGAAAAGGCAGTGAGATTTTCTATTACAGTGATGTCTATCACTATTCAACCGGAAGGTGAAGAAGAAGCAGTCACTATTTTCCAGGAGCAAAAGCCTAACTCAGAGCTTTCCTGCAGACCGCTGTGCCTCATGTTTGTGGATGAATCTGATCATGAGATGCTGACAGCCATCTTGGGTCCTGTGGTGGCAGAGCGTAAAGCTATGAAGGAGAGTCGCCTCATTCTCACTGTAGGTGGGCTCCAACGTTCCTTCCGCTTTTATTTTAGGAGCACAGGCTATGATGAAAAGATGGTAAGAGAAATGGAGGGTTTGGAGGCTTCGGGCTCGACTTACATCTGCACCCTGTGTGACTCCACACGAGCTGAAGCCTCTCAGAACATGGTGCTTCACTCCATCACTAGAAGCCATGATGAAAACCTTGAACGTTATGAGATATGGAGAACTAATCCTTTTTCTGAGTCTGCAGAGGAGCTGCGGGATCGAGTAAAAGGGGTCTCAGCCAAACCTTTCATTGAAACACAACCCACGTTAGATGCCTTGCACTGTGACATAGGTAATGCCACAGAATTCTACAAGATTTTCCAGGATGAGATTGCTGAAGTGTACTTAAAAAACAACCCATCTCGAGAAGAGCGGCGACGCTGGAGATCGGCCCTTGACAAGCAGCTGAGGAAGAAACTGAAGTTGAAACCAGTGATGAGAATGAATGGGAACTATGCCCGGCGACTTATGACCCGTGAATCTGTGGAAGTGGTGTGTGAGTTGGTTCCTTCAGAAGAGCGCCGTGAGGCGCTGAAAGAACTAATGGAGCTATACCTCCAGATGAAACCTGTTTGGCGTTCTACTTGTCCAGCTAGAGATTGTCCCGATCAGCTTTGCCGCTACAGCTTCAACTCCCAACGTTTTGCAGAGCTCCTTTCCACAACATTTAAATATCGCTATGATGGCAAAATTACTAACTACCTCCATAAGACTCTAGCCCATGTACCTGAAATTGTTGAGAGAGATGGCTCAATTGGTGCATGGGCCAGCGAAGGGAATGAATCAGGGAACAAACTTTTCAGACGCTTCCGTAAAATGAATGCCAGGCAATCCAAGTCATTTGAGTTAGAAGACATATTAAAACACCACTGGTTGTACACTTCGAAGTATCTGCAGAAGTTCATGGAGGCTCACAAGAACTCAGTAAAAGCACTGCAAGCCACCATAAACCCAGAGGAATGCCCAGATGACACTGATTTATCTCTTGACATAACAGACTTTTAAAAATGGTTTAAATTGAGTAAATTTACTTGAATATACTTGGACATTTGTTTGAAATAACTTTTTTTTAGCATGCTAAATTAGTTTATGGTTAACCATTTTTATATTTTTGATATCTGTCTGCAACTTTAACTTTATGACAGATGAAATTGCGAGGGAATGGCTATACGATTTTCTCTTAGGCTTTTTCTCCTTTTTGCCTGCTGGTGAAATATGGGAGAGTTTATTGTAGGTTTAATTGATAACAGAGTGGAGTTAGCATGTTAGCCAGCTTAGCTACATAACAAACCGACAAGAAAGCCTCCTGTTTTTGTTGGAGTAAATACAGTCTACCGGCGACGCTAGTCTAACTAGACTTTTGTCTAACTTTAATAGGATTTATAAAATATATATTATCCAAATAGTTCGAGAAATGTGTCTAAATGTAAGCTATTGGTCACATTTCCTACAAACGTCCAATAATACATTTGAATCTATGCGCTGAGGCTGGAATTTACTACAGGTCATGTGTTCCTACCTCTGACTGTAATCCTCAAGATCTTTGGGAGAAAGAAATGAGACAAATGGAAATGAAATCTCCACAATATGCCTGTAGCAGTAGTTCGTAAAGTATGCAGTGTATCTATTTCTATGTATCTCAATTGGTGCATGGGCCAGCGAAGTTCATGGAGGCTCACAAGAACTCTAAAAACACTGCAAGCCACCATCAATCCAGAGGAATGCCCAGATGACACTGATTTATCTCTTGACATAACAGACTTTTAAAAATGGTTTGGATTGAGTAAATTTACTTGAATATACTTGGACATTTGTTTGAAATAATTTTTTTAGCATGCTAAATTAGTTTATGGTTAACCTTTTTTTATATTTTTGATATCTGTCTGCAACTTTAACTTTATGACAGATGAAATTGCGAGGGAATGGCTATACGATTTTCTCTTAGGCTTTTTTTTTCCTTTTTGCCTGCTGGTGAAATATGGGAGAGTTTATTGTGTTGCCAGGTTATGACACATTCATGAATTTATACAGAAGGATTATTTATGGAATCAAATGAAAGCACTGTAAGTCACAGAGGGGGAATTACTTTAAAAGAAACCACTTTTATGATCTTTGTATCAATTTATCACGGACAGAGGGCAGAGACAAAATGGAATTAGGGAAACACAAACTGCTTCAGTTTTAGAAGAAATAGCAAAAAAAAAAAAGACTGCTGCTACACACCAGGGACTTCTCTAGAAAATAGCAACAGAAGCACACACGTTTGCACATTTCCAGAAAAAAAAAAAAACGCTATTAACCTTCAATTTTACATCTCAAAACTTTGCACGATGCTACACACTTCACATATGTTTTTGCACCAGACCATACACCTCATTATTTTATTATTATTATTATTTTTTTTTTTACAAAACTTAACAATCTAATCTTGATTTTACAGATCTGTTGTCATATTAATATGACAAGGTTCATTAAATTGTTTGTGTTACCTGTGTCAGAAGGGTCTTATTTCTAAAGATTAATCATTTTGTTTCTGTACTTTTTTATTTGATTGATTGATTGGCTAATTGTTTTTTTGTTCACTGTTTATTTTTCTACTTTAATAGTTTACTTGATTAATAGATTAATTGCATTGTTATGTACTGGAGTCTTTAATTGATTGATTGATACATTAATTATAATATTCTTACAATGTTATTGTCAATTGAAACCAAAAGTAAATAGGTGATACTTTGTACCCTGTTTATTGTTTATTTTTTATGGTATGCTATTGACATTTTACATTATTTGTGTTTTTGTGAAAATGTGAAGATGTAAGGTACCACAAGGCTGATTGCCCATATGGATGCAGAAACTTTCTACCTCCACAAACAGAACTTTGCTGAGTGTTTATAAATAGTTTGTTTCATTTGTGCCTTTGTTTATCTGTACCTAACGTCTCTAATCAATTAAAACTGCAATTATTCATTTGAATAAACACTGATGTAAATTAAGTACAGTGTCAAATTCTTCACTCATGTTAAAGGATAAAATGTTAACTGTTATAACAAAATGACGTCTGCCTCAAACCACATATTGTTTTTCATTGCTGGCAAATTAGTGCCCTTTTACCAAACGAACCATTAACTATAGGAAAATATTTGATTAAAGCTAATTAACATCAATTTAAAACCAATATTCCTAATAATAATATAATAACTAGCTGAATGCTAATAGCAAGCTCTCAAATACAACCTGCCGAGATAAACACGAATCGTACACAGCAGCAGATAAATTGAGTACTAGCCTAAACAATATTTTACTGCTTCTAAATGCTGGATATTGTTACATAAAATCTATTTAGGGTTTAAATAATTCTACCTTTTGTTTGTAATAAAATAAAACAATTTTGTCCACAATTTATACTCATTAAATTCCTAATGGTCCTTAAGATGTAAAAAAAAAAAGCACTTTGAGATATAATTCTCCTATCTTAAACTTGACCAGACTACAAAACATTCAACATGATCTTTTTTTTTATTACAAACAACTTAAGAAACAAATGTTTACATTTGAAATGAAATACATTTATGAAATACATTTAAACTTTTAAAAATGGTGTATCATAATAATATGCTCCAAACAAATCTTTATTCTTATACATTACCAAAGTAGATAAAGTTTTAAAGAAAACGTATTAAGCATCTAGCATAGCTTTCATATAACCAATTAAGTATCAACAGTTCAGTCAAACAGCCTTCTGAAGAAGCTTTTCTTAACAGGAGACATTTTCAGGGTTATGGGGGCTTTGCGGTGCATTGTCTTCATTGGGACTCTTTTCAGAGGATTTATCTTGCGTGGGGGAGTAATTTCCTGCCTGGCAAGGCCTCCATGATCTAGACAAAAATACTTGCTGTTATCTTGAGAAAGACGTAGTAGTAGGCTCTCTGAGAGCTCCATACACTGAGCATGGACCCAGTGTCCACCTTCACCTCTGGAACAGAAGATCATGGCTGGTCTGGTGAGCTCAGTGGAATAGAAGGGCTCCCAGGTGTTGATGTCTACCTGACATGTAAGGCAGCACTTAATCCAGTAACTGGTCTGAGATTCATCCTCTTCATCTTCCTCATTGTAGGTGTCTCCCTCTCCATCACTGCTGTATTCCATCTCATGGGGTTCACGCCCAAAGTACAGTTCTTCTGAATCTTCTAGAGGCGCAGAATCCTCAAAATCAGTGGACTCTTGGCTGCATGTCTGGGTTGGATCCTCTCCATTTCCTTCCTGCTGCAAGCTTAACTGGTAAAAGTAATAAGCATCTGCAGGTGTGGGATTTGTCCCTGACGGTATAACAACTAATGCGCTCCCCTTTTCTAGAGTTCCGCCAAACCAGGTGCGGCTTTGGCTGATTTCATTGCTCCACTCAGGAGTCTCTCTAGGCTCTATGCGTATCCCGACATCATCTAGTCCTATGTAGGTGCACAGCATTCTCTTCTGGGAATCTGACTGGTAACCACCAAGAATAATGTATTCATGAGCAACGCCTATGGGAGTTGCAATGGC
The DNA here is from genome assembly GCF_014805685.1 of Silurus meridionalis. Classification (NCBI taxonomy): domain Eukaryota; kingdom Metazoa; phylum Chordata; class Actinopteri; order Siluriformes; family Siluridae; genus Silurus; species Silurus meridionalis. The sequence continues at coordinate 13,507,973 of NC_060893.1, read as the reverse complement.
ACTTGTGATGGAGAGTCCATCATTAAGGATCTCACAAGAGAGTAATGGACTTCCTAAAAGAAGCTCTACACGCAGCCGAAACAGGCGAGGTGGTCGGCAGTCAGTAGAGGCAATGTGTCCACCCAAGAAATAGACACAATCCTCTCGTGCCAGTGCCAGGTGAAATGACTGGCCATCAGTGAGCTCTGGGAGGGTGTGTGATGAACAGCAGCCATACTCGAGATCAATGAGATAAATCTGCGGTGGACAGTCCACCATGCAGTTCCAGGTCTCTGTGGTTCTCTCAGCAGCAGGCATGTAGGATCTGCCACCAAAAAGAACACAGGCAGTTTTTCCTCTGCTGTGGACAACACTAAGGGTGTGGCCATACCGCGCCTCCGGAAGCTCGCCGACCAACTCTTTCTCCTGGCATCTCAATGTGACCTTACGATTACATCCACGATTGTCAACACTAAGTACATACAGGCTCGAGGATAGCTCATTGTTGGGTGTTCGGCCTCCATGAATAAGGTAGCACTCAGGCTTTTCATTGTAAGGCTCTACGTGAACAACTGCTGGGTAACGCAGAGGTGGGAGGTAGCAAGAATTGTTGGAGAATGAGATGGCACGCAACTTGATTTCCCCGCGTTTGATGTGTATACCAAACATGCCTGTGGGGCAGGAACGTTTGGGCCATCCTTTCTGACCAAAAAGATAAGCATCGCCTTCTAGATGCAGTATGGAGCAGCCAGGCTGCAGAAGACTTGCACAGTTTATGGCAGTCAAGTGCTGCAAGGACATTTTTCCTCCAAAAGCTGTAGGATTGAATTAGAATTGAAATGTACAAAGCATTAGTTAATATGTTAAAAGTGTTGGAATAAAAAACAATTAAAATCAAATAAACAATTCGTTAAAATATATAGGAACCTTTGTTTTAACCTGTTTTCCGGGACACTAAAATCGGATGCACCCCCCGCCCCTCAAATGTTGTAGTGCTTTCTACTACTTTTTTACTCGACGCTGCAGTTAGACGCATCACTACCCAGAATGCATTGTGAAACGCGGTTGCTGAGGAACGTGTGGCTGTTGGTAGGTTGTTCTCTCAGCTGCGAAGCGCTTAGTGTTGCGCGAATCCGTTTATTTATGTATCTAGCAATTTTGAAATAATAAAAGAAAAAAACAAACATTTAACACTGATGTAGAATCGAAGGTTTAATTGATAACAGAGTGGAGTTAGCATGTTAGCGAGCGTAGCTACATAACAAACCGACAAGAAAGCCTCCTGTTTTTGTTGGAGTAAATACAGTCTACCGGCGACGCTGGTCTAACTAGCCTTTTGTCTAACTTTAATAGCATTGATAAAATATATATTATCCAAATAGCTCGTTGTATTCCAAGTATTGTGTCTAAATGTAAGCTATTAGTCACATTTTCCTACAAACGTCCAATAATACATTAGAATCTATGCGCTGAGGCTGGAGTTCACTACAGGTCACGTGTTCTTACCTCTGACTGTAATCCTCAAGATCTTTGGGAGAAAGAAATGAGACAAATGGAAATGAAATCTCCACAATATGCCTGTAGCAGTAGTTCGTAAAGTATGCAGTGTATCTATTTGCCTAATTGTTAGTTTTGAGTGATGAAGAGCTGTGCAGCGTGTGAAGCCTGACTGATTCTGATCACAGTTTAATATTGAGGTCAACCGCCTGTGACTGTCAGCTCCTGCAGGTGGCTGCGCAAAACATCATCACATCAGGAGCACGTTTAAATGAAAACAAGCTTGAAAACCCAGTTACACCCATAGAAATGCAAGAGTGCAAATATACTGTAGCTGTGGAGACGGAAACTTATTTCACGGTTAGCCCATGAGTGTATCTTCCGTGAGTTTCAGGATAATCTACACTAAAGCCTGTGATTGAAATGTTCACACACATCAAATCAGATTTGATCTGGTGTGAGACTGGGAAAAGAGTGCTTATTTAATAAATGATTCCGTTTAGCAAAAAAACAACTATTATAGATCCCTCATGGGGAAAGCACAGTGTTAGAGCAGCACGATGATAAATATAACATGCAATATAACAATATAAAGGCTAATAAGCATGCAGAAGGAGTGTCTGAGTGTTTTATGGCAAAAACCCCAAAAACCAGTATGACATGCAAGTATAAAATTGTGTAACAATAGAAAAGTGCTGGTGCAGTTTATCAGAGTGACTGTATGATGAAATAGACCTATAATTATGGATAATAAAAGTACACAACTTAGGGCAGTATATTACACTTTATCACTTATTTTCTGTACGTTTTAAAAGGTAAAATACTAGCAAGGGTGGAGTATTCAATCTGTGTAGAAGGAATTTCCACGAAAAAAGGAAGGTGAGGGTTGAGATCTGGCAACCTTTTTTGCGTTTTGTGTAGCAGCTATTCATTTTAACATAATAGTACGCTGGAATCCACAAAGAGATGTCTTGGGCAGATGAGACAGTTGACGGTTGCGTCTGTAATGATTGACGGTTGTGAAGGCGTTTTCAATTCTCCAATATTCTGCATTCAGAGAATGATTCCACTTTTGACTTGTGTGCATCCAGGCTGCAAAATGGGGAAGAAACATGGACACCTCTGTGTTTATCTTTTGTTGAGCCAGCAGGCTAACTATGATGAGTGAAATCTTTTCAAAACTTGTCAACTGTGGTATAAATGCTATAGATTTAACCAGCAAGGATGTCTACTCAAACCTTTGGATTATTTACGACAGAAAAACTTTTCTTCTGAGCTGATTCCATTTTAAACAAACCACAATCAAGCCAAACAAACAATGTTTTCAAGACAAAACTGGTCCGAGGTTGCCAAAGAATTGGAGACTCACTGATACTTACTGATCTATATGACTTAATAAAACAAGTATACAGTTAACATGCTTATTAGGCATGCTAGTGAAAAAGATTTCAAAAATGGTGCAAATAAAAAAAAAAAATAGGATTCACAAAAAAAGTAATATATTTAAAGCTATAGTGTGACAAAAGCCTACTACTGACTGTACAGTTTTAATATTGAATAAATGCAGAATTGCACACTTTTCATTCCTGAACAAGCAGAAAAGTGGTGAGAGCTTTAAATGATGGCACGATAAAGAGAGATTGAGAAACAGCTGTTTTGAGTTAATTAGCATAATGTTTTTGTGTTTAGGGGCTGTGCGTGCGTGCGTGCGTTTTCGGGAATGATCATGTGCAAAACAAAGTGCTGTAACCACTAGTGCCTGGAAAAGCGTTAGTGCTCAAAAAACACAAACACTTGAGCACCTGCGTCTCGAAGCTGCTGCTGACTCGCAGGGCAAAGAAAAAGAGTGGCTTAATTGACTCCTCAGCGCGAGGCTTTGAAAAACATGATGCCTCTGGCTTCCTAATCAGCTGTGGCAATGGATTTGAAATGAGTTTAATATTCATATACCATCATAACCCAGTCTTGCTGTGTAGTGTGGACCTTCCTTCATCTGTCCTCAAAGCCGGATGGCACACGCTAACCCTGAAGGTGACGAACTCTCAGCGAGTGGGATGTAGAACAGGACGGCGCAGGCCCGAGGCCATGCTGCTGAATTGTATTTATTAATTGATAGCACAAGTTAATTAGAATGTAGTGTGCCACCTGTTTCTGTCCCTTGGAAGGGTACACTAGTCTCCACTGAAAGGACGAGTTTGATAAACGACAGGGTGACAGCTCAGATGTTCCGGTGATCATTTTGCGTGGTCATTCATTACACTTTAACGTCACTGTAATCATCACTTCTTTGTGCTAATTGTAATTGAACTGAACTTCGAAATAATAAGTTCACCTTAATCAGGGCTAATGTGGCTATAATGTGTATTATTATGTGATTAAGTGACCCAACAAGTAGCTCAGTGTAACTCTGATCATCTGTCTCACTTCTTTATTATCTCTGCACTCACATCTGTCTCCCTTCATATAAATTGCATCTGGGTTGGTTTATTGCATGCGGTTTTAAAGATAAGGATTTTTAAGGATTGCGTTCTCATTGGTGTTGTAATTTCCCCTCTCTGTCTGATGTGCTTGTAGGTTTGGTGAGATGCCTGATGATCCAGGTGTCATTCCTCAGTCCATGATGGAAGCTCTTGAGCTGTTCTGCAACTTACCGGAGCAGTCCTACGAGCAGTTCCTGTCCACTTTCACGCACCTGAGCACAGGTTTGTCATTACAGATACCGTCTGTAGGAAAACAACAAACATACGCTACACAAAAAGACATTTTGCACTGATGATTTAGTAGTTTTCTTTTATCTGTTTTTGTTCTCTGTTGTAGAGAAGGTGACTGCTGATTGTCCGATGGTCCCTGAAGAAGAAAATAAAACCTGTCTTGTAAAGTTGAACAACAGAGACGGTGTGAACATGGACAGAAAGGTGAAACGTGAAAACAGCATGCAGAAATCAGGACACTTTCCTAATAAACAATTACATTCATTTAAAAACAGTAAACAATGTTGTCAGACCAGCTACCAGCCTGTAGTTGAGTACCGTAATTTACGGTACCAAGAAAGTCATAGTTCACTGTCTTCCTCCTTCCTTTCACAACTATTTCTCTCAAGAGTTTATTTTTTGTCATCGTCGTGTGTTTAAAAATCACCATCGGTGGAAGCTTTTCTTCCGATGCCGTGCAGCTCAGAACACAGGTGAAGTGCGGTTGTTTTCAGCGTGACGAATGATTAGCATTTCCTGTTGCCAGTCCGAGAGAGCGGCAGGTCAAAGCGTGGGAAAAAAGTAGCGGCTTATAGTCTGGAAAACATGGTACATTCCACAATATACTGAAGTTATTTAGCTTTTCTTTTTTTCTCTTTTTAAAGAATGTCACTTTTTACCCATTTATAGTTACATTTAATGTTGTTGGACATCTGTGAAGCATTTTAGTTTTGTGAGCACTAATGTCATAGCAGCACCAGCCTCTTTGTAACATGTCATAAAGCACTGTGGAGATTATGTACAAAAATTCTAAATACGAAAGAGACACAGAACATGCCGCAGAATTACAAGAATGACATGATAAAAATGATGTTGAGAGTCTGCAGATATATTCTTTTTTATAAAAACAGTACCCTACTCGAACAAGTGCATTAATAGAACCTGCAATAATCAGCTATTGTCAGAGCCTTGTTCCTTTAGAAAATGAATAAGCACCCTCTGACTAATCAGAGTGGAGAATTCAGGTCAGCCTCATCAGATGTTCACTTAGGATGTAGCTAAAAATATGGTAAGTCATGAGGTTAGATGAAAAAGCATTGTGCAAGACTGATATGAAAGCAAATTGTTTACCTTCCCAGAGAACACGAATAACTTTGTGCATGTAATGGGTGCAGTATTGCTTAGCTAGTCTCAGTCTGTAACAGACTTAAACCAGACTGCATACACACTGGTTTAAAGTAATCAAATCCACGTTTATTCATTTGTAAGCATCTAATGGTTGGACATGCATTTAAATGAAGTTATTGGCTGCAGAGTGACTCTTGTGGGTTCACTGATCCCACTGTGTGTAGAACAGAACTAAAGTTGAAGTACCTCAGTGTACAGAGTTAGAAGGGTAATAGACAGTAATTAAACACCATCACACAAAACAGAATGGTGACAAGCAATAGACAGACAGTAGTATGAATCACTTTGAAGTTAAACATTATTTATTTATTTATTTATTTATTTATTTATTCATTAACCTTCATCATATAAACCGGGGGAATGCGCAAAAGGCACGCAGTACACAGACAGTAACCTGAGCTGAGAACTGAACCAGGAACCCTGGAGCTATGAGGTGTAACTATTCATGGTACCTATTAAATATTGAACAGTGCAAATGGCTTGTTGGTTATGTAGAGTGGAGGAGGATTTGTGGTTAGGAAAACTGTCTTGCTGAGCTGATACCATGTGAAGAACCTTCTGATATTCCAGCATTGACACTGTGTGTCTTTTACTGCCATACTAAGGACAATTTCTACTGTAGCTGTAGAAGCGGTGGAAGGTTCAGGAAGACAGATTAGTTTATTGAATCTTTCTAGGGAGTAGTGTATATGGACAAGGTGAGGTGCTTTGAGATATAAATCTGATACTTGAAGTTGGCAGTCCTCTCAGTGGCAGACCTGCAAAAGCAGAGAATAGTCTGTCTGCTTTCTGTGAAAGTCAACAACAAACGAATTGGTTTTCCTGAACATTTAAGGAGAGTCCGTTGTCTGCCTGCCAGAAGGTCAAGTTTGTCCTTGTAAGCTGAATATCAGCACCATGACAGCAGTGTCCTGAGAGAACCTCAGGAATAATGGTAACTCTGTAACAAATTTGAAGTGAGTGACTAGAAAGTACCCGGGAGGTCATGCGGGACAATACAATTGGACATTTGCAGTAGGAGGACTTTGGATCTGATTTGGAGTTTAATAAATTGATAGCTGAATGGACAAAGGAGCAAAGAAAAAGCAAGAGCAAAACCCGGAGAGAACAGTAAGGACTGCAGGACTACACTGGCAGACTGTCAGTCAAATCATCTCCAAAGTCTCATTTTTTCCTGCCCACTCTGTCTTCATGCATACTTGCGCAAACGCACTCCAACACTTTCGAGCAAATGGATCACAAGGCAATTAATGACTTCCCCCTGATGTGTGTGTGGTTTGCCATGTGTCTGAAAGGTACTTAAGACCCCTTGGTGTGTTGTATATTGATCTCTTCAGGGTTCTGGTTAGCAGGACATCAATTGATGTCATTACCCTCCGGTACTTACAGTGCTAGACAAGTCAGTGCAGAGGAGGCCATATTTAGCTGTTAGAACCAAGAAAAAATAAACATGTTTAATGAGACCAACAATCCCAGTGCTGCAGTGCTGTTGAGCTATTTAAACACACAAATAGAGTAAAGAAACGCCATTGGTTGCATGTGGATGTTTAGCTCAAGTCACATTTACTGAGATTTGGATCACAGATGGCTGCATGTAAAGGTGTAATGCGATATTTGAATCGTGCAATGCTGCTGAGTCAACTGTCAATAGCTTCTTTGTTGTGTTTCTATTGGTGTTTTTTTTTCTTGTCAGATTGAATGAATCAAAAGCTTTTCAAAATGCAGCATTTAGATGATATGGTATCTGTCTGCATGCATTTTCATCACTAAATGTTAAATATTTGGCAGTGCCTTCTTAAACTGCAAATCGTTCTTATCTCCTCTAACACACTTTCCACTCCTACAAAACAGGATATGATTTTAATAAAAAAGTTGTTCTTATCTAATCATTTTCACGCACAGCTGACTTGATCTATTCGTAAGTGATTAAAGCAGATATGACTTTCCAAATCCAGTAGGATTTTTAATGGTAAGCTAGCCTGTACACAAAACACTTACACCCTCAATTCGGAGTGTTACTGTGCACAAAATCCACGGTTCTGTACGTACTTCGGTTTTTAAGTTACGGTTCGGTTTAAGTTCGGTGCGGTTAAGGGGAAGAAATGCACAACGTAAAATTGCTTGTTGTTTTTTATTAATGCAGTTTATTATTATTAACATTTGGACAGTTTACATTTTTAAAACCATTTTGAATAGAAGGCCAGTTAAAGAATATATAAAATGTATAAAAATAAAATAAAATACATCAAATTAATGCAATACACTTTTTTAAAATTTTTTGATTAAATTGAGTAATCAATAAAATTGGCACAAATTAAATTGATTGAGTAGCCACAGTGACACTTTGCTAAACTTGAATACATTATGTTTTCAAGTTAAATAATAATAAAAAAAAATTCTCAAAGTGTGAGGTGGACACTAAACATTTACATTTACATTTGTGGCATTTAGCAGACCACGAACTTGTGGAAACTAAGGAAAAAAGCCCCCGTGCCCTTAGAGAAACATGCTCAACAAGAAGCTCTGTATGATATGTTGAATACTCTTTTATATTGCTTTATTTTATGTAACACTGTAGTTCTTACAGTTGGTCTGGCTGCAAGTCCTGTACAGCATATTTAAGCTTCCACAGATTTCAGCCTTAGACTGATCTTGGTTAGCAATGCAAAAGTTGCGACCGTTTAACTATTTTCACTCACACAAAAGGTCATAGCAGAAATCTCACAGCAGATCAACTACATGAAATTAAGCAACAGTAGGTTAGAGAAGACCAGCAAAAGGTGCAGCACTTTTGTGCTTGGAAGGAACAGATATATTAGTACATACTGATAGCATGCTATTTCATTAGAAACAAACTGGACAATTAGCAATGTTTTCATTTCCAAGTTAAGAACAGTTAAGAATGTGTAACGAAATAAATGTTTTAAAAACGTTGTCTTCCTTTCACCAGACAGAGGCAGAGCTAGCGACTGAAGGATTACATAACACGGAAGGTAAATTGTTATTTTTTTTATCACAATCATAAGTTGTTTGCGATACATCACAATATTTTGTATTAAAGAGTATTTATTCAGATGCAACAAATGTGTACATCTTGATGTTTTACTTAGGGCGGGATATCATTAGGTTGTCTAGAGAAAAACACGAGTTTTAATTCGAATATGCTCTTGTATCATTTATTTTTAGTCAAGAAATGTGATTTGTATATTTACAGATATACTGCTTAGCATTGCAATAATTGCATAGGCACTATAGTGTAATTGCATACGCATTAATGTGCACATTAAAAAAAAAAACATTGATACGTTTTACCTTAAATTTAATGTTTTTTTTGAGACTCATACTTTTTTTTTGTTATTAGGACCTCCAGCTATCCAATTTCAATATATTACTATTTATTATGCATATTCAGTCCCTGCATATAACGAGCGACTGGCCTGTTTTTAGGGAAGTGGGTAGCAGCTTTACTGGCATACTTTAGTATGCTCACCATGCAGGTCTATAATGAGAGACAACATGCATCAGCCCTGCTATTCATCTCCATGAGCCTCTACTTTAGTGCTAATGATCTCTAATTAAAGAAAGCTGGGCCACAGAAACTCCATAGAAACCATGCATGTAAAGAGCAAGCTCATAGTGAGGATGATGCTCAGTGCACACTGTTTTAGGTTTCTCTAGGACGTTATGGGAAAAGATACAGATAAGAGTCAGTGAATATTAAAAGATGATATCAATCTGTGTGAGAACCACACAGTGTGGCATTTTGGATGTCAGTCAAAGACAGTGAATGTCATAAAGAATTTGTCTGAACTCCGCACTAATTAGTGTGAGTAATTATGTAGCTACTGTGATATGTAAAATATGAGGGAGAGAGAGAGAGTGAATGCAGAGCTTAGCCTGACACGGAACACTCTGTAATTATCCTTATGGCAGGGTTCAGTGACGCATGGCTGGCATACAGATTCTAAACCAGGTTTGGGAAATAGGTGCCCTGACAAGCTTTTGGGGCAACTGTAGCAATACTCACAGGAGTGCATACGCTACATTTGTTTCCTCCAGCTGTTTATGCGGAAATGAGGACTTACGATACGACCTAACAGCAGCTTTTCTGATTCATTAGTAAAATGAAGATTCCTACTCTGGTGCTTTATTGTGGTTGTTAATATGCAGCATCACAGAAGCAAAGGCATCATCAATACAAGCAGCCCAGAAAAGGGCAGTGTGGATAAAACTGATGTTTAGGTACCCAAGGGTCTCTCTCTCTCTCTCTCTCTCTCTCTCTCTCTCTCTCTCTCTCTCTCTCTCTCTCTCACTCACACAGATGCTTGCTTCTCTCTCAGCAAAATATGACATTCACTGGATGAGTAATTAGCTTTAATTACGCTTTCATTAAGAGCTGCATTGCTTACACTTCTGTCAAGCGTTTTCACACAGCAGTCCACACATACTGTATATACACACACACACACACATATATATATAGATGTGCTAAAAGGGAGTGCAACAAGATGATGGTGACTTGTGCATGATGTGTCGGGGTGAAATTTGTGTTTACAAAGTGTTCATTTAATATTATATATATATATATATATATATATATATATATATATATATATATATAATATTCAATGGGAAAAATAATCATGCCGGATATCTATACTGATATGGACTGGGTAATGTGTTAGGAACAAAAAGATGCCTTATGGTTTGATGGAAATGAAAATGATCAACCTACAGAGGGCTGAATTCAAAGACACCCCGAAAAGCGAAAGAAATTGCTAGACCATTTTGCTAAAATTTTGCAGCAACTCAAAATGGTACTCAGTAAATTGTATGGCTCCCACATGCTCGTATGCATGCCTTAAAACGTCATGCTTGAAAAGCTTTCATTTCTTAACATTTACATTAAGATGTGTTAAGTTAGGTCAATTGGTATGGAGGAACAAAAGTACTGGAATAGATAGACCATTATTCAATAAATAACAGTAATTATTTGTTTGCATTTCCCTTACAATAACTGCATTAACCTGGCAACCCACTGATGTCACCAAACTGTTGCATTCGTCGCTTGCAATGCTTTTCCAAGTTGCTGTTTGCTTTGGAGGTTTTCTTCCTTCAGTCTCCTATTTAGGAGGAGAGCTCCATGCTCAGTGAAATCTAGTGATTGACTTGGCCATTCGGAAACCTTCAGTTGTTTCCTTTGATGAAGTCAGTTAGTAAATGGCTGCAGCAGTTGCTATTTCATAATCGTCTATTAATTACAGGTTTATGTCTATGAATTAGATAAGTTGAACTGGTAGACTAAAAAAATGATGGGGTGCATCTGTTATGACTCTGATACAGCAAGCTCTTCCAATCCATTTTTTTTGTAAATATTTGTTGGTGTTCAAGTTTATTTCTACAGCGCTTTTCACAATAGACATTATCTTCGAACAACTTTACAGAATGTAAGAATAATAGAACTAAAAATCCAATATACAGTTGTGTTCAAAATTATTCAACCCCCACTGAAATTGATTGTTTTGGTCGGTTTGACATTGATTATGATCATTCAGTCATCCTGCTTACAATTAAATCGAAGAGGCACGTGTAGGTCAGACAAATATAACATAACATTTATAATGAAATAACCACAAATGTCTTTTCTGAGCTCACATCATTATCAGTTTTATTCAACCCCCCAAGTGACATTCAATCTTAGTACTTAGTACAACATCCTTTTACAGTTATAACAGCTTTTAAACGTGAAGCATAGCTTGACACAAGTGTCTTGCAGCGATCTACGGGTATCTTCGCCCATTCATCATGGGCAAAAGCCTCCAGTTCAGTCACATTCTTAGGCTTGCGCACTGCAACTGCTTTCTTTAAGTCCCACCAGAGGTTCTCAATCGGATTTAAGTCTGGTGACTGCGATGGCCACTTCAAAATGTTCCAGCCTTTAATCTGCAACCATGCTTTAGTGGACTTGGAGGTATGCTTGGGATCATTGTCCTGTTGAAAGGTCCAACGTCTTCCAAGCCTCAGGTTTGTGACGGACTGCATCACATTGTCATCCAATATCTCCTGGTACTGAAGATAATTCATGGTACCTTGCACACGCTGAAGCTTCCCAGTACCTGCAGAAGCAAAACAGCCCCAAAGCATGATTGACCCCCCGCCATGCTTCACAGTAGGCAAGGTGTTCTTTTCTTCATAGGCCTTGTTCTTCCTCCTCCAAACATAGCGTTGATCCATGGGCCCAAACAGTTCTAATTTTGTTTCATCAGTCCACAGAACACTATCCCAAAACTTCTGTGGTTTGTCCACATGACTTTTGGCATACTGCAGTCGACTCTTCTTATTCTTTGGGGACAGCAAGGTGCGCCTGGGAGTTCTGGCATGGAGGCCTTCATTACGCAGGGTGCGCCGTATTGTCTGAGCAGAAACTTCAGTACCCACATCTGACAAATCTTTTCTCAGTTCCTCAGCAGTCACACGGGACTTTTCTCCACTCTACGCTTCAGGTAGCGCACAGAAGTCAAGTCAGCATCTTCTTTCTGCCACGACCAGGTAGCGTTTCAACAGTGCCCTTTGCCTTGAATTTGCGAATGATGCTTCCTATGGTGTCTCTTGGTATGTTTAACATCTTTGCAATCTTCTTATAGCCATTGCCCTTCCTGTGAAGAGTAATCACCTGTTCTCTTGTCTTCCTGGACCATTCTCTTGACCTCACCATGTTTGTAACCACACCAGTAAATGTCTAGAAGGAGCTGAGTAGCACAGTCATTTTAAAGCTGCCTAATTGGTGCTTATTAGGCTTTATTGCTGCTCCCTGATATCCACAGGTGTTTTCAATACCTGATTGAAAACACTTCATTGAACCTCTGTTCTTCAGAGTGGTAGTCTTTAAGGGGTTGAATAATTATGTCAATGAAGAATTCACAAAAGAAACATTTACTACTGTATTACGAAACTAATTGATGTCATTTTAGTTGCATATGGTTCTTTAAGAAGTCCTTGTAGGATTTCATTCTGAATACAATTACAAATGTACACTAAATTCCCTAAAACCATTTACAGCATTGGGGGTTGAATAATTTTGAACACAACTGTAAGTAAATTGTGTATTTACACTGTGACTGTGGCAAGGAAAAACTCCCTTAGATGGTATGAGGAGGAAACCTTGAGAGGAATCAGACATTAAAGGGGAACCCATCCTTCTTTTGGGTGATATCAAGAGTGTGATAATAAAACATAAACAAAAACGAAAGCCTGAAAAGAGAGAAAAACCATGAGCACCAGAGTTTGATTAGTAGTAATTACTAAAGTCCTTAAAGTAAAGACCTTTCTACTGTTTTATACAGTCAGTGGAAGTTGTGGAAGTTGTGGCGTTGATATTTTTATGGCAAGACGTACTTGATTGCTAATCAGACTAGGATTAAAATAAAGAAATCTGTGGAAGTCTTCACTTTATGATGCCTATCACTCAGTATAACCTCACTGTAGCTAAGTATAGCCAGTCTACAGTACACTGAGCTTCAGCTAAATCATTTGCACAAAGTATGTCAGATAAATTATCAGATAACCTACAGCAGAGAATCTGCCAGAATCCTAAACTAACACCTTTATCATATGTTTATTGACTAATTGTTACATTTCTTCATTTTTATCCACATGGCTTCTTTAACTGAGATACTCTTCATCTGGAACTGTTCAAACTAATGCTAATTGTAGTCTTTTTCAACTTTTCCTAAAAAGACGCATGCCTATGGACATGCGGGTTATTCGTGTTATCTTTTTCCTGTTAGATGTACATGTGCTTCCTGGAGAGGTTGAGGAAGATTTGCCTGCCTACACTCCTGCTTATTGTCACCGCACACAGCTTGAGCTTTCTTCTACTGATATGGACCATTGGACACACACTCCACCAAGCAATACAGAGAGCCAGGTATACACACAATTTATCACTCTTGACTCTCCACTCTCTAAATTCACGTGTTCCTTTAGAGTTGCTAACTTTTGTAAGAGTTACACACACATTTTAGATCAATCCAATAATCATCAGATAGTAAATAGCACTGAAGTGAAATGGCAATTAAACTAAATTGATTCAAACAGCTTGAACTGGGTTCAAGCAATGTAATTTGGTTAATTGCATAAACATGCAGCGAAATTGGAGCAAAGCTTGTGTTTCATGTTCAGATATGCCGAGCTACAACATCATTTACTCTCCCCAGAGCGAAAGCGAGGACGCTGTGCCTTTCAGTCTGGATGACACCTTTGATTATGACAATGTCGCACTGTCTCACAAGTATCCTGTCAAATCCAGCACCGGTGGATCATCATGACCTGTAAGTGCCCACACTTGGACAGAGTTTGGATCGGATGTAACAGCTCTATAGCCGCCAAGCAAATGATTGAAAATGTGCCCGGTGTTGAGATAGGTACCATGCATATTAAAGGAGAACATGCTCTGCCGTGTTTTTGAACACACTAAACTGTGCCCAGACTTTCCTGGATGCCCTTTTTAAAAAAGACCTTCACCAACAACCATTCAGCCCATTAATGGACGCAATGGCGGTTTCACGTGTTGCTGCACTAATCGCGTGTATTAGCACATTTTCAACAAAAACCCATCTGTGCATGAAAGGCCCAGGGCACTGCAAACAACCAGAGTATCACGGCAACGTCACATTTCTGTATGCTGGAAACTGTAGCTGCTTCTTTGGGCGACCCACAGAGTACACTCTTGGGAGAGCAATTAAGTACATGCCGTTACAGGATGCCTCATACTGTGCTTTATTCACTGGAACAAAACGCTTATATTTTTCCTCCTGTTTCCCCTTTGTAAGCATTTGAAAACCAGATTAAAAGCCATGTATTTCAGTCAGTACTCAAAGGTGCCCTTTTATTCCTGGTTTTGCTTTTTGTGACATTTTAAAGAAATTATAAAAATGTCTGTTATTGAGTAGCTTATGTTATTTCCTGCTGTGTTCTGTAATTTATCCAGCCTTACATACGTGGCTTTTCTTTTTTTTCCCCCTCCTTTTAACCTTTTAGAGTGTTTGAGAGGTGTCAGGAATTAAAGTACGGTAGCTGAACTAGGATTGTTCATTTACTTCTCGAAAACATTAAGAAGATTGTGTGAATATTTCAGTTGCCTGCTCTGTCTGTGGCAGTGCATTTTGAATGCCCTTTGCCTTCATCTCGCATTTAATTGGTGGGTGGAAGTGTTGGAACATGCCGGAAAGGAACAAGACCTTTTCAGCACACAGACACTTTTTTTTTTTTTTTTACACAGTTTGAAATCAGTCATGTTAGTAGAAAAATAGCAGAGATGATTCACTAAAACTATGCAATATTATGCTTGTGCAGAAAACTGCTATCATCCCTTAATTTTAAATGACCAATTTGTAAGAATAACATGGTGACCAAAAGTCTTTGCTCATCAGTGTACTGTACACCAACTGCTTTTAAGGCTATACAGTATGAGGTGAAAGCAGTTGATATTCAATATGATGTAGTAGCTGTTGTCAAAACAGGACATTCATTCTATAGATTTCCAACATTCTCTTAATTCATTGCTCATAATTCTTTGTTCACTGCCGCTAAACAAAGAATTAGTCTCTCCAGAGAAATCGTTCATTCTGATCGCAGAAATGCGCTTGACAAAATGACCAGCCACTCTTGGTTTTTCCAAACTGATTGCATCTCTAACAGAGGAGATTATAAACAACTCCACAGTGAAGGATGAAGAGTGCTGGGTCATTGGCCAGCCATTTCATTACAAATAACGTGATCTTAGTGGTCGCTGATCTGCTGGCATTCTCAGTCACACGATCACATTGTTCGATGTGAAAATAAATTGATGCACTGACCTGTTTCTTCATGAATTTCTGCATTGCACTGCTGCTAAATGATAGACTGATAATAATTGAGTTTCCATGTATAAATGCATGAATAAGAAGGCGTAAAGTTGACACATCTTGAACCTTGAGGCAGATGGACTTCACTAGCAGAACAATGCATTGGCTTCGACTGTTATCAAGCAAGAACAGGAACCCGAGGCTACAGTGGGCATAGACTCACCCAATCCGGACAGATGAAGACCAGAAAATGATTGCGTGGTCTGCTTTCTGCCTTGCCTCGCAGGCGGCGGGGTCAGAAATTGCATCACGGCGTATCTGATTATGCTGATCGTGTGCATCCACATCGAGCATAATAAAATACCATTGCATAATGATAATGAGTTATGAGTTCAGTGTACTTCACTGGCCTTCCCAGTCACCACATCTAAATTCAGTAGAACACCTTTTGAGATGTGATCGAAAACGCTTCAATTTTTCATTCATTTCTAATTTGTCAATTTTCCTTACAAATTCTATTATTGACCACCACTTGGGTAAAAAGTTGAATCTTTATAGTATTTACATGAAATTTTTGTTTCCTAGTGTTTGTTATTTCTTTCTTTGCAGTCAGCACTCGAGCTGGCATGGACCGCATAAGTTTGTTGAAAACCTTTTGATTCATTTTTAGATCAAATCCGTCTCGTTTGAACACACCTTTTTTTTTTGTTTTTTTTTTTTTAAACGTTTTGAAGAAAATCTGAACTTTTGTACAAAGCAGTCCATTTTCAAGTTCACTTTACAAGTTTATTTGTCATGTGTACAAAATGTGAGGCTCAAATGCTCAACTTGTGAAACTTAGTTTTGCAATACAAAATGCATACATAAGATAAAGGGGAAGAAGATGAAGAAACTCAGGGAAAGAGATTATCTTCAAATACCACATGTATACAAAATATGTAGAATATATTAAGGAACTGATATGTAGCTGTGTGAAGTACAATGCAGATGACGCAACAGTACGAAAAAAAAAATATGCAGTGTGGATTATATCTATGATCAATATATTGCAGAGATTGGTCTGGGACTTTAGTGGTAGTAAAGTGGTAACAGTGCCCTGTGAAATATTGCCGGCTGCCCAAAAGTGACAGAAACATGTGAAGAGCTTGTCCATGAATGTCTGTGAGCTGACAGTGAGACGACCAGTGAGTGGGAGTAAGGGTGTGGGTGGGCGGCAGTGGAGGCATTGAGTGGTGTGTAAGTGCACTACAAGGAGTAAGGGCTTGATTATAGTTTATTCTTGCAGGTAAAAACCTGATCAATGTTACAAATTTTGCTTACATATAAATAGGGACCTAAAAGTAATGCCTAGAAAATTGAGTTTTCTTATAAAACTTTCTTTTAAATGGAAAGATTAAAAATGAGGGATTTACTTTAATGTAACGAGCAAGCTGTTGTGTGTGTGTGTGTGTGTGTGTGTGTGTGTGTGTGTGTGTGTGTGTGTGTGTGTGTGTGTGTGTGTGTGTGTGTGTGTGTGTGTGTGTGTGTGTGTGTGCACATTTACATTTGACATTTCTTGTGTGTACTAGGGGTGTCCCAGCAGGTGGAGGTAGTTGCTGTTTGCCATGTGGGCAACCTCACTGTTCTTCTGTTAGCCCAGGTGTTCCATAACCACAGCCTTTCAGTTAGAGCGACTCCTTAGAAAGAGATGTAGAGCGAGATAACCAGGGCAACCCTTCTTTCCCTGTATTTAAACACTATGTATGAGAGACATGTTTCCCTGGTTGTGAGCCTTGAAAGATCTTTCTAAAAAAAACATAAAACGTGTCAAATTTTCAGTAAAAAATAATTCTACAACGATTTACTTCTACTAGAGTTCTCAAGTCCTCAATGGTTCTCATGCATTTTCTGACTTTATAGATTCATTGTACCTGAAATTACACAGCAATTCCAGAGTGAGATATAGAGTTAATAGGTGTGACCCCCTTTTTTTTTTTTACTTTTTCTTTTTTTCTCTGCATTCAGAAACAGGTGTGCCCATGTGTATGCCCATGTTCAGGTGCAATACTAACTGTATTTCCCTGCAGATAAAGACGATAGAGCTGGGAAATGTACTACAAATGAAGCATCTATTAATTTGGGCCACTTACACTGCTGATGACAAGGCATATTTAAATAGCTCCCATATGTATTCTGATAGTTTCAGATCTCCATTCTCATCATGCTTGATGGATCCTCAGGCAGCAGTTTCATTTTTGTGAGCATGTCTGGGAGGATTTTTAAACGTGAATGTTCGCTGATAAGCAATTTAAATACTTTTTTAGTTCACCTGCATCTGTATTCACTTTCGAGGTGCAATCTGCCGTATGGTTCTCTTGCCTAATGATTATTCATGGCGTTTGTGTCATCTGTTATGTCTCAGGAAGAGTTGCATTATATTTAACAGGGTGTTTTTTTTTTGTTTCCTGAGGGGGGCACTGTTGCATTGGTGGTCGGATCTCTGGCTTTGTTCATGAACTAAGTGCTTTTATCTGCTGTACCTTGCACACTGTAAGGACAAAAGTATTGGGACACCTGACTTTGCCAGCCATATATGGTACTTCTCGGGGGAAGAATTGTTTTTTCATTAAGTTGGAGGCACACAAGTATATAGGATTTCTTCAAGAATGGTGTCATTACATTTTCATTTTACTTGGGTCTCTACAAACAGACCAAAACCTGTTCCAGGATGACAGTGCCCCTGTGCACAAAGCCAGCTTTAGCAAGATAAAGGTTTACATCGGTTGGAGTGGAAGATCTTGCTATAGACACCTGCTATAGATCTCTGGCCTCAACCCCCTGTTTAAACACCTGTGGGATGAATTGGAACACTGACTGCACCTCAGGCCTCCATCCTATAATATTACCTGACTGCACTAACAGCCTTGTGGCTGAACGAGCACAAATCTCCACAACCATACACTGAAATTGAGTTGAACATTCCCAGTAGAGAAGAGGTTTTTATAGCAGCAAATGGGAACTGGGATGTTCAAAAAATGTGTAATGTGAAAAGCACATATACATTTTATGGTCAGGGGTCCACCAGCTTTTGTCTGTCTGTAAGTGCTTTATTTTTCTGCTTAGTTACTTAAATAGTTACTTAAATAGCTCAAACATGATGGGTCTGATTGACCACAAAAGTAGCACTTGTATCTAGTTGATTGGCAGGTGGTTAGCTTTTTAAAAAATGCCCTTAAATAAGAATTAGTTCCTTGGGTAGCCTTACCATCGAGAAAATCCTTCATTATTCACTACATGTTTAGAAAAACACACATATAACACTAGACATCTGTGCCAGGAAGTTCCCTCAATAGGAACGATTTTGCTGGAAATTCACAGAAAATATCACTTACAGTGGCAATTTTGTACACAAAGAAAATTTGATCATAAAGTTGTCTTCCGCTTGGTATTTTTGTACTTTTTTTTTTATATACAGAACTGAATGGAGTCACTAATAATGAATGACGCTGATGCGAACACATGTGCGAACAATACCGGATTGTAGCATTTTGAAAAGGCTCCATTTTGAATGTTCTGGCATAGAATGTCAGAATGCTGTTCCGAAGTTATGACTTTCAAACTTTAGCTGGTTAACAGCTGCGAACAAATACTCTGATGAGCGACGGTATAAACAAAGCAGGCTTAATCCAAGGTTGTGAGCTGTTTAGCCAAGAGGGCTGAGGACTGTGCATGAGATGTGAATTAACCTTCCCGTTTTGTGTGTGTGTGTGTGTGTGTGTGTGTGTGTGTGTGTGTGTGTCTGTGTTGTGTAACCAGCTCTGTACGGTGTTATTCCAGTAATGGATCTTTATTCCTTAGCCCTTGAAGGATTTCAGAAGGGAGCATGGATTAATGGACTCGTGGTGGATATATTTACATGCACATGCTCTCTGTGTTGTGGAAAACAAGACTTAACAGTGTCTCTGCCTTATTTGATTATAACTCCTTACTTTGCACACGTTTGCATCCCTGTGGACGACACAGAGGTTTCATTGATTTACAAGACAAAATGATGCCGCAATAAAAGTGTGTGATAATAAAGCCTCATGCTGCAGAGAAAGAGGAAGGTACCGAGGGAGAGAGAGAGAGAGAGAGAGAGAGAGAGAGAGAGAGAAAGAGAAAGAGAGGGCTGTTGATCTCTTGTTTATGCAAATACCCCTTTATTCTCCTAAGGGCTTGTCTTCACATTGCCAAAGCTGAGGTCTATAGTGGTACTGCTGCTTCCACTGAGAGAGAGAGGAAGAAAGGAAGGAGAGAGGGTGAAAGATAGAAGGACATACAGTAACAAGCAAACAGAAACAGGCACAGAGAGCATACAGACAGTTCTGGATGAAGTGTATTTATTTATTTATAAAAAAATTTTTTTTGATTGATCAAATGGATCAAGTCAGAGAATCAGTCATGCTGCATATATCTAAATACCAGGACCTGCAATATTGCAGCTCTGTCTTTGTCAAACTCTTCTGAAAAACGTTTTCATGTCTAGTAGAAACGCATCCTCTTCTCTAAAACCCAGACATTGAAATAATGATCATGTACAAAAAAAAAAAAACCCTAGACTGTCACGGAGAGAAAAACTTGGTTTTATTTTGGATTCAGCAGTCCACAAAAAGGTCAAAACCTGTTTTACGAAGTTTCATTTCGTTTTTTCGTTTAATTATCATGGTTAATTATTCAGGATCCAGGAGGCATCATTTGAACTATTTTACAATGGTTTTAGGTTTAAAGACAAAGCTCCATGTAAAGTGTTTAATCTTTTAAAAGAAGAGCTTGGTTAGAGCCTTTAAGCCTCTCAAATGTTCTACTTAAAGTACTCTTTGACAGTAAAAAAAAAAAAAATAATTAAAAAAGCTTTTGGTGTAAAGTCAGCCATAGATCTTTAAGGAATTTAAAAGGACTAAGCAAAAGAACCCGTAATATGGAAAGTGTTTGCCCCTTTCTTTCGGTAATAGTGTAGTGAGATGTTTGTGTGCACTGGCGATATGCTTCATGCTTGCATCAGCTACCCAGAAAATTTGACAGCACCCACCATTTATGTCAGTTTTTTTTTTTTTTTTTTTTTACATTTTCATTTGATTCATTATAAATCAATTTCCTTGCAAATCTCTGTTATTAGTACATGTCTGATGTTGGTTGCCTCATCAAATGAAAGGAAGTGAGCAATTTTTCTAAGTTTCCCTGAAATACTGTATTGAAATTTCAGGAATTTGGAAGTTTTAGGGATAAGTACATTTGTACCTAACAAAATAAGAAGCCTCGACTCATGTAACGTATAATACATAAAGAGAATATCAGAGAGTGCAGAAATCCCAGGCATTACATTATATTTTAGTATACTAGCTAGGGTTGCTTAGCTAAAAGCTAGTGTGCTTGTAATGCTAAGATGTGACCTACGTGATTTTTACCATTTCTTTAACTGAACCCTTCCTCATGATACTGACACAACCATGTCATACACTTGTAATGTCTGATGGCATATGCAGTAAGAAGAAAAATAATGTATTGTATCAGGAATTGTTCTAATGTTGGCTGTAATGTTCATTTTTGATCTAGTTAACATACAGCTAATAACAGATGCTAATAAACATACGTACAACTTTAGCATGTTGGTGATACAACCTTCAATATTCATGTGAAAATACCTTGTCATCATGGCATGTATTTCTTACTAGCTATTGCTTAGAACATGACTTTAAGCACGGCTCCTTAATGTTTATTCAGTCATTCATCCTTCTCCGATATGCGCTTCTTTTTTTGTCAGGGTCATGGCGGATCCAGAACCTATCCCGGGGAGCGAGATGGGATATTACACCCTAGATGCTGCACCGCTTTTCTATTTTTATCTGTCCTGCTCTCATCCTTGTTCCCTCACACATTTATTATCTTTCTCATATGCAATCACTTAGGAAGGAATTTATTTAAACTGCCTGCTGCCTTTGTTAATTTATTGGAAGGCAACGCCAATCACATTTATAATTCACAATTATAAAGGAGGAAAAGCTAGGCCACTCTAAAAAATTTCCCCTTTGCAAAAAAAGGAAAATGTCTGATGTTTGAGTATAATACCCCTATTTAAAAATAAAATCTAAAATAATACCTCTCTATATCCATATTTGTTCCCTTAATGGATTAACACCGATTGTGTTATCACAGATATTATCTCATCATCCAGTCCTATTAACTGCAGAGATGTAGACATTATTCTCTCACTTGTATTATGGCCTCATGTATCTGCTATAGAGGGTCAAGTTCATGGGTAAAGGACGTCTTAATACTAAAATAGAATTACTAAGTTGTCATAGTGTTAAAGGGTTAAGAGTCAAACATTAAGAATAAGGTATTTCGTGGAGAGTTAAAGATAATATTAATTGGAATTTTTAATACAAAGATATTCAGCTTCAAGATTTAGAAACTGTACAGAACAGTGAATCAGCAACATGTCACTGTGTATCGTTAAAGCACTAGAATGTATAGTATTTTGAGGCAGTTAATGATAAGGTGAATATGGTATCAGGATATTGTTGTTAGAACATGCGTATACCATGCACAACCAACAATGTTTAGAATAACTTTCTTTCGGCTTCTCCCGTTAGGGGTCGCCACAGCGGATCATCCGCATGTTTGATTTGGCACATGTTTTTACGCTAGATGCCCTTCCTAACGCAACCCTGCCCAATTTATCCGGGCTTGGGACCGGCACTGACAGTGGCTGGGGTTGGTTTCCTGACCAGGGGTTCGAACCCGGGCCGCAGCGGTGAGAGCGCCGCATCCTAACCACTAGACCACCAGGGAACCTAACAATGTTTAGAATACATTTTCCAAACAAAAAGTGATTACATAAGATGTGAAAAATGTCATTGTTATGACCGTTCTAAGAAAAGATACCTATTAATATATTTTCTAAGCCACTTGCTGACTAGCACATGCTCAGCAAAAAATTTATCATATTAACATTACATTGGTCTAGACAGCCGTGACAGCTTATGACCTTGTACATGACCAGGTTTCAGGTAAATCATTTTACCACATTTATAAAGAAAGGAAAGAAATTTTGTTTAGTTTTAGTTTAGATCGTGAAATGACACGTTGCACAGAAAAGTGAAAATCCATATTACTTTTAGTAAATCAGATATCTGAATCTCTACATTGTGTGCAGTTTTAGTTTAGAAATTGCATGGCAAATATTAGCTGCAGTCACACTCTTATACTCAGTATATGAAAACAAAATTCCATAGATCTTATTTCCTGATTTTGAGGGCAAAGCAACGAACAAAACATTGTCTGGCACATAATGTTTGATGTTTGAGTGCAATTTTGACTCATGCTTGACAGTGTTTAGTGCCTGTTCTGAATGATATGCATCTTTGTGGAACAGCATCCAAGCATCACAGCCACCTGCTCGCTGTACCATGCAGGAAATTAGACTGCTGGCTTTTTCATTTCCCTTTTTGCAGTCTCATCTCCTGCAAAGCAAATATGAGCATCCTATCTGACCAGTTGCCTTTTAGATGTCTCCTCTGTAGTCTCGGTGGTAAAGCAAGACTAGCACCATAGTCGCACTTTTAATCTGAACCATATATTTTATATATGTAGGCAATATCTTTCGGTAAATGTCACATTCTCAGACTTGCTGATTGAGTGGCCTGCAGTGAGGCCGGTGCCGTGATTGATCTCTATTCTCGCCACGGCAGCCGAATGATTGGGGAACATAATAACATCTGTGGGGAAGTTGGGGGGGGAGAAGGGGTTTAAATGAAGCCATGCTGAATTATTTGAAGGGAAGCAGTGATGAAATCGAGGAAATGTGTGGTACAGAGAAAATCACTACTTATACATGTTATGCTGCATGCTTTCATATATAACCATCTCTTTAAGTTTCACATTTAAATATACACGTATGAAGATAAAATGAAATGTCATCATTTTTTTGTAATATATCTTTAAACAGGCAAAAGGAATTGTGTCTATCATTGTTTATTCAATGAATAATAGTAATCAGACTTTGCTTTTTGGTTTAACAGGTTTTAGGGAAGTGGTAGCTCAGTGGTTAAATGCAGATCATCTGATCTGGTGATCGTAAGATCAAATTTTAGCACTGCTAAGCTGTCATACCTGGGCCCTTATACGAGACCCTCACCTAATCTGGTGTGTAGTATAAATAAAAGTGGATAAGGATGTCTACCAAATGCTGTAAATGTTAAATAAAAATAAAACAAATAAAAATTGCATGAACAAAAATGATGGTCTGTTGCACAACCTTTAGAGGCTGTCACTGCAATCAAACAATTTCTGTAGTTCTCAGTGAGACTTCTGCACCTGTCAACAGGTAGTTTACTCCATTCCTTGTCAGCAACTAGTTTAAGCTATCTCAGGTTTGAGGGATGCCTTCTCCAGACTGCATTTTTTATAATGTGCATGTGTGTGTGGATACCTGACCATAAGATTTGTATATATTTGCTTTTTGGACATCCCATTTTACATTTACTTACCATTTGCTGTTATAATAACAACCCCTTTGTAAAGATGATGTACCACTAGACTTTGCAGTGTGTTCATTCAGCCACAAAGTTGTGGTGTAAAGTATTAGTAAAGTCAGGAACTGGTGTAGGGTGAGGAGGCCTGGGGTGTGTTACAATTAATCCCAAATATGTTCCATGAAGTTCAGGCCAGAGCTCTGTAGAAGGTCACTCAATCTTCCACTTCAACAAATGTAAACCATATCTTTGTGGAGCTCACTGTGTGCACATGGACATCCAGAGACATCCTATACACTTGTGTGCCTCCAAGTTTGTGGAAACATTTTGAGGAAGAACCACATATGGCTGGAAAAGGCAGATGTCTAAATAATATTGTCCATATATGGTACTTCAGATTACTTTAAATACTTAAAAACTAAAATATCCCAGTGACGTAAGTAATCAAGCCCTTCACAATGACACTTGTTTAGCTCAGGTGCGTCTCATATCACTTGATCATCTTTGAGATGTCTAAACGCTTTGATTGCAGTCCATCTGTGGCCAATGTAATTGATTGGACTTGGAAAGGCACACGCTTGTTTAATAAGGTCTGACATGAAAATTCCAAGCAGGTTTTCATCTGGCCACTCCGCCATAAAACCTAGGTCAATGGAATGAATCTTTTTTTGGTAGATCTGTGCCGCTACACAAACTGGAGTTTGCCGGGCAGTTCCTCTGACACTTTCTTTTTGCTTTTTTTTCCTTATTTTTGGTGTTTACTTTTACAAATCTTGTCTAGTCAGTTCAATTTATTACAGGTGGATTCCAGTCATTTCAGAGATGATCTAAAGGTTTGGGATGCACTTGAGCTAAACTTAATACTTAAGTCAATCTGATATTTCAGTATTCTTTTCCATGTAATGTTTATCCTAATACTGAATGCACTGTATTTGCCTTATATTCATACTACGCATAAACCATTAAGCATACTTTGTTTCTGTCTTCCATTTACTCCCCAGTTATGATTTGTCTGTGTAAAGCACATCAATCAGATATGGGAATTGAAATCAGTCATTTCCCAATTTTAATCATATACTGTATAATTCAGATGATGAGTCAATGTTTTTGTTGTCATAAAGCAGAAATACAGCTCTCAGCTGCAGAGAGACCGTAATACTAAAGTGTCTGTATTCCTATTAACCTTTTATTAAACCCCTGTGTTTTTGAAGTGCTTTGTCCAGTTCACTGTCTCTGTGTATTGCCTCCTGCACCACTATTAAATTCCACAGTTGAGTTGGATGCACATAATTTGACATTTTTGCCCCTGCAAAAATTAAATCGAATGGACGTGGCAGCAGTCCAGCACAATGGACTGGAGAAGTTTTGCCATGTTTACTCCTCTGTTCAGTGCAGTGCACATATAAATCATTGGGAAAATATCTTGCAATGTGTACTGAATGAGAGCCATCAATAGAGTGTGAGAATAGATGTGAGTGTGCACTGAAGCATGTGTAAGTGAATTTTACACTAGAATGAAGAAGAATGTCCTGTAAGTTGACCTGTATTGTGGTAGATTTGCTGCACTTTCTGTCTTTAAATGAGGTCAGAGAGCTGCTGTTGATTCCGCTTGCTGCTTATTAACCTTTGTGCAAGGATTGAAAAGGTTACTGTGTCATATGTTCCTTTTCTCTATGTGCTTTCCTTTTTAATATTTAATTTCTTCCCCAAAATTCAATTTCTATATGAACTCTCTGTTTGACCGTCACAGTTGCTTGACGCTATCACTTAATACCTCGCTTGTCTCCATATTGTCCCTTTTATTTTGATCCATTATTAGCATGTCCTTAAATGTAGTGTTTTATATACCCTTGCAATTTCTTTAATGATTACAATTTTCATTTAGGTCGAAGAAAAAAAATGTGGAATGTCTACTAGACAGGTTTAAAACTACAAACATAGCAAGATATAAACTTTGCCTCACCAGTTTCTTGCTTGAAGTTATTAAGAAAAAAATGCAACTTGTTTTTTAAGAAAAAAATAATAATAATCACAAGTTTCGGTGTAGCAAACTTTTAAAATTGACTTTCATTAAAGTGCATTTCTAATCCTTAAGCAGAGATTGTCCTGTTTTTCAATTCAGTCTATTGATTAATAAGTGGCTGAGGACATGATGATATTTGGGTTCAGGTGTGTGTGTCTATTTGTGTGTGTGTGTGTGTGTGTGTGTGTGTGTGTGTTATGAGAGAGAGAGAGAGAGAGAGAGACTGACAGGCAGATTTGGTAAGAAAGGTGCAGTCTTTTATTGATAGCAGATGAAAATCAATCAGCACAGCTTTTCTGATTGACAGGCTGGTGAGATGTTTTTTTGTGGAGGTGTCAAACACTGCACAATTGCGATTTCTCCCACATTCCTCTTCCCCTCTCTCCCTCCACCTCTCTCTTGTCCATCATTCTATTATTCACCCATCATTATTTAGGCCATCTCGTCCAAATTTCACTCAGGTCTTCCTTCGGTATTCCTCTATCCAAACTAGTGATGCTCTGTCTGTCTGTCTGTCTGGATTCACTTTGTCTCTCTCCATCACACTTTCTACCCCCCTTTTTATATTTTCTGTTCACCTTTTTTTGCCTAGTATTTTTTTGGAGAAGAAATAGTTCTGCTCTTAGTGTTGGCCATTTAAAGCTGCTGGCTGACAGTACTTTAATCTTCCTCCTCTGTAACCTTCACTGCAGAGAAAGAGATGTAGAGGTTGGATGCTCTACCTACACACAGCACCCTAATAGCCCTCTGTGCTCCTCTGATGTCTGAAGAAACATGTTTGCAATCATTTGTTTTCATTAACATCAATGCATACAAATGTGCATTCCTGCATGGAGAAAAAAAGGCAGGAGAAATGGCGTCGTTCCACTCTACTATCCGTGGCCCCAACTTTTGAAATGTTACTCAGGGACAGTAACCATCTTCACATGGCTTTTACACAAATTGGAATAAAGGCTTTCATCTTGGTAGGCCATTCTCAGAAGGCAATATACTTTATGAAGCAACACTTTTCCTCAGATACCATAAAAGTTAAATTTCAGAAGTGAAATTAACATCTACTTTGTTTGTGATCATTTTCATATATTGTTGAGTTTCGACAATCAGTATATTTTATAAATTAATTGCTAAACTTTTTCTTCATTTGTGCTTTTCACTGGTTTCAATTATAAGATTATTTCTGTGTGCATCTCAATCGAATTAAAATATTTAATCACAATTAATCGCACGGTTGTCACAAGTTATCTTGTGATTAATCGCAACTTATTTGCAAATATTTATTTGTTCAAAATGATCCTTAAATTAATACTTTTCAAGTTCTTAATACTCTAATCAACATCAATTATGGAATGATTAAATATATTTGGAAAGAGGACTAAATGTAGAATGATATACTTTAAAAAAAATGCATACTGTAGCTATGGCTATATGTGATACCCCCAGCTATATGTTTTTACTGGCTGAGATATAATTTATTGCGTGCATGATAAAAATAGGATTTCGGGAAGTAAGTAGGAACCAAAACCTGATGCAGATATAAACTTTTTTTTTGCATCACCTTTTCAATTTGTCCCTCTCTCTCATTCCTGAATATAATAAGACACAGTGACCTGTCTTACTAATCTTAATTTTTTTTAATCAGTTGTTTGGCTTTCATTATGTAAATATATCTGTAAATGAGTTGTTGCTAAAAAACATTAACAAATCAGAATGTGTTCAAAAAACCTATGAATTACAGTGTTACACTGTTACAGCTGCTGTTCTAGAAAATAACTTAACACCTTTGAGTGTTCAGCATAGCTGTAGTATAATGTAGCTCAAATAAACACAAAACCTCAGTAGTAAATTTCCAGGATAACAGTTTTCCATTATGTTAAAATACATGGAGAATAGTTTAACCCTTGTGTTTGTAAACAATGTGGCGCATTTCATATTCTTTTACTATTTTAAATTTGTATATACATTTCTAATGTCTCTTGTGTAATGGTGTGCTCGAATGCATTAGGTTTTTCTCTGTGTTCCAATGTGATGCCTTTGTTTTCAGCCCCATGGATACAGACCCCATGACTCCTACTGTGGGAACTATTGGCAGCTGTTCTGTCTCTGCTGTTTGCATGAGAAACCTCTGTGGCTGGCGTACAGGGACACAATCTGTCACTCAACCTTAGCTTTAAGACAAAGAGAAAATTAGAGTGTGCCCTTGCTATTTAGTCTTGAGACAGAGTGAAAGAACCTTGGAGTGCTAATTGTGATGGGAAGTCAACATCTTCCCAGTGCAAGAGGAGGAAAAAGTGAGGCATATTATATCCCAATGCCTGACAAGAAGGATATATTTTAAAAAATGCAACATTTATCTTTCCCTAGGCTTTTGGGGACTTCTAAAGTAAGTAGTCAATTTGACAGGTGGGTAGGAAACAGCATTGTTTAAAGCAGTACAACCTTGTCAAACACTCTTCAGTGCTTTTCCTCAAGACATTTGACAAGTGTCTTCTTTATTGTGGGAGAGCATGGAAACATCACTCCATTGAGATTTGAAACCTCTGGATTTTGAAACGTACAGTTTTTAAGTCTGTGTACAAAATAAAATAACTAGGCCACTGAAGTTGCCATGCCACTAAGTACAGTTTAAATCAAACACGAAAAGGTTCTGTGGAAATGATATTTGTTTTCTGTAATCCTTGAGGCACAAGCGACATTTGACAAAGCTTTGATCAATAATGAGAGTCACGATCAGGGGCTCATGATGTTCTGCACTGCTTATCAAAACAGATAACAGTGAATAAATCGGTTTTACAAAGTAGGTTACCCACTCTCTGCTTCAATCCTATATAAACATTTTAAAAGTCTGAAATAGAACAAAGGAAATGAACACTCACATAATTAAATTTTAGTGCTTTTTTTTTCTTTTTTCTTTTTTTTTTTTTTACACCAATCTTATGAAAACTGTTATAGATTTTTGTCCTATTGAGTGGCACTATGCTTAATATCCCTTAATTTGAAAACTGTGGTTATTGTAGTGAGAGTGATTAGGAGAGAACGCTGCCTTGACAGAAATGATGTATAGTTAGCTCAGTGCTTAGAGATGTGCTCTAGTAACTGGAGAATTGCTTTTCATCCCTGCTTGGAATTGTGGGATTGGGCCCTTTTGACACAGAGTTTTTCAGGACTGCAGGCCGTTGAGCAAAACACTTAACCCCAGTCTGTTTCAAAGCTCCATAGCAGTCTATCCTAGTACCTTTAGGTTGTGCATTTCAATAAGGAAAGCTAGAGATCTAAAATGTTTCAGTGCACTACCTAAAATATTTTGCTACAGGTCAGGGAAAATGGCAGAAATATACATTGTATTTGTCAAATTCTTCAATTCAATGAGGTAAATAGGGCTGTCCCAATCGATTAGAGAAATAGCAGTTGCCATTGCAAGTGTGTGAAGGAATTGAGCAAATTCCATTGGCCTTGTAACAGTATATTTGCAGAGAATGTAATGTTTTTTATGGTTTCTTTGCCACCAAAATGAAAACCATCTTAACATGACATGAATTTATTTACAGGGAATAAACTACCTTTTGTTTAATATTAGTTTAAATTCACTATAGTCGCATCTGAGCCAATATGTTTTAGTCATACATTTTGGACAGTCTTTTTGCCATTGATAATAATGACTTGGTATTCACGTCTTTCGTCTAATTTAAACCCTCCTGACATCACATGCACTCATCTGCAACTGTGGGTGAGCCAAATGTCACCGCAGGAGAGAAAGAGTTGTAATTTTAGATGCTGTAGCTCCTTTTGCCACCTCTGCAGATTAAAGGCAATGATAAAAGGTTAGCTGACATCCGTGCCTAGCCCAGCAGAGAGATGCACAAATTATTAACATTCTACCATTTTTATTCCCCTGAATTCCTTTTTTTAACGTAGAGTGCACTCTTTGGAATGTAAAAGTTATTGGATGTAAAACAGTTGAAAACAGAGGTGATTTTTATAAAACCACTCAGTGTTGGCATGATTTAGAATCATTTTTACTTATTATTTGCAAATGGATATGACTGTATCTAGTTAAATATGAGCTCACACCAGCTCTCTTTTTACATTGTGCTTTCTCTTAGAAAGGTTTGAAACAGGAGAAAGAAAATCATTGTATCATAGCTATAAGCCCTGCTTTCACAATTTTTGAGGCATAACCTGTTGTAAAACCTTAAAATCTCATTGTATTATTAATCTTAAAGCATATTATTCAGTAATTAGTTTCAATTATTCAGGAGCTGCAGAACATAATGGAAAATGCATGTCTAAAGACTTTCTAAAGGGGTTAAAAATGATTTATAAATCTATCTTTTAAAACAGAATGGTAGTGTAGATTCTTACCAGCATAACTATTTTTTAGATTTCCTTGGTATGCTACTGTATTTTGTCCTACTAGTATCATCAAACACAGAAATCTGGAAGATGTTAAAATGTTTACTGCTTTTAGCAGTCCAGCATGTTAAGTGACCTACTACTTTTTTTTTTTTTTTTTTATAAATAAAATACTATTTTGAGGGGGAAAAAAAAGTTAATACTAAACAGTACACTAGTTAATGTATTCTCCTTCTTCTTCTTCTTTCGGCTTCTCCCATTAGGGGTCACCACAACGTATCATCTATCTCCATACCCCCTTGTCCTGTACATCTGCCTCTTTCACCCCAACCACCTGCATGTCTTCTCTCACCACATCCATAAACCTCCTTCTTGGTCTTCCAAGAGCCACCAACTCCAAGACTTGTGCAGATAGACATGAGAGTCTTGTGATTGACAATTTGAAGGATGTTCTGAAAAGTCATTTAGGATTAGGACCAGCGGCAGCTCTCCTGATCTTTCAGTGTAAAGCTTTTCAGTAACAGCCACAATGGCTGTGTCTAGGGCTTTTTCTTGCTGTGATCCCAGACTACTTAGGATCTTGGTGATCGTAAGAAAGACAACTGATAGCACACATTCAAGGATTTTAGAAACAAAGACAAAAGCGATATCTGTCAGTAACTGTTGAGGTGTAATGTATCTAGTGTGGACGTTTTAAGAATCCTCTCTCGAAGGCAGTTTTTACATGACGAGATGTTATGGGGTAATTTACAATGGAAGTGATGAAAGGAGGCAGGTCTTGTGCTTAGGGAAAGGATGGGATTCAGCTAGCATGTGAGGACAAGAAAATCTTCAGAATCTGTTCTGTAGAA
The DNA here is from genome assembly GCF_014805685.1 of Silurus meridionalis. NCBI lineage: Eukaryota > Metazoa > Chordata > Actinopteri > Siluriformes > Siluridae > Silurus > Silurus meridionalis. The sequence continues at coordinate 13,477,058 of NC_060893.1, read as the reverse complement.
AAAAAAGAGATAATCATGTCGAAGTAATAGGAGGGCAGGAGGGATTTGCAGTACAAGAACAGGGGCGGGATGCAAGATTGGCAGATTTAGTTAATCTTCTCACTAATGTAGGTGTCAAACTCATCACCAGGCATGGAAAGGGAGATGGAGAAAGGGTGGATGATGTTTACGTGCTGTATGAAGTGCTCTCTGTGCCTTTATTTACACATCTCTGATAGGCCTCCTATAATGATATGTTTGTGTGAATAAATCTGGGAATTATAAAGATCTAATTGTAAAACTAATTGTAATACACAACTAAATGGAAATATAGTATAATTATATCAACGTACAGTGGTCCCCTGCAAATTTTGGACGCACCCCCGCAGCCCCTATGTTATCTAAGTGAATTCATCTAGATATTATGTCACTTTAATACAATAATGTGTTTTAAGAATTTGATGAAATTTGTTAGTAAAAAAAACATAGTTTAAAATGTTTTTTCTATCGTTTTTTAAACATTCGGTCCCGCTGCCAGATTCCTGCGAAATTTAAGATAATCCGCAACTTGCTGTTAGTTACGTTCCAAATGAGAACCCGCAAATTTTCCCGAACCGCGAGTTCCGGACCGCAAATTATTGGGGGTTTGACTGAATGTGTATGACTTGGGTGTAAATGTGCTCCTTGTCATTTGCAAGTGTATACTGTCAAATGTGTTTTTTTTCACAGGCTGCCAACTAATTATATGATATGTGACAATAGTTTTGAATACTGCCAAAGTTTTGCCAGTGGGTGAAAACAAGTTTGTTTTTTTCCCTTGAGCAATTCCTTCCACAAATTCTTAAAAAAAATAATTCTCTAGCATAAATGTGAGCTGCCCTCTATACCATCACATGGGTGAACTTCAGATATGAAGACTGAAAAACGTAAATCTGGATTAGCTAACAAACAAATAAAACTCTGGTTCAAATAAATCTAATTTTGACTATCTGAGCAGCCATTGCCTTTCAGTAACAAAATGTATTGGGTATTAAAAATAACGGTTACAAATATTTACTCCATTGATAATCATTCTGTGTTTAATGAGTAGGTAAAACAAAGTAGATTTTATATCATATTCTGCAATGTGCGCATATGCAGTTGCCTAAAAATGTTATTTTGTATGATCACATTCTCTTGGGTAATAGATTAATTTGCCAATGTTTTATATTAATAATGATTTTGTTTCAATATTCTTACCTTAGCATATCCAGGAAACATTAATTGATGTTGGTGTAAGTTGTGTGGGCTGAAATGTTCTCTGCTTGCTTTTCTCTCTCACTTCCTTTGAGTGGGCTTCCTGGCCTTGAAGCTGATAGGCAGACACTAATTGCCTTTCATGGCTCTTAAAGCTAAAATCACACAGTCTGTCTGCTGCAAAATCTCTGGCACCACACTGTTATTTAGGGTGTGCTGAATGTTAGGATGAAAGTAGCCTTTTATAGAGAGACTCTGTGGATATCACTTTAAAGGCAATTATTTGTTAGACCTTGTATTGCTGCCTCTTTTGGGGAGAAAGCTGTACATTTTTAACCAAGGGTCTTAATTTACATCCTTTTTCATTTTTTTTTCTATCAGGAACATCATGTTCACAAACAGAGCTGAAACAGAAGTGCAATGGGTTAAGGGTGATCTAACACCTGAAGGAGTAAGAACCCTAATGAAATTTACTCTTCTCATCAACTAATGCAGCACAAATCCATTTTCGGCCAAGAGGGATGGGCCACATACATTATCTTGATGGTGAGCCTGAGTCAAGAGGCCAACAAATGATAGGAAATGCAATTACAGGCCACCTCTTCCAGTGATACCTCTTTACCCTGGACAACAAAAAATTTATCCGTGTGAGCATGAAAACCGTGTATACAGTTTTTACTGTTTGTGGTGAACTTCTAAATATTTGACACAATCCCTCAATTAGCTCCCATTTTCTCTGTCTTGAAAGGTATAATAATAAGCATTTTAGTTGCTTAATATTTTAAGCTACATGTAATTAAGACCAGCCTTATCTCACATTGCTGTATCCAGTATCCTGTATCAGTGTGGTCCCTTATCTGCCACAGCACTGCAATAATCAACTCATTGTATTAAGTAAGGGAAGTTAGAAATCATCATAATAATCATCCATCAGATCTTATTGGGTGTGTAAGGCTAACTGAAGCATCTGTGTCTATATTAGAAGGGGTCACTGCATATAAATTGCCTTAACCATATATATATATATATATATATATATATATATATATATATATATATATATATATATATATATATATATATATACACTCCTTATTAGAGATCTTCCAGATTATACCTGACAGGATTTGACCCCAGAGAACTTGATGAATTAATACATTACATAGTCAACATTTTGCTTCATACTAATGCTACCAGAACAATTTAATTTAATTTTTTTTTTTATCAATAACTTCCACCCTTAGTGTTAGTTATGTTATCTTTTAGATTAACAATCGATTGATTCAAACATGACATAGGTCATATCACAGCGGCTATACTTTGGTTGGAATAAGTGCATTAACCAGTGCTGCCTCAGTACTGTGATGAGGCCTATATTCTGACCGAGATTTAAAGTAGTAAATGACCTACTGTTGGACTGCAGTCAGATTTTTGCCTCTTTAAATGTATTGCTTGAACTCAGTTATGTTTTTGATGTCATAGATCATAATATACTTGTAGAGCGAGTAGACACAGCAGTATAAGAAGATAGCTAATCCGGTTTCTCAGTGTCAAGCTGTATGTGCCCTCCTGTTTCCTGATGTGATTCCAGTGCAAGACCCTGACACACTTCTAATGCTGTGGTTCCTCCAGCTCTCTTGACCTGCCTGATTTATTCAGATGCACCACTTCTTTGGAGCTTCTTTGGAACTTCTGCACTTGTGACTTGTCTTTATTCTCGTACAACCATGATGATGTATAATCAGGATTTCTGTAAATCTAGTCACAATGTTTACTGTTATAAATAAATAAAAAGTTACAGCCTGGAAAATACAGACTAAAAACTTTTTTTTTTAATTAAAAGAAATACACACACCCACAAACCTTAAAGTTTTCTTTTGCCGATTGTGTAGTGTTTTTATCCTATTTCTTTCACTGCTCGACTTAATATTTATACAATCAAAGATTTATGTGTTTTTTAAAGAAACAGAACCAGGAACCAGAGTGGGTGACTGAACACACAAATAATCACACACAAATGGATGACTAAACCGATTTGCACCAAACCTGATCACAAGCATAAAGACACCCTTTAAGCATAAGAAATGCCCAGTGTTCAGGGTAAGAAGTGAAGGAATAGTTATCCTTAAAGTTGGAGGTATGAAGTAGGGCAACTTCAAATTACTTCACTATCATGCACACATTTGAAATGTAACTTTTATAGTCAAATATTCCCCATAGGCTTCTGCATAGTAAACACTCATTTTCAACATTACAATTCATAATGCAATTCCAACAAATTGTGCACAGCATAGTCCATTATTTGACCTATTTCCAACCTTTTTAACAATTTATCCTTAACAGAGCTAGTGTATAACAAGAAAACAAGAACAAACACATAATTGTTGTTTTTTTTCTTCTCCGTACAAAGTGTTGTTATAATTCAGTCCAATGTCTGTCACCTTTTTGGGAGTGACGAGCTGAACAGGGTGACTGTAATAAGAGGCAAGGCATTCAGAAAAACAAACTCAAACGACTACCAGTGTCCAAAAAAAGTGCAGAAGAATTCCTCAGATTTTAAATGGGTCAAATTATTTAGCAGTTTTGCAAAACTTTATTGCGTTGCTTTGATTAAATTTACAGCCTGATCTTTTGGGATATCTGTACAAATTCGAAATGGTGAGGGGGATAAGATTGGATTTTATGGGATTTCATGCAAATGTAATAATCGGAAAACGTACAACTTGTCCCTGGTCGTAATCTTAATGCTTGTGGCTTGGAATAATAGCTTTTGCATCTGTTACACTGCAATTAGTGTATTATCAGGTACAGAGCAATTTTAGATTAACCATATCAGGTGAAAAACATTTACATAACAATTGTGACACCAGGGACCTGAACCTAATACTTTTTATTTAAGGGTTTTTTTTATTTATTTATGCAACTTCATTGTATATATTTTAGACCCGATCAAAATGTAAGCAGTTACCTGCTGAAAGCGGCATTGCTTCATTAGCAGCAGCATTGCCTGAGACAATGGAGACACATAAGCATAATTAATACAATTTATCAGTTATATTTAGTTTTAAATGCTTTAAACATTTGGATAACTATCTGCAGTTTATATGCGCTAAAAACCTCTGGATATATTGACATTTCACAGCACAACATCCAACCTTGGAAAAACATACAAAGTGCAAAATCATTTTATATTTTACTGTATGAAAGCTCTTTATTCAATCAAGGATGACACTGATTTCTTTAGTGATTACCTGCCATGTTATACTGTACATGGCTAAGTACTACTACAACATTTAAACAATACTCAAGATTATATGTAATGATTAGCTTTGCTTTGATTATTTAAAAAAGAAACTTGAATGAATAAATCTGGACCCAACAAGCCACTGAAATTCCAAGAGCTAAGATAGCTAGCCAGCTAATGTTCCCATTCTTTATGTACTGCTGATAATAAGGTGGTATTTATTTCACCATAACGTCACATAATTGTTAAAAGAAATTCCACAGATATATAATATTTTACATCTTAAAATGTAGTGTGTAAAGCACTAACTAAAATAATTTCCACCAAATGATAATTAATTATTTCCTGAGTAATTTCCCTGATGACTGCCTACGAGAATTATTACGGGAATAGCATTTTTTTTTTACACTTTCCACCATTGATTATGTTGAACTTAACTTCAATCTTGGAATGACGCATAAACACATACTTGAGTCACTGCTAAGTGTTTTCTCCAATAGTGTTTTCATAATATGTATGATACAACGTTCCTGCCCACAAACTGGAGCTCAAGTAACAAAATTTGTGGCGATGACTTTGGTATCTCCTGACCACATCATAAATCATGGACACAAGCTGCTCAGCTTGTGACCTCTAAAAATTAACCAGTGGCTTCGGGTGTATTAAATTATGGTGACACCTTATTAAAAATAACCAACATGTCACTTCGGAGGCATTTAAAAATGTTTATAAATCCATTTTAATTTAGTTTTTTTTCCGCCCAACAAAATGAACGCTGCCTTACTTCCCCTCTCAATTGCTCATTTACATAGTTTCTTTCCTCATTTGCACAGTGAGGGGGATTTGGTGCACAGTGTGGGAACAATGTTGTCAGTAAGGCAGGAGTATTGTTGAGCTCTTCCAGAGGAGATGACAAGCGGAGGCATTCATGCCGGGGAAATCTGCACTTTTTTAACAGGAACACTGCATTCACCTTTTCAAGTCACAATACTTAAAATCGTAAGAAATCATTTGGAAATGTTGAAGTTGTTTTATAAAAAAAAGATGTGAGCATTTACATTTGAACATTCACATAATTTGAACGGAACCCTAACACTAACCCTTAACGTCTGATTCGTTTTTGCACAACTTGGTATTATTGTAATATCCCTAAATATCCCTTTTCTTCCTTTTCTTTTCGAGTCTCTCTCAGCTTTATGCAGTTGCTCTGTTATTGTTGTCAGTATTGTTTCTAAATGGAAGAAGTAAATGCTATCATAACAGAAATTATTAATTCTGTGAAGTCAAAATGAAATGCTGGACCCCCCTCCACCACCACCACCAAAAAAATAAAAAAAATAAAATGTTTGACTTCTGATGAAAAGGTTGTGAGTTAAAATATTAAAATACCAGCACCAGCTGGCAAGGCTGTTAACCCTCAACTGTTCAGTTGTACATCTTCTTCTTTTGGCTGCTCCCATCAGGGGTCACCACAGCAGATCATCCCTCTCCATACCCTGTTGTTCTCACATCTGCCTTTCAACCAACTACCTGCATGTCTTCCCTCACCACATCAATAAACCTCCTCCTTGGCCTTCCTCTTTTCCTTCTTACTGGTGGCTCCATCCTCAGCATTTCCTAGCGATATACCCCATGTCTGCACATGTCCATCTCAATTGGGCTTCTCTCACTTTGTCCCCAAAACGTCCTACATGCGCGTCTCTCTAATAAACTTGTTTCTACTCCTGTCCATCCTCATCACTCCCAAAGAAAATCTCAACTGCTCAGTTGTATATAAATGACTTAAATATAAGTCACTCTGAATAAAGGCATCTTCCAAATGCCATAATAGTAAATAGTTGTCAGGGTAAATAAAAATTATTTATTGTCAGCAGGTTAGTTAGAAAAACCTGAAGAAACCAGCAAACAATAAATAAACCTTGTATGTTTGAGGCATGATGCATAATAATTTGTGTCCTTCTGTAGTGAAGAATTCTTAAATTAGGACAATTGACCCAATACAACCTTCTATTGTGTATGTAAAAATCTACATGATAATTAAAAAACATTTCTACATGTATTATATTTATGTGTTTGTTTTTTTACCACCAGGGACACTTTTTACAAATGGGCCACAAACCTGGAAACAGTGATGAACTGTATAGACTTTTTTATATCTACTTTATATGTATGCAACAGGAGACTGTGTTGGTAGATCACATTGATTAGGTTTCATATCAAAAATATATATCCTCCTCTTCTTCTTCGCCTCCAAAACCATCCTACAGACCACCATCCGATGCTGTCTAGCTACACTGTTCCCTGCCAACACCTTACAGTCTCCAATCTCCTTCAGGTTGCATCTGCTGCATAGAACATAATCCACCTGTGTGCACCTTCCCCCACTCTTATACGTCACCCTATGATCCTCCTTCTTCTTAAAATAAGTGTTCACCACTGCCATTTCCATCCTTTTAGCAAAATCTACCACCATCTACCCTTCCTCATTCCTCTCCTTAAAACCATACCTACCCATCACCTCCTCATCACCTCTGTTCCCTTCACCTACATGCCCATTAAAGTCTGCCCCAATCACCAATCGTTCTTTCCTAGGTACACCATCCACCACGTCATCTAATTCACTCCAGAATCTTTCCTTCTCCTCCATCTCACTTGTGGAGCATGGGCACTGATGACATTTATCATCATCCCTTCAACTTCCAGCTTCATGTTCATCACCCTATTAGAAACTATTTTCACCTCCACTACACTCTTACTGTACTCTTCCTTCAGAATCACCCCTACACCATTTCTCTTTCCATCCACACCATGATAAAACAGTTTAAACCCACCTCCAATGTTCCTGGCCTTACTCCCTTTCCACTTGGTCTCCTGAACACACAACATATCTACCTTTCTCCTCTCCATTATATCAGCTATCTCTCTCCCTTTACCAGTCATAGTACCAACATTTAACGTACCAACCCGAACCTCCACTCTCCTACACTGCTCCTTTTCCTGCCGTCTCTGTAGACGTCTTCCTCCTCTCCTTCTCCTCCTTCGGCCAACAGTAGCCCAATTTCCACTGATACCCTGTCGGCTAACGATACCTGTGTTGGTCGTTGTTAACCCGGGCCTCGACCGATCCGGTATGAAATTCTCATTTGTGATCCGCATATTTGATTTGGCACATGTTTTACGCTGGATGCCCTTCCTAACGCAACCCTCCCCATTTACCCGGGCTTGGGACCGGCACTAAGAGTGCACTGGCTTGTGAATCCATAATGGCTGGGTAACAGGTCTGTGGTGCTTATTATAATGATATTACTTCCATTGTAAAATCTTATACAGGGTCTTATAAAGCAGACACTCTACATGAACAGATTAAGTCAGCTGTGTAACATGGTGAAGCTTATGCAACACTTTAAAAAAATCTGCAGTGTCAGTGATTTGCAATAACTAGGCTGTTCCTTTCAGCTTTTAGGCATGAGAAAGCATTCAGTGCAGACAGTTATGTGATTTCATTGTCACGTGCCCAGCAAAATTTTCTTTTTAACTTTAGCATAAAATGTAACTGCAAGTGTATAAAATGCACTTATGAAATATGTTGTTTGTTACTAACAAAAGGTTTTACTCATTTGCAAATGACTGTGGTGTAAGAAAAATTTAATTCTTGCTGTAAATGAAAATCCATCAACTTTGGGATCAGCAATATGTCAATCATTAATGTTACATTGATGAAAATAAGTAAGATAATAAGTAATAATAAGGTATAAGTCTTTTTCTAAAATCTTCTATTTATTGAGATTTTTAATGAATTATTAATCCTAAATAAACCATGTTATTATATACAGTACAATACAGTACAGTTCAGTTTATGAAAAGAATATTAATTGGCTCTAATACTCCTTATTTTTGTGTAAATGCGTTACCAGGTTTTTACAGGCGCGATGCTGCTAATGGTAAAAGTGACTAAGCACAGCTAGTCATCAAACTCTGTTGTAGCCCAACATTTTTTTTTTTTGCAAAGTCTGAGAGACTGAACAGAAAATAATACTTTGCACACAAAATGTAAGAGTTACACACTGTTTTATTTATCACACCACTTATAACAGCATGCCTCGCATGGTTTTATTTTGAACAATAAATCCAGAAAGCTGATGAAGTTAAGAAAAACAGAACAATATTTACTGTAGATTTTTAAAAACCTGAATGACAGGAAGTAAGAGCGATTTAATTTCATACAGCGATAAATGAGCATTTTTATGGGTTTTGGGAGTAATTTTTGGAAACTTAAATGTCTATTATATTTCATTTAGAATGTCATTAGAGCAGGCAGCATCACGCTTGTACATTCATTAAAATGAAGATGTTTTAGCTGCACCTTGTGTGCTTTTTCTGGTTATATGGTTGGACAAGAGAGCTAAGTTTGTCACGTTGGAGTCACTGAAAGAAATCAGTCGAAGATTTTAAAGTAAACATTTGATTCCTTTTTTTAATCCTTTTTCATAAACACTGTTTGAAACCGTACCCCGGACTAATTATCTCAACTTCAACAGAGAACTAAAGTGGTGCATGCTTTGACGTGGACACGAATATGCACACTAGACTTGCAATACACACCAGATTTTTTTTTTCATTATGGAAATAGCTTTTTTTGCAATTAGTAAAGGGCATTCTTTCTCTCTCTCTCTCTCTCTCTCTCTCTCTCTCTCTCTCTCTCTCTCTCTCTCTCTCTCTCTCTCTCTCTTTCATCCTTTCTCTCTGTTTCTTTCACATATGCACAACCATGTTTTCCTTTACACAAATTTCTTTTTCACATTTTACTTTTCCAACTAACTTAATTAACTGTCGGCGTGTTAGTGAGCTACCACAGTGAAAAGAGAGGGAGAAGGGCAGCCATGTGCAGTTTGCTGAGGCATGATTGAGGGCCTGTCACTTCTTGGTAGGAGCTATGTAATAATGAAAAGTACACCCAAGAGCAGTGAGGCGGGACATGGCTGCTCTGAGGCCAGACATACTTTTGCTCTGGCATTTCGTTGGCACTGCTTTTCAAACTCTGGTATTTTGTTGGCACTGCTTTGGTATTGTTTTGGCATTGCTCCAGCATGGCTCCTGCACTGACACTGTCCTGAATGCCAAAACCACCTTTAATCAAGCCTGGTATTCTGTTTCGGCACAAACTCCAAATGGGTCTTGCTTTGATCAGACCTTTCCTTGCTCCTCATCAGCAGCTGACATTTAGTGAGTGTAATGTGTCGTTATGTGTCACCCGTTATACTGTTCTCTGAACAAGCCATGCTGCCACTGCCTTTTAACTGTGCAGTTGTAAATGGATAAATTCCAACCTGGTTGTTTTAATAAGTAATAAGTACAGAAAATTCAGACAGAATAGAGCTGGTAATTTTTAAACACATCCTAAAGGGTTTATTTCTCAATCTGCTGACAATGACTAGTTTTACCCCTCTTTGTACATTTACACAGTTACATTTATTTTTCATCTTAGGACTTTGTTGTGGCAAAAAACCCAAATAATTGAGACTGTCCATACATGTTAAATAAAGTCTCCTTTCGAACATCTATTTTAACTACAGGGCTGCTTTTTTTGACATTAAGTCTCTTATTTTTAGCAAGTCATTTGCTTTGCCGAAACACTATTAGAAAAGCTGCTGTTGTAGACAATGAAGCAACACATTCTGCTTAGAGATTTGAGAATTCAGCAGTGTTGTGGTATAAAAATGTTTAAACACATTTCAATGTCAAAGGTAATTTTATACTCGATATTTCCATGTAATGGTCTGTTGTGATGAATGAGCACAAAGATGAATCTGGCATAGTTGAAAAAATAGTTATATCATTCTTAATCTATCATAAAGGTGCTTGTGCATTGCTGTCGTGTGTCTTCAGAGATGGCGTACTCATCAGCGAGCGATGGCACTAGTTAAACTGCAGATGAACCACACACTGTTGTATTGATCGGCTACATCAGGGTCGGCCCACAGGCGAGTGACAAAACCACCTTTAATCAAGCATCACTTCTGCCATGAAAGTCAATTACACACAGGGCTGAGAATCCCTGCTTGTCGCTGCATTGCTGGTGTGATGTGTTTTCCAAAGTACTACCTAACTCTCAGCATTTGTTCTTGACTTCATTTGCTCGATATATACTTGTATTGCGAGCTTCTAACATTCCACCAAACTGTTTATATTTGCAATCAGTTTGTTCTAGGACACAAATCATGCTGCCTCCCTGCAGTCTTGGTTCACACCATCTATGTGTGATTAAACTCTCCTGTTGTCACAAATAAAAATGTGTGGCTGATAATGTGCTGTGAGTAATTGTTCATGGCCTGTGTTGGTGCACGCTCAGACCTTGTTTTCTATGCTGTAATGACGTGTGAATGTTAGCGGAGGCTTGTGTTTAACATGGCTATCAAAGTTTATTGCAGGGATCTTCAAAAGTGCCACTTACCTACTGCTTCGGATTGGTTGCACTATGAAGGTGAGATATTAGCATTGCATAAAGGCTCCCCAACCTCTCCTTCCATTTCTTATGCTTTCACCCCCGCACTCTCCTTTCTCCCTCCTGCTCTGCACCCCTTTGTCTTTATCCTGAAATGTTTTACACAATGTGCATCATTTAAATGCCCTTTTCCTTCAAACAATGCTAAAAGAAAAAAGCTTTTAAAAGTTCAAAGTCTTTTGGTCTCTGGCTCTCTCGCACTTTCTGTTTTTTCTCTCTCGTTTCCTCCAGAGTTAACCGATGAGGACGTGTGTGATTCATGTTTGTTATGTGTGTAAGCAATCACTTTTGGCTTCCTGCTCTGGGACTGACAGCAGTATTCCAGTAATTGCTGTGACAATGAATTGCTGTTTATGAAGATGATTCTAAACAGGAGCTGCTTCAGTGATGACACTACATTAATAGTCTCAAAGTGCTTTCATGAACGTGAGCTATACGGTTCCTCACAGTTGCATTAGTTCAACAAAATGCAAGCTCTTACTTCATTTGGCAATATACAGCCAGCAAATTCTTATTCTTAACATGCAGTAGTTATAAAAAAAGGTTATTTAAAAAAAATTAAAATTAGCAAGACACTTTGAAACACTTTCTCCTCAATGGAACACGAATCAGCATGGCTTCATTATATCAACAAGCTAATATGCTAGTTGAATCCTGCTACTATGAATATTCAATCAAAGAGCAAACTAGCTAGAGCCTGCACAATACCCTTGATACACATCTAATTAAAGTAGATTTTATAGATATGAAACATGTGCAACTGTGGAGCTTGTTGAAATTAATTCGAATGAGGGCTTATGACAGGCCCTTGGAAATGTAGTTTTTTATAAAGAAGGCTGATTTTTACTTCATTAGTAAAGACTGCTAGCTAAAAGACATGGTGCAAACTATGCTGGCTTAGTACCGGGCAACAGTAAATGAAAAAACATGAAAAAGGACGGGATGGAGGGAAGACTGAGTGAGCGGAATGACACAATGGTGTTCAAAGACATTTATTTTTCCATATACAGTGAGCTAATGACACTACAACTCACTGATATTCTTTAGTTAAGAAATGTGTATTTCATACCCAAAGGTTTCTTCTTTCCCCTCACACTCCCCCCAACCTTTTAGTAAGCTATAACAGTGCTGTAATGTGTATGTCTCAGTTCTCTTTGTATTATTGGCTTGCTTTCCACCTTAATAAGATGACTCTCTTTCCATGAACCTTTTTTTGAATTGGCACAAACATAGATGAGAAACAGAGTGGCCTGCATTCACTTCTTTCTGCTGCTTCCTTCCTTTTTCCCCCCTTTCTGCTTCACTCGGCTGAGAAAAAAGTACTATTTGTGCTGTGAGAGAAAAAAGGCTTCATAATGACTCTCCATCAACTGTTGGTGGAACAGTGAAACACTTCACAGATAATGTGAGACTGTTAGACTTGCTGGGTAACAAGAAAAATGCTTGTCACCCAGTTGGGTTTGCACAATATGAAATACGAGAACCGTTTTGCTGATTCACAGAAAAATTACTAAAAAAGGTTTTGGCAAGTTTAATACTGAAGTTTGTCCAATCGCCAGAAAAGTCGATGTGTCTGTGGAGCCGAATTATCCACTTGATGCATATCATGTGCTACAATTGATCCACTCTAAAGGCTTTAGTGTAATGACATTCACCCAGGGAGAAGAAAGACAAACAACACGAAAGGCTCCAATTTACTCACACTGGCAAACAGCGATGCCGGGACATTGTCTGCTCTTTCTCCAAAGACAATGGACTGAATCTCTGCTTATCCATGACATTAACACAGTTTTTAAAAAAATGATAAAGGTGGTCCTGTGATCCAGTGCATGTTCTACAACCTTCGCTTTTATTGTGCTTTTTTTTGATAGCAGCTCTCATTTGCTATTCATGGTCAGTATGTCGTATAAAACATATTGAACAATATACTGCAAAAGTCAGCAGAATGGTATGGGGGGGGGGAGTATTTTAAATAAAATGTTCAATTTTGATACAGATGGTATGTTCTCCCGGCCATAAAACTGTTTTAGTGCTCAATAAACTGATGTTGTTTTAGATTTGAGACTAGTAATGACTTTTGCAATGACTTTCATTGGTTAACAATTTCTCTAGGTGCTCTAATTTCCTCTCACCTCTTAAAGCACGCCAGTAGGTGAATTAAATATGTTAATTGCCCTTAGGTGTGAATGAGAGTGTGAATGTGTGTGTGTGTGTGTGTGTGTGTGTGTGTGTGTGTGTGTGTGTGTGTGTGTGTGTGTGTGTGCGTGCGTGCTGCCTTGCACAGGGTTTATTCTAGCCTCAAACCCAGTGTTTCCAGGATGAGTTCTGGATGCACAGTGACCCTGAACATGGTACTTCTTGATATATTGTGCATATTGTGGCTCCTTGTTAAATTACATCTAAATGTCTGCATTTTACATTTAAGGCATCTGGAAGACACCCTAATCCAGAGTGACTTACAAAATGCTAAAATGTTTTAAACTGTGCTACTGTGTATTATTTACCAAACAGTATGAATAAAAAGACAGTCCTGTTTGGAATATATTCATGTACACTGTTCTCATTCTTACTGAACAGACATTTTTTTTTATTTTAGCCAGAGAAAACTATCCTTTCTTGCTCAGCACCCATTGCATAAAGTATTGATTGGGCTCACCCTTACTGTTTTCGCTTGAACACTCAATAAGAAGGGCAGCAGCATGGCGGCAGCACTTGGCATTGTAAAATGAGGCTTTGGCTCCCCTCGTTCATCAATGTGATTGCACAGATCAATTCACATTTGTTCTGTACCTGGCTCCAAGTTGAGCACATTTCGCATGTGCACTAAAAGAAATAGTACATGTTTATCACCTCTGCAGGCCCGATCTGCAATCTATGTGATGTGACTCGCTATCTGCATTGGTATCTTCCAAACAGATCATAGCTGCTCAATGCATTTACAAGGAACAGGGACACATGATACAGCTGACTGCATTAGTCCCTGGTTTTAGCAGTTGAACTGCAGTACTCACCAGACCTGATAGGGGGCAGCACAGCTCTTTAAAACACATGAGCTCTTTCAAATTCAATAAGAAAATCTCTCCATCAAGATTCAAATTCCCTTTCATATTAGCCACCATATTCAGCTAATATATGTGCCCTTTCTCTATAATAATCTCACTTTAAGTGCAGGTGTTGGTCTCTTTAAGCTTGTCCTTCAAAATGTAAGAATGTGGAAAAGCTTTTACACCAGTATTCTCAATTGGGTGTCTCCTTTTCACCATCTCACTTAGTATACGAGGGGAGTCTGTTCACAAGATATTTTTGAGAAGGTCAGCTCTACTTCATGATGGCCGTTTAAGATGTCTGTTTAGTTTTGTAATTTTTTAAATTAATTTTCATTGGGGTGTGGGCACTGCTACAGGGGTGTAATATCCCCTAAAGTCCTGTCCTTCCTGATACAGCTCAGGGTTGTTAGTTAATCATAGGCAATGGGCCATAATTCATAAGACAACAGGCAAATAGCTTACTGATCTTCCTGTTTGAACCAAGCAATTTAACCCTGTTTATATTGTGTTCTAAAACCAGACAGAACCATTTACTTCTGTTATCTTCTGACAAGCAGTCATATCATGATTACATAATAGTTTGATGGCACAGGGAAAGAAGAAATGAATATATTTTGGCATGAAGTTCTAAAAGATGATACACAGGCTAGTTCATTCAAAGCAAACATTAATTACTAATTGTTATAAACACTGTCAGATGTTTCCTATTTAAAGTGATCCTCAATCTATACTATTTCTGTTGGCTGCCACCACAAGCTTAACTAACCCTGATACACTGGGACTTTAATTGCAGAAAGTAGCTTTGAGCAGCAGCATGATTCAACAATGGAGACAAAGGCTCTGTCTGGACGCTGTCCCTTTCCATTTTCCAGAGAGCTGCTAATCAATGAGAGGGTCGGACTGGCAGCTATGGAGCGTGCAGGATAGATGAATTTAGAGTTCCCCAGAGGAGCAGTATAAGGACTTAAATTCTGATCTAAACTGAACTAGTGCTGGTGATCCCAGCTGACCTTTCTCTCTCTATCTTTCTTTATCTCAGCCATTATCTTCCAATCTTCCACTAGAGAGTTATGTATCTGTCTGTACTTATGAGAAATGTACGCTTGACACATAAGAATATGCACGTCATCACCAAGCTTTCATCATGCTAAAACACTACATCGAAAATCCTGGATAAGCACAATGAGCCATAGCCTAGAATTAAATCTTCCTTTCTGATATGCTTAATTGTCCCTTACTCATCTGAAGAAATATTTAGCAGCCTAGTAAAGTCATTTTGAAAACGCTTGTGCATGTAAGCATACTAAGATATAGATGAGCATGAGTGCATCTTATTTGGTGCATATGCGTGTAACTGGCTTCCTGCTGGCTGGGATACTCTGTTCTATGCAATCGAGTGCAGTAAAGGATCGTAAATACCTCAATAAGTCTGAGGCTGACAGACACACCTGCTTGTCAGTTCATTATTCTTGGTAAACAAACAAAGCTACCTACAGACCCAGTAATCCAACAATATTACATATTAATAAGGCAGTTCCTGCTTGGATTAAGGAACTGAAGGGCAGCTCAGTTGTATGCATGGCTGTGTATGAGATTTGTGCTTCAAAAGTAGTAGGAGGAAGTGCATCTGTCTTTAAAAACATTGTGTACTACAAACCTCCAGTTTTCTGTAACTAAAACTCTTTTCATAGAGAGCAATACTAAAAAGCACAAACCAGGTCAAAAACAATAACTCTGACAGAAACCAAAATCACAAAAAGTATGGCAAAAATATATATAAAACAAAAATGATTTGTTATTGAACAATAATGACGACAAAAGCGGAATCAAATTGGAACTTCATCGGGGTGACAGGGAGGAATTACACCACACTCTTATTACAAATTGTCCTTAGTTTGATCCATTAATAGTTGCAAAACTATATTAGAAAGGTTAGCAAGTACAAAACTTGTTCTTGGAAACTAATAACCTAAACCCTTAAAGATGGGTTCATAATTTTTTTTTTAAGTGTAGGTTGCTTTGAGAAAATGTTTCCTTAACCCATAAGATGAATCTGTAACGCCTTCCAGCCATAACACAACAGCACTAATAAATCAGACCACAGAGTGCAGAAGAATTATGAGGCACCGCAGTTTACAGAAACTATTCTGTTCTGTTTATGCTAGGATAGAAATTATACAGAAAAGCTAATATAATGTAGTGCAAGCATGCTTTTAAAACACAAGCCAACCTACACCATAGTAAATATCAGTTAGATCAGATTAGATCATTTCAGATTAATTGTAAGTGCAAATTATTAAACAATTCTGTTGCCTCAACCCGTTACCTCATGCATTTGGCCTGTACTTCTGAAAATGTCAAAACCCCTGGGCTGTAATTGTGCACTTTGGCATAGTGACCAACAAAAATTTTAATATGTTGTATTTTAGTATTTCACTTATAAAACTCATGATGCAAGCAAAATTAGATAGTAATTGTGTTATATTATTATTTTAAATAATTTATTTGCATGTGGTTGACACATAAAAAAAAAGATTATTAGCTAATATTGAGTATATCTTGTGTCTAAACTCTGTGTAGTTCTACACAATTATTCAAGGTGGTTCACCTAAGTCAAAGGAAGATATAAACATAAAGATGTGTTGAAAATACAAAAGCAGTAATTACATTAAAATGAACTACGTTTAAAAAAAAATATTATTTACCTTTTGATGTTGACAATGGAATTTTGCAGTTATCTAGAAACACTGATGAAACCTTGCTATTTTTGGCATCTTGTCAGCCAGCTTCACAAAGCAGGCTTTTTTAATGCCCACAGAGCCTGAGTTCTAAATAAAAACAATTCAGATAAATCCTTTAATTGCAGGTAAAAAAAAAAAAATTATAACAAACCCATTAACATTGCTTACATGTGCTTTTAAACGACTTTCAATTACACATATTCATCAAATTTAAGTTTTTTTTTATTTATTATATTTTTTATGAAAATGAAAAATAGATGTGTTCAATCCTGACTGTCCTGACTGAAAACTTTTGACTGGTAGTATAGGGTTTTTTCATGTGCTGGGAGGATATGCCGCATAACTACAGTGACTGAGTACCATCTGCTGATGGATTTTGACTCTAGGGTTTTGCTGCAGGAATACATCAACATGAAACGGGTGTAGCGAGCTCAGTTTTTCATGTGTATTGTGCAGCTGTAGTAAAGGATCACAAACTGTTAACTGAGCACTATTAATAATAAGGGGGTTTGTGTTTTCTTGCACAGAAACATACGACTTTGACCCAGTTTGTCAAAATTATTTGTTATATATATTTGTTAGTTATATTTTTTCGACACTTGCTGTATTTGTCATTTGGAACTCCTTTGGATATTCGCCAGTGCGCTAGTGGTACATTGATTGATTTGTGGTAATCATGTAGCTAAATGCTACTGCTTGAGCGCTGGTTTTATACTCCTTGTTCATGCTTCTCATTATAAATAAACGCTATCCAACAAACATTTAAAATTTTCATCAAAATCAGCAGGCATATTTACTCGTCAGTCGTGATTACATGCATGATTGGTGTCTTTAGGAGAATGTTTTAGCTAATTGCCATCCTTAGCTGTTTGCCACCAGTGAGGTGTCTTATTGCTGTCTAATTTTAATGGTCCCCTTACTTAACATGAATTTAAATGTCTTCATCTCTGTGGATTTGCACCCGAGCTATAAAACTTTTCTGCATGTTTGTGGATTCAGATGGTGTAATCCAATTCTGCACCAGAATCTGCATCATTAGGTGACTTATTCACTTGGCTGAGTTATACCCACCAGGGGCTGATAGCGGGAAGGAGTTGTTTTTGATTTGCGAACAGTTCTAAACGTATTTGGTGTGGTTTACATTGCACAGTTCAACCCTTGCCTTCCATCATGCATACACTTATTACTTTTGGGCCCTATTTAAAATGTGCACAATTGCTTGTAAGAATTGGTGTTGATAGAAGAGAAGAGCAGACCTGAGCACACACTCGCCTGATTCACTTTGTGCATTTGGTGGAGTGTGTTAGTTGTGCTTAGATTTCAGAATTGCAAAGATAATTGCATTTGGTGGTAAGGCGTCATGACTCTGTGCCCTGTTCAGTCGAGTGAGGAACAAAAAAAAGATTTGTCTTTGTTTAGTTTTTTCCTTTGGTGGTTCTTATTGCATTGTTCGTTGGGGAATCTTGTTAAAGCAGCCTCCTGACAGTTCCCTCAGTGCTGAGAGAGATGTCGCTCGCGCTGTCTCACCCACATCACTATGCAAAGTAAACATATGTAAATGCAATTGTAAGCTCGATTTCCTGGAACTTTGGCATTGTACAAAACAACAAGTGTTACCTGGCATTGTTTTCAGATCAATTTCTTGATATATGTGCAGCTGTTAAAACTACCTAGAAGGTTTGTTTTAAAATCAAGTAAATTTAGACAAACTGTTAACTTACAGTAGTGTTGAGCTAAAACGCAGTGGCAAAATATTTCATCATTGATTCATGCCTATACAAGTGAGCTGTACAAAGTGCCTTCTGTAAAGTGCATGGAGCAAGGAGCCAATTGGCAAACAGGATGTGACTTTGCACGTGTGATTAGTAAGCTAGTGATATGTTTTAGTACAGTAAATAACTTTTTTTCACACATGCAAAAATAGTAATTTCATGTCATAACCTATAGCACAAAAATGACACATTTAATAACATGTATCTCTGAATCTGTTCTCACCTGAAAAAAGTGTGAAAAAAGATATATGGCGCTGTATCAGATACTGTAGGTAAGCATTACATTAATTAATTTCGGTACAGAAGTTTAAGACGGTAGGACAGATGTTCAGAAGTGGCCAGACAAGACCCTGAAAATGTAGTTCAACACCACTTAATCTTTTATTTTGTTCTATTGTAGTGACCAGAAGATGAACATGTGAGGGAATTGGGCAACTGAACAACTCCTACTATCTCTTGGAATGGTCATGATTAATTCTGTAAATGATAATTGTAGATTATCAATTCACACATTAGACTTATTATTTCAATGTGTACATTAATATTTAGCTAATTTTAGAGCCATATGCTGTAACCTCTTGCTTACATGTAAATATAGGGTATATCAAATGATATGTTGTGGTTGCTATTAGATATTGATAAACTGCAAATAGTGTAGTGTAAAACCCATAATGGTAATAAAAAATGGATACATTGATTAGGAGGCACTTCATCCTACTTATTATCAGTCATATCAGCATAACTGAAAATATAATTATTGATTTTGGTTTTAACAAGATGCAGAGCAGTGAGACAGATGAAATATTACCAAAAGTGTATTAAAGATTGACACGTAGTCATTCTGATTAATTGAAAGTTTGCTGGCAGACATTTGCACAAAGAGGAATGTAGTTTTTAAGAAGTGCAGGAACCTTTTTTTTTGTTGAGATTGATGATTGGCTCATCAGTCAATTTCTTTTGCAAGTTTAGTTAATCTCTGCTTTAAGATTTTTAGCCACAGGCACATTTCAGTGAGAAATTGGAGACAGGTCTGGCAATTCCCGATGCTCTACAGTGTGAATAATGACATGTCGTAGGCCGCCTACAGATGATCAGGATTTTCCTCTTTGCTCACTGCAAAAGTGGGTGCAACATAATGATCAGTGTTTTCACCGTGAAGTTGGAGAAGTGCTATGTCATCAAGATGCATTTGAAAATGTAGCTCTACTCCTTCCTGTATGTTTCAACATAAAACCTTTTGGCTTTGGTCATTTTTTTTTTTTTTTTTTTTTTGTTGTTGAAAAAAATAGTAATTGCTGCATCACACATATAAGCTTGTTTTAATTTGTTAAATAAAAGTTTAGCATAAAATGTGGTCTAAGTTGGCTTTGAGTGTTACATCTTCTAAATGTCTTTGAGTGCTTTTGGGGCAAATCTACAGGCAAGTATGTACTCCCCTGGAAACAATTTGACAATTTGACAATTTTTCCTCTGATCGTTTGTAGGCAGCCTTATGTGCTTTCACATCGTTCGACATTTTTGCTGATTTTCATTGTTGGTGAGGATAAACATCTCAGAAATTTTGACACGCTCCATGTCCAACACAAGCAGTGCCACGAGCACTATAATTTTTAAAAAGAAGTCATCTACCATGTATGGTTATTTGGTGTTGTTCTTTATAAAAAGGAGCATAGTCATGCATGGACAGAGCAATTAGATTTTCGCAATTAATGTGAGGTTTACTACATACATTGTACATCGCTGTGTTTATGCATGGTGATAAATACCAGTTTCCCTATGCGTACTGCCAGTTTCTACATATGCAATTAGAACTTGTTGTACTTACTCAATGATAAATGAGGCCCTTGGTGTTAGTGAATGATGTCTTGATCATATGAAGATGAAGTTACTCATATGTGCATCTTGCTCCTGGGAGTGAAAAGCTCCTTGGCTGGCATTAGTTGTGTGCAGTGGTGTTAAGCGAATGCATGTATCACCTCCCCCTCCAAGTTCCAGCTGAGGGTCACAAGCCTGCTGCTGACCAGGCACTTTCTGCTACCTAGGTGATTTCATCAGGGGGGTTCTGGGAGGAAGGGAGTCATAGCCTTGCTGGTCTCCAACTGTTATTCCCTTCCCAATTTTCTGCTTCTGCCCTAACATTAGCATTATAATTAGGTTGTTTGGGGGATGCAGAGGCAAAAAGTAAATGAATTACTCTGTGCTGTGTGCATTTTGAAGAGTAGAATGAAATTGGGACCGGAGTTGAAATTGGTATGTGTGCATGCTGGCAAGATGTGTGGTGTCCCCAGCCATCCTAATGAAGCTGAATTTTTGCTGAAGATGGGCTTCCATTAATGGAATTTGGTCCTAATTATAAGATTGCATTACAAACATAAGGGACCTTTTCATAGCCGGCTTCCTGCCATTATGTTCTTGGTTTGTTTGTCCTTGTTGTTAGCGCTGAACCATACAGTTCTCTCTCTTTCTCTCTCTCTCTCTGTTTATGTCTTTCTCTATCCTATACTTTATCAAAATTATTTCCACGTCATAGCACAGACGGATCATGTTTTAGGCAATCAATACAGAGCAATGGGGTGTGTTGATGGTAATAAGGATGGAGCTGACGATAATCATTATCAACGCTTGCCCTCTGACAGACACACTTAGACAAATGATATGAGCAGTGAGAGCAGGTTGGATTTATGTACCATATGCCAGTATTAACCAAATGCACAGCCGTGAGTTACAGTTCCTTAATTTTAATGTCTTCATTGCATGATTATGCTTAACACATCTTGGAAAACACTGTTCTTGAGCCTTCTGACATGAACGTGTGATGACAGGGTGCTCATCATTCCAAATTCTGTTACAGATTGTGTCAGTATTGTAGTGCTAGTAACACATTTAATGCCACAATGATGTCTGTGTTTTTATTTCAGATGGATTCTGACAGCTCTTATTTAGCAGCTTTTAGACAACTTTGAAATGAGCTAATGATAATTGTGTCTTGGAGTCAAAACTGATACTTCAAAAAATATTATATTTAATATGTTCATCACTGTGTGTACTGTTTGTGCACGCACAACTATCTAACTGTATTTACAGACAATGTTCTAAGCAGCACATATTTATTGGATTTTTTTTCTCTTGTTCTGTTTTTGGCTGTAGCTCAGCTTTGGAGAGAAGTGTGAGTGATGTCATTTTTCTTTACTCCCTCAACTTATGTGTGGCGAACTGATTTTATCTGAAGTAACTGCAAACACAATGGCTCTTTTATCTTAATTGATTCTCAATGCTGAAAGCAACTTAATAGTGTATTTTTCAGCCATGAAGTGTGTGCATTTGGTATACTGTCATTAATGCTGTAAACAGACACCAACATGAACTCATGTTGAGTGACAGAAACTTTGCGATACTTGATCTGTCCTTCAATTACACTTTTACCTTGAAGGCATTTTTCTATATAATACATTATAAGAAAACTGGGTTGAAATTCAATTGAATAGTTGTGAACTCTCTTTAAATATTGTACCACAGTGCTAACGATTTCTCAAATCCGATGGGTTCGGAAGCATAGGGAAATTGAATAGGTTGCTGCATAAACAAATATCACCTGACTCTCCAGTGACTATTATCTCACATGTCTCACACCTAAACCTGTGCACATCCATGGCAGTAGTGAGAAATCTCTCTCTGGAGATTGTTCCTCAGCCAGGAGCAGTGCAAGTTGAGGAAAGCAGGTGAACAGACATATGAAGCAGACAACAAGAGAGCATGTTTCACTTCATGCCAAACCACAGCGGGTGCAAGAGGCAATTTCCATTTATTTCTGCATGGCATCTCCTACAGCAGGGTCACCACAGTGTCTAAGTTGATGCCAATGAGAGGAGCTGCCAGGGAGCCACTTACACAGAAACACACACACATGTCAGCAGGCGAGATTAATGAGCCCCAAACAGATCAGCCCATTTCGGAGCGTTACAAAGATATGGTACCGATCAATATGCCTTGGCATATCTCCATCTTATTCGCAAATCCAATAACTCGCCCAAAATACATACAGATGCGCATAGATTAGATATAGCTAATCTTTCATTTTTCCTCTAGAATGAATGGATAAAGGATAGGGCAGTTATGTTCATTTGCATTTCTTTTCCACAATTTCTTTTTCAAAATTTAAAATGTCCAATTTATGTTAGTATTATAAACAAATGTGGAAGTTAATTCGAATTTTTTATTTTTTATTTTATTAAAATAAGGTTCGTTAACAGTGTTCAAGGTTTTCCACTCTCCCCATAAGTCTTCTGCTTGCTTTCTCATCACAACTCCTGGCAGAAATTCTGCCACCTACACAAGTCCATGTGGGAAAATGCCTTTGAAATGCCTGATGGAATGTTTCATTGAAGATGACAACGTTTAAAAATTGTTTGGAAATGTGTGTTTAATATGCATGATCCAAGCTTTCAAAGGTGGGCACAGACAGGGGAATCCATCATCCCTTTTGAAAATGCAGCACTGGTATTGGGAGATAAATATTTATTACAGCCTCCTGTACAACACAGTGCCGCAGTGATACCAAGGTTGTGTGTCACATGGTGAAAATACGCTGATTCAAATGCTGTTTTATTAAATAGTTGCTAAGCATTTCTTTCAACTACTTATTAATGAACTCTCTACCTGGTTATATGAAGACAATCAAGTATTTACATTAACTAAACAAAGATCCATTCAAATTTAAATGAAGGCAAATGGAAATTGGTTTTGCTGTTTTCAAAATATTATTCTCTTTGTGTTAAATGCAGAATTGTCCCATTGTGTTTACTTGTCAGATTAACATGCGCTCCATCTCTTATCTATTTGGACCTCATTACATTGAAAAAAGAAGCCTGCTTTGAAGAAGGGCTCATTTTGCATTAGACTTCATGTTTAGGCAGTTTGTGAGAGTAAAATAAGGCTTTTTCTGTGCAGTAGCCAGTTGAGTTAATGCTTTGCCTGAAAGTACAGTAGCCAGCAGGGCGAGTTCACTCCTGCTGACATACCGCACATCTCCTGTGTGTCTGTGATGGAAGCTGGTGCATAGAGAATGGAGCGGGAGCAGTGTGTGAGGGAGCCAGCCATTACCAAGAAGCTGTCAACTCCAAATGAGAAATTTCATCCTCCCAGAAAGTCTGTTCAGGTAAGTGGAAATGTTTTCTGCTTCATCTCAGGTGGGTAGTGCTGCTGCAGCTTTTTTATGTGGTAAAGTTGGAACTTTAGTTGCCTGACCTTCAGAAAAGCCACATAGTTTTTTTCCAACAAATTTCACTGAATCCGATCGATTGATTAGCTTTAGTATTCAGGATAAAATAAATAATCATGGTGGCCTTTTAAGGTGAAATGCATACAAACTAAATACCTTGCTTGTTTAAAGTGATATACTTTTTTTATATACTGTAGAGTAATCTCTTTACATCTTTATAATTTTTCTGAATGGGACCAGAGTTAATATTCAGGATGATGTAGCACATTTTGCATGATCAGGATTAGGGAAAATAGAGGTTTTTGTTATCTGATCTCAAATGAAATATAAGAGAGAAGGACCATATAAACATGCACAGTAAAGAAAAATCTTTTACTTTGCATATCTCTGTTTATGGGAAAGCTGGGGTGAGGTTTAGAGCCTTACACTGGGACCTGACAGTGGCAGCTTTTTATTGACAAAGCTTTAACTCATGAGCTACTGGTCAGTAGTCCAGGCTCTCCCTCGCCCTACTAATTGTTAAGATAATTACATTCAAATGAAAACAAGGTATCCTGATGATTATTTGTTTGAATGATTTCTTTAATGACTCTAGCTCACGTTTTATAATATGTATAAATATGACATATGGTTTTGTCAATGCGCGGATTCCAATCTTACCCTGTTTGCTGCAATCAGGAGTACACAATATATATCTAATGTCAAGCTTCCTTATCCTGATAAAAGTGATTAACATCTAGTCACACACAAAACAAATTTTGTATCACATTTCACATAGATAAGGGTCAAATAAACCTGTCATTTAAGCAGATAGTGTGAACCAATACTAACTGTATGAAAAAAAATTCTGTAGATATTGGGCATTGATACTGACTTTAACAGTACACCATATTTTTTTTCTGTTTTCTTTTTCAGAATCAAGATAACAATTTTTTTACATTAACCAAAATGTCTATTTTATATGTTACATATTTCCCTTCACACATTTCCCTTTTCAGAACAATTTTAAGGTTATTAATGATCAGTTCAGGTTGTATAGTTCATTAACACACAGTTAAGTGAGTGTGTGTGTGAATTTTGTACAGTTGAGTTCTGTGTGTTGAGGATCGTGTGGTGTAAATGTCTGTGATAGAGGAAAGAGAGACTCCAATGACCTTCTCAGCCGTCCTCACTCTTCTCTGTAGGGTCTTGTGCCCAAAACAGGCAGTAATGCAGCTACTCAGATGCTCTCGATAGCCCCTCTGTAGAACGTGGTTAGGATGGGGGGAGGGAGAAGGGCTTTTTCTCAGCCTTCTCAGGAAGTAGAGATACTACTAGGCTTTTTTGCCGATTGAGCTGGTAAAGCTGGTAAAGTTCTCCACAGGAATTTGGTGCTCCTGACGATCTCCACAGAGGATCCATCGATGATCAGTGGAGAATGGCCGCTCTCTGCTCTTTTAAAGTCAACAACCATCTCTTTAGTTTTGTCAACGTTCAGAGACAGGTTGTTGGCTCTACACTGGGCTGTTAACTGTTGCACCTCCTCTCTGTATTCTGACTCGTCATTTTTGCTGATGAGTCCCACCACAGGTTTCTTAATTTTCAGTTGTTTCTTAGTTTTCACCTAATTAGTTTGCATCAAAAGTCTTTTCTAAGTTCAATTCAATTCAATTTAATTCAATTCAATTCGATTCTATTCCATTCGATTCGATTCAGCTTTATTTGCATAGTGCTTTTAACAATGGACACTGTCCCAAAGCAGCTTTACAGAGATGAAGGTTTTAAAGCTGTGATGTAGAAGTTTATTGCCTATTAGTTTGTCCCTAATAAGGAAGTCAATGGTGACAGTGGCAAGAAAACACTTACTGAGACCTTGCGAGGAGCCATAAACAAGGGAACCCATTCTCAACTGGGTGGCACTGGATGACATTTCATCCTCGCCTCTGGGCGGAACTCCATATGAGTGGTTAAATTACTGCAATGAAATGCAACTGCAATTGTTAAGTTTATAAAATTGTAAAATTATTAAATTTCACAGAGATCGAGGAATAATATAGACACATTCGTTAAAATTTCTCAGCCACATTTCAATAAAAATGTTTGAGGTGCCTAGCATCCTGTTTGTTCTTAAGTCATATGAAATATACTGCTACCCCAGAATTAGGGGCAAGCAATATTGTATTATGAATATTGTATAAGTCATTAATTAATATGCAAAATAAAATCTAATTTCTTTTAGAAATCCATTAAACACTTTTTTACTGGGAATTATTCCCAGTAACTATTCTGAAATACACACACCAAGAGACACACAGCTTCACCCACACTGTTAAAGTCTAAATATTATTGCTCTATAATAAGACTCAAAGCCTGAATGTAGGCCAGCCAAGAAATTGCATCCTACTGGTTTCCTTCTTTTGCAATCTAAACAGTGCCATTTTTGGATCACTTGAACCTACAGATCAAAATTTAATCCTTAAGGGCACTTTTACACCTAGGAGTCTGTTTGCTGAGTTTAAATCAGAGCAAAATTGATACTTTTGGCTCATTCACTATTTGGCTTGGTTTAGTTTTACTCTGCACATATTTCAAGGACAAAAAAATCGGTTTGGAGTGAAATCATACTTTTTAGCTATATAAACACATAGGTCAGAACTGTTGAGACAAAAAAACCCCAAACCATGGTGAACAATGTTTTGGTAATAAATAAATGATTAGATAATGAACCCCTTGTTTAAAACACTGAGTCTTATTGTTCTACATATTTGTACAAATCTTAACATTTTGAGGGGAAAAAAATGATATCCCATTTGTGCTTTTGAGATTAAATAAATGTAAGAATTATATTGTCGAGTTTAAATATCTTGTGCAGTTTTAGTCACACATAAATGTAATGAACCCTATGTGAATGCTCTTGTTTGAATTTAATGACATTAACTAAAGAAACATTAAATATTAAAGCCAGACAACATCAATCCATAAATTAAGACAAATTAGACCAGCAATTTAATTAAGAACAATGCTGTGTAAAAGGAGGACAGGTCGTATACTCCTTAGTGTGCTGTGACCGTTCACTTCTTGAGGACACATGCTGCGTTCGCTTCCTGCTATTATAACATGGCATTGTTAGAAGTGCCCATAGCAATTTTGACTGAGAGTAACCAGGACACTTTCAAAATTAAACCCTGCAGTTTTCCTATCTAACATCCTTGATGTCCTAGGTTAGCTTGGTTATCACTGAACTATTTTTTGACATCTAATTTACCTTTTCTTTAATTGTCCTCCAGATTTTGGCTTCCAGGTGCTGTTACACCTTTTAATTAAGCCTAAGTCAAAATAACTTTTACTTCTACCTGAAACTTTTTTTCAGCACTGTAAGTGTTATGTCTGTCACCATATTCCACTCGTCTGCAATGCATCACGCACTTCTATTATTCTTGGCCATCAGTCCAAATATTCAAGTCAAGTCAAGTCAAGTTTATTTGTATAGCGCTTTTCACAACAGACATTGTCTCAAAGCAGCTTTACACAAATCAACAGTGATGGTGAATGGTGTGCATTTGTCCCTGATGAGCAAGCCGTGGCGACTGTGGCAAGGAAAAACTCCCTTAGATGTTATGAGGAAGAAACCTTGAGAGGAACCAGACTCAAAAGGGGAACCCATCCTCATCTGGGTGACATCAAGAGTTTGATCATAAATCTTTCAACAATACAGAACACTGGAGAGTGGGAACTAACATGATTACTGGAGTATAAGATTATAAGTAATGTTCTTTCTGCAGTCTTAAACAGTCTATATGGTTAGTAGCTCCGAGTTTTATAAGCTCAGCATTTGTGATCACCACAGATCCAGCATCAGCTTCTCCATGCCAGAGCCTTTAAACACTCCAGGAGGTCCAATGTCAAAACTCCACACATGTAGCGGGATCCAAATGGCACTGGTACGTCTCTAGATGGTTCAGGATGTTTGTGAGTTCGGCATCTACTTCTTAAAGGTCCGTAATCATCACGAGGTGGGAGGTGACTGGAGCTGGAGCAACCTCAGGATGCCTCGGGATGGGGAGAGAAAGAGAAGCAGTGGAGAGGAATTAGCGTAGCTGCTGTTCATGATATTAACAGCACAAGTTGATAATGTGCATGTGATCAGATGTTCTGGAGCACAAGGTTATGATGTGATGTGTGTTATGTGTAGGCTTTGCTAAAAGATACGTTTTAATCTACACTTAAATTGGGTGAGTGTGTCTGAGCCCGAACACCGTCAGGAAGACTATTCCAGAGTTTAGGAGCTAAATGTGAAAATGCTCTACCACCTTTAGTGGACTTTGCTATTCTAGGAACTACTAGAAGCCCAGAGTTTTGAGATCTCAGGGGCGTGGCGGATTGTAGCGTGTTAAAAGACTGGATAGATACACGGAGCCAAACCATTTAGTGCTTTATAAGTGAGAAGTAATAGTTTGTAGTCTATTCGAAACTTAACAGGAAGCCAATGTAGGGACGATAAGATCGGGGTTATGTGATCATATTTTTTTGACCTTGTAAGAACTCTGGCTGCTGCATTCTGGACTAACTGAAGCTTGTTTATTAATGAAGCAGGACATCCACCTAGTAACGCATTACAGTAGTCTATTCTGGAGGTCATAAACGCATGGACGAGCTTCTCTGCATCGGATATAGACAACATATTTCTTAGCTTAGAAATATTTCTAAGGTGAAAGAAGGCTGTTTTGTAACCTGATTGATGTGATTTTTGAAAGACAAGTCGCTGTCTAAAATAACACCCAGGTCTTTTACCGTTGAACTAGTGGTTACAGAACATCCGTCTAAATGCAGGTTGAGATGCTGGAGCATCTGTATACCAGTTTTGGGCCGATGAGCAAAATCTCAGTCTTATCAGAATTTAAAAGTAGAAAGTTATGGGTCATCCAATCTCTTAGTTCCTTAACACACTCAGTCATCCGGGTTAATTGAGCTGTATCGCCTGGTTTAGATGAAATATATAGCTGAGTATCATCAGCATAACAATGGAAGCTAATTCCATGCCTTCTAATAATATTTCCTAACGGAAGCATGTATATTGTGAAGAGCAGGGGTCCTAGAACTGAACCTTGCGGCACGCCATAATTTACTTGCATTAGCCTGGATAGCTCTCCATTCAAATCTACGAAATGGTAACGATCGGACAGGTAGGATTTAAACCAGCTTAATGCCTGTCCCTGAATGCCGATGTAATTTTGTAAGCGATCTAGGAGGAGATCATGGTCTATAGTGTCGAATGCAGCACTAAGATCTAGTAAAACCAACAGCGAGATGAAGCCTTGGTCTGAAGCTAAAAACAGGTCATTAGTTATTTTAACTAGAGCAGTTTCTGTGCTATGATGGGGCCTAAAACCTGACTGAAATTCTTCAAAGATATTGTTCTCTTGCAGGTAGGAACATAACTGTGCAGCGACAATCTTTTCTAAAATCTTAGACATAAATGGGAGATTTGAAATTGGTCTGTAATTTGATAACGTGTTTGGATCCAGATTAGGTTTTTAATGAGGGGCTTAATAACTGCTAACTTGAGGGATTTAGGGACGTGACCTAAAGATAGTGAGGAGTTAATAATATTTAGAAGAGGCTCACCAGTTGTATATAACACTTCCTTCAGTAATTTAGTAGGAATTGGATCTAACTGACATGTTGTCGATTTAGCTTTGGCAATAACATTATACAGCTCTTCCTGTCCTATACATGTAAAACAGTGGAGTTGTGGAGTTGAAGGTAACACTGTCTCAGGAGATGCTGTAAGAGGTTGAACTGCCACAATTGTTTTTCTAATGTTATCTATTTTTCAGTGAAGAAAATCATAAAGTCCTCACTACTAAACTGTGATGGAACACAATTTTCAGAGCCCTGATTTGTAGTTAGTTTAGCTACTGTACTGAAAAGGAACCTGGGATTGTTTTTGTTGTTTTCTATAAGTTTGCTCAGGTGTTCAGCTCTAGCAGCTTTTAGCGCCCGTCTGTAGCTGAGCATACTGTCTTTATACGCGATTCTAAATACCTCCAATTTAGTTTTCCTCCATTTTCTCTCCAGATTACGTGCTGTTCTCTTGAGGGCATGTGTATGACTATTATACCAAGATGCAGGTGCTTGGTCTCTAACCTTTTTAACCGGATAGGGCAACGGTGTCTAATGTGCTAGTGAGGATAAGGTCTATGTTCTTAGTTATCTCATCAAGATTAATAGTAGTTATGGGTTTAGTGAGAAATTGAGATAAATCAGGCAGGTTATTTACGAATCTGTCCTTAGTGGTTGGAACAATAGTCCTACCAGGTCGATAACGTGGTGCAACACGGCTAATCTGCTCTACCGGTAGTGTGTACAGTATGAGGTAATGGTCTGTGATGTCATCACTCTGAGGTAAAATATCTATATCAGTGACGTCTGCTCCGTGGGATATTATTAAGTCTAGTGTGTGGTTAAAGCGATGAGTTGGTCTGGTGACGTTTTGTTTAACCCCAAAAGAGTTTAATAAGTCAACAAATGATAATCCTAGAGCATCGTTTACATCATCTACATGAATATTAAAATCTCCTACAAGCAGCACTTTATCAAAATTGATCAAGAGATCTGATAGAAAACAAGCAAACTCTTGAAGAAAATCAGCGAGGGTCCTGGGGGTCTGTACACGGTGACCAGAGCGAGTTTACTATGTATGTCCGAAAGTACAACTTTAAGAACGAGCACTTCAAATGATTTAAAGCTGAATCCTAACATCTGACTAACATTAAGAGAAGCAGTATAAATGGTTCCTACACCCCCACGACCAGTCTGACGGGCTCATGCTTATAAACATATCCTGACGGTGTCGACTGCTTAGACCCATATAATCACCTGGTTTAATCCAGGTCTCAGTGAGACAGAGTGCATCGAGATTATTCTCTGTGATCATCTCATTTATAATCAGTGCTTTGGGTGCAAGTGATCTAATGTTTAAAAGACCAAACTTTAAAACTTTTTGGTGTTTGTTTATCTGGCATTTTTCAGTTTTAACTTCAATGAGATTGTTTCTGGATCTTGTGTATTTACTTCTTGGTTTTGCTACGAGGATAGATACGGTTTCTATAAACTGGGCTGTGTGTGAACTTGTAACTATTTGGTCTGTTGTATGCGTGTTCTCATTGTCGAAGATTTCCTGATGTCTTACCAGTCAGATGGTGTGAAGTATCCTAAATATTCAGAACAAACTGCATTTCTGAAGTGCTGGATCTATCATTTAGATCATGTTGTACCTTGGAACGCAGTTTAATAGCATGTATCTACAGAAAAATTGGTGCCCACAACCCACAATACACAGCATGTTCAGAGGGTTAAATTGGGCTAATTCAGGGTTGAATGTCTTTAATATTTCAATCAATCTGCACTAGAGTTCACCTGGATCTGGACTGGAACCATCTCACTCAGACACTCTCTAGTGTCCTACACTGGTACAATGACGCTATATACACCTGCTAATAAGCTGCACCAATGAAGAAATACACAGCAAGTTTTGATTCAAAACGGTACATGTATGTGAAAGCACATTAAAGGATTAACTAGACTAATATATATAAATAAATAAATAAATAAATAAATAAATAAATATATATATATATATATATATATATATATATATATATATATATATATATATATATATATATATATATATATATATATATTCATATATCTCATTATGAAATGTTTTTAAGAGGTCAGCATTGGTGGTGCAATATTTAGTCCAGTGTAGAAAGGACTATTTTATTTTAATAAATCAGGTTTAGATCATTAAAGCAGGGACATATTCACTGTTGCACATAAAGCTATATGTTTTATACAATACATAATGGACTATTTGCTATGGTAGATAAAATTCTAGCCTAATAAATTGTTGAGTTGAGTAATGTTTCCCAGTTCAGAGAAAGCACTGATTCTGCTGTCAGATCTTAAAGTGCTGATCCTGCTCCTCTTCCAGTTTGCTAGTTTTCTCAGCCTTTAAGCAATCTATAGAATTTGAAAGATTGCGACCACAGCCCATCACTGCCACCACATACACACCACAACAGATCAATTCACAGCCACCCTGAAACGTATTTCTGATCTATGGAAGAGGTTGCTTTTCAGAGAGAATCAGAAAGGGAAGCTTAAGTCTGGTCTGGCATTGTAAAGTTTCATTTTCACTCTGTTGCCTGCTGTCCTTCGCAGACTGTGGAAAGGACATTCATCACTATTGACTGTGTTGGTCGGTGGGTGGCAGAGTGGGTATACTGTAATGGTTACTGTGCAACACTGTATCAGTGTGCAGTGTGACTTTACACAAAATAAGCCATTTCATACCAGCTTTCCCAAACCACCATTAAACCACATAACTGTCAACAAATGTGGCAATGCAGCAGATGTAATTTGAGATCAAAGAAGAAGCCATTAAAATATAGTTTGTCTATTGGTAAAATATAAAAAAAAACCTCTCATACAAAATTTTATAGATAAACAAAATAAATCACTATTGACTTCCTTCTGTGCCCAGTTTTGTAATGCGTAATGTGTTGCAAACAAAATGTTGACAGTTCTCCAGAACAAGCCCCAACAGGGTGATAAAGACCCTGGCACAAAGTGAGAGCTACGTTTCCTGCAGTGTGATTAGGTGTGAAACAGCTGTCATTAATCAGTAGCCATTATACAAAAATAATGACTGCCCATTGACCACAGCACTGTGTCATAAAATAAAAGATAATAAGTCAAAGCAGTGCATAGCATTATTCTTGCATTCCGCTGTTCTTTGTTTGTCTTTGCCAGTCTTTGCCACCCACACACACACACACACACACACACACACACACACACACACACACACACACACACACACACACACACACACACACACACACACACACACACACACACATATATATATATATATATATATATATATATATATATATATATATATATATATATATATATATATATATATATATACAGTACAGACCAAAAGTTTGGACACACCTTCTCATTCAAAGAGTTTTCTTTATTTTCATGACTTTGAAAATTGTAGAGTCACACTGAAGGCATCTAAACTATGAATTAACACATGTGGAATTATATACATAACAAAAAGTGTGAAACAACTGAAAATATTTCATATTGTAGGTTCTTCAAAGTAGCCACCTTTGCTTAGATTACTGCTTTGCACACTCTTGGCATTCTCTTGATGCCTACTTTGAAGAACCTACAATATGACATATTTTCAGTTCACTTTTTGGTATGTATATAATTCCACATGTTAATTTATAGTTTTGATGCCTTCAGTGTGACTCTACAATTTTCATAGTCATGAAAATAAAGAAAACTCTTTGAATGAGTATATATATATATATATATATATATATATATATATATATATATATATATATATATATATATACAGTACAGACCAAAAGTTTGAACTGACACTCCCCCAAAAATGCTATTTTATAACATTATATGTCATTTTATAATTAATAATTACATTTTTATTAATACATTTCCTTATTCCAACTTTAAACTCCATGGAAAATATAAATACCCTAAAAGTTTTTTTGGCCATCCATGAAAGGGTTGACATGGTTTGCAACAATGCCTGGGTAGGTGATACATGTTAAAGTAACATCCACATGGATGGCCGGACCCAAGGTTTCCCTGCGGGCTTGCCTTCTTCCCATAGTGCATCCTGGTGCAATGTGTTCCACAGGTAAGCGATGCACACGCACCCGGCCATCTACGTGATGTAAAAGAAAACGTGATTTATTAGACCAGGCCATTCTTCCATTGCTCTAGAGTTCTGATGTTCACATGCCCATTGTTGAAACTTTTGGTGGAGGACAGGGGTCAGCATGGGCACCCTGACTGGTTTTTGGCTACACAGCCCCATAAGCAACAAAATGCATTGCATTAGGTTAGAGGAGGGGGTTACATATAGAACAGTGACAATTCAAAGAAATATTTACATGGTTTTTAGCATCTCTAAGAATCTATGCTATTCAAATGATAATGGTTAGTCATCATTGCTTCCAAAATGTCAGTAAAGTGGTTAAATTCTCTTTCTGTATAACCCTGTTATGTACAATGGATAAAAAGTAATAAATCCTCCTACTTTAGAACTGACAAAATGACTAATCAGCAAAGTTTTTTACTATAATGTGATGAGTGGGTGGCATTGCTGCTTCACAGCTCCAGAGTTCCTTTCTGTGTGGAGTTTCACGTGTGCTTGCAATATTTTTATGGGTTTCTACTGGGTTCTCCCGAAAGCATCATTGTAGATACAGTAGTATTAAACACAGTATTCTAAAGATTCCAACATGATCATGAACAGGAGACGGTCATTAAAGTATGAATGAATGAGTGACTCAACAAGAATGTGATGTATAAAAAAGGAAAAATCCATTCAGAACAAGAAAACAAAAAAATCATTTTGGAAGTTAAGATAATGTGGTTGTTTATAGCACTTTAAATGTTCTACATAAAACCGGTTTAAAGAAAAAGGTTTTGTATATAACTGCTAAAATGTTTCATATGGCAGTGCTCTATATTGATGTGGTACTATACAGTAACTTTACACTCTCGAGTATGCAGAAGTCTTGTATGTGGTGTATTTACCAAGCAAGGTGATACATGACACAAATCCTATTCTGATCATTTGATGCTGCTGATGGCTGTTAGACTGCGAATCAGGCAGTCTTGTAGTGGCATTGGTAAATTAATTCTTCCCAAAGTGGTACAAAAATCATCCTTGAGATGTGCCCTCTGGGAGAAAGGGTATACTTTAACACAGACTTGCACTAATGCAATCCTAGTCCTCATGTGCAGTTATTTCCCCATTGTGTCTGTATATGCTCAGATAGATTAGAATCCATGCAATGAATTGCACCATAACATTAAGCCCCCATCCTCACTCCTCCCTGGCTGCCATGTAGAATTTGAAGAAGGCAGAGGCGAAAAGGAGGTAGAAAAGCAAGACTGAGTAGGCCATTATGGAGCTAGGTGTGTATCCTCATGAGGAGGCGGCAGGGCTGAGATGGCCTAAACGAGGGAACCGCCGTAGCCATTCCCGGTGCCTCATTACCTTAATGTGGAGCCATCCGTCCTCTCAAGGTTTCCAGAAAATTTCTTCTGACACGATTGCCTTCCCTTCTCCTCCCTCCTCAGCTGTTGGATGAAGGGCAGAAAAGAAGAATTGGTGATAGCAAGTGTGAAAGAGAGAGACAGATACAGCATAAGAGAAAATGAGAAACAATTGCTGCCTGAGTGGTTGGGTGAATTGCTGAAGAAGATCTGTGCATTTGGTACAATAATAAGGTCTTGATTAGGACTGGAATCGGCTGTCAGACTCCATGAAGTTCCCTCAGACAGACAGTGCAGTGGCCTTCGACTTAAGCTACGCACAAGCCCTGTTTAGGATACTAAAAAAGGTACTAGAAAGCTATATACTATAGCAACAACCATTTGAGATTGAGTAGAGTTATATTGGAGTGATGAAATACTCTTTGACAAATGTTGAGACAGCTAAGACCACTGGCATCAATATTGTTCAAAGCAAGTGTATTTACAGTATGTTAACCAGAAAACGTTTCAAACCATTCGAGTTTGTTTGCCATGGGCAGTAGTTTTTACTGGAGGCTTGTGAAGGAGTGCACATTTTATCTGAAAATACTAATCAGCTTGTTTTTTTTTTTTTACTGTGCAAATTCATTGTGATGAAATGACAGTCTGACTTGATGCAATTTCAGATTTCTCTAACCATGCATGCATTGTTGCACACAAGTATGAAGCTACTCTATGATTCATATTACACCAGTATATTTACTTGTTATCTCCCATGCATATACATGCAGCAATGATTCTCACATGATTCCACAGTTTTATATTTATTTATGTTTTTAATTTAGACAACAAAGCCAAAAAACCACAATGGTGTAAGGAGTACTTAACTCCTATGTTAAGAATGTTCTACAT
Organism: Silurus meridionalis; assembly: GCF_014805685.1. Classification (NCBI taxonomy): domain Eukaryota; kingdom Metazoa; phylum Chordata; class Actinopteri; order Siluriformes; family Siluridae; genus Silurus; species Silurus meridionalis. Next base: position 13,441,325 of record NC_060893.1, on the reverse strand, counting down.
TAATCATGGTCTGTTCGAGCTCTTCTATATAACCAGCCCTAGACAAGATTATTTTATTTGGGCCTAACTCAGTAATGCTCTTGCATTACATCACCAAAACCAGTTGAAAACAAATAGCACTATTTATACAGCATCATGGGCTGCATTACTTAATCTTATCACAGTCTTTTTTTAAACTCAACACTGTATCATTTTATTGCTTAGGTCACAGCTGTTTTGTCTCTTGAGGAAAAGAATGTTCAGGGCAATAAAATTATGATGCCTTCAGATGGTAAGCGTTTCGTGCTTTCCTCAAGAGAGAGAGAGTGAGTTTGGAACATTGCTAGTATAGCTTAAAAACAAGTTGGAGGAGAAAAACCTTTATACCATTTAATTAAATGCTGTTGCACAATTGTCATTTTAAAGTAAAAGAAAAAAAGCATTGCCAGCTTTTCATGGCTACCTACAGTACATTCAAACCTGCTTCTGGCTTGACTGTGGTATGTTTTGTTCCTAAATTCATAATAAATGTTAAAACTTGTGTTGCATAATCAGGTTAGATATGAAATAGTAAGAAGCCGTCATTTTCTTCCTCATATCTGCACAAATTCACTGGTCTCTTCTTGCCATATTACCTGCAGTGGTTTATTACATTATATGGCGCTAATAGGAAGGTCAGTAGGGGAATGGATTTCCTTGAATGTGACTGAACAAAGCTTAATATACAATTATCTGTTGCCAGAAAATTGTCTCTTGGTAAAATCATCATGTGTATGCAGCATAAGAATATTAATGCTCATTTACTTTTCCAGTAATATCTGATCTTGAGGTGGAGGCCTTTGTCTATGCATTGAATGCATGAATCGAATGGACTCAATTAATAATATAGCTTTAAATGTATCTGTTTAGTGTATTACTTTTCCAAATTTCACAAATCAGTAAAAAAGCATACACATGGCCTGGGGTGTGTATGATGCTATGCATATTTTTACATCAAATTGACTTATTCCGGACTAATCCAGATGGCATTCATTTATTCAGTTCCTGTTCAGGGTCACAGTGGGTTCACGGAACACACCCTGGCTGTAAAATCAGTCCATCACAAAACATCATATGCGCACTAAATCCAAACGTGCAATTAAAAAGTGTCAAATGCACCTTTTAAGATCTTTTTTTCCTGGCTACAAAACATTAAATGTATATCTTATGCCCTGGTTCTTTGAATCATTTGCTCATAATCCCAGATTGCTAAATCTAGAAGCAATAAAACGAGACAAGCTGTGCATCCTGCTATGCTTTTTTTCACGGACAAAATATAATTTTCTCTTCTGTCCGGTTGTGCTGATTTTTGTGTAATATCTTATAAAGGCATTCGTGTGCTTGACAGTGTATCAGAAGCTTTTTCTCTGTCTGTGCAGACTGCACATTTCTTTACACTCTTCTATTTCTTTCTTATCTTTTTTTCCTAGCTGTTCACTGACTATCTGACACTAAAGCTTGTTTATATTTTCAGTCATACAGTTGGTTGTGAGACCTCTGATCAGTCTGGGGCGAAGATGTAAGGCTTTAGAGTAGTGTATTTACCCCTTACACACCACCAGATCATCCTGACACAGTTCTGACCTGGAAAAACACTTCCGATTTTGAAAAAATCCTGCATTTGTACACCATACTGTTTTTTTTGTTCACATCACATCCTTGAAGAAGAATTGTGACTATGGAATTCATTTTTGTGCATATGTGGAACCAAACTGCAGCTGTAATATGCAATCGCAATATAATTTCATGTGACAGAGCTTTAAGCGGATGAGACACAAACCGTAGTTGCTTCTCTGTCACAGAACTCCATTAGTCAAGGTCATCTGTTGTATTTTGATACAGCTAATAGAATGTAACATATTTATCAGTGGATTTCACCAGCACACATTTTCCCCTTCAGCTGTTCGCCTGAGCTGCATCTCACCAAAGCAAAGGAACACAGCTATGGGGGAGGAAGAGAATGTTTATAGTTCGGCGAAGACCTTGAAAGCCATTCAGCCGTTTTTCTTTGCTGATACTATCCCATCTCTTCATCACCAACAGCTCTCTCTATCAAATTCTCATAGAGAAAAAAGAGACGTGAAAATGCCATGGAAAAGGACGCCGCAGTAACGTAATGGAAAAGTGTATGTACTATCAAATGTACTTTTCAGAGGTGTTTATTCGTTGTATATGTGGCTGTGCTACTAGTTTAAATGCTTCAATTTAAAAGGCTATGGATAAAATAAGTCATTTTTACTATATATTTTTTAAACAAACAGCTGTAGAGTTTTTTCCTTTAAGACCGCCCACTACTAATGAATATTTATAAAAAGCCCTCAATAATTTAAAAAAATCTTCACCATTACTCAGTCATAAGGCATAAATATGTACTAATAGTCTCCTTATAATACACGATAGGTTTAATAATAACAACTAATTCACAGAGACATGCTTGTTATTTTTCTATTGCCTTTTGGTTGTCATGTTTTATTTCTTTCATAGTTAGCACAAAATATGGCTGGTCTGCCAGAAGCAAATAAATTTTGTCATATTAACTTTAAGAGATACAAAAAAAAGAGAAGCTGCTCACTGGTTAAGGCTGCTACAGTATAAATGAAAACATTATTAAAATTATCATTTGGAAAAATGTGTAATTAACTGTAATCCGTTCATCTGTTTTGTAATAAAATTATGTTTACTCCATATGCATTCAAGATAAATAAGTATATTAGTAGCCCATTACCTAAAATAAGTTTCATTAATTCAGCTTTATCTTTAGTTGATCATGAAGCCAATCATGGTGCATGTGGAAAAAGCTGGGTGATGTTAATGAAGTCTGATTTTGAACAGCATGTAGAAAGTGACATGATCAGTGAATGGAGGACACTATATCTGGCACAGGTTTCTCCCTTTTGTTTGTTAGTGAAATGGGTTGGGCATTCAGTATTTTTCAAGCAATCACATACACTATATGAGGATGAGGATGGGTTCCCCTTTTGAGTCTGGTTCCTCTCAAGGTTTCTTCCTCATAATATCTAAGGGAGTTTTTCCTTGCTACAGTCGCCATGGCTGCTCATCAGGGATAAATACACACCATTCACCTTGACTCTTAAATTCTATAAAGCTGCTTTGAGACAACGTCTGTTGTGAAAAGCGCTATAGAAATAAACTTGACATGGCTTGACTATTTAGATAGAAATCAAAATGTTTTTTGTTTTTTTTATGATTTTCCTCAAAAATGTTATGACATTTGACTCAATAAAATAAGTCATAGAATACACAGACAGTATATTTATTGACTTCAAGAGATGTCTTGAGATTTAGGTTTCAGCAGACTGGCCATAATCTCTGCATCTGAACATTTCAATGGTGCATTCTCTCTCTCCTTACAGTGTGCTGCCGTCATCAATAGTCATTTAGAACACAGACGCTTTCCACAGCAGTGGATGCAATGAAGATTCATAGCTGCCATTTGAAAGAAGGGGGAGTGGGGGAAGAGAATGAGAATTGCACAGATAATCCATGGCTTTTCTTCTAAGCAGTGTGGCCTTGTCTCACCATGGAGGCGAAAGAAAGAGAGAGCCTGGGGGAGGAGGGAGGGAGCTGATGACAAATCTAAGCTAGAGTAAATGGGTGTGAGCTAGAGTATGGAGGTGACACATGAGCCAATCCAAGGCCGCCTCACCATTCTGGACGATATATAGAGCCAGCCAAACCCAAAGGCTTTATGTGAATCCATAGCTTTCCTAATTGTGCTCTGGGTGGCTGTTTCCATTTTATACTCACCTACACAAATCCCACCTCTGTTCTTTACAAGAAAAGACTGATCTGACTCAGTGTGGAGGAACATACACTACTAACACTTTAAGCAATTTCGATTTTTTTTTTCCTATTTAAATTCTGTATCTAATATTTAGTTTAGTTTAGCATTGTTGATGAATGGGCTGTGATGGATAGAAAACTTGATTAGAGTACTAAAATCTATGTTTCTACAGTGATTGTATATAAACAGTCGTTTTGTTTATATGTCATATATAATATCTAATGCTCACACTAGCAAATCTCACTATTATTTACACCAGGAATGTGACATTGTGATTTAAGATTAGGTGAATATTTGTGAAAAATGTCTTCCTGTTATCTGTGTGTGTTATCAATAAATATAGTCCCCCCCCCCTCTCTCTCGGTGTGTGTGTGTGTATATATATATATATATATATATATATATATATATATATATATATATATATATACATATATATCGTATTTTATTGATAATTTAATAGTGTGTGTGTGTGTGTGTGTGTGTGTGTGTGTATGTATGTGTGTGTGCTTGAGCTTGAGTTGAGTTATGTTTGACTTTCAGCAGGTGGTTTATGGTTTGTACGGTGTAAGTGCACCGGACTGTCAGAGTGCTTTATCGTGCAGCCTTTTCCGTAAATGCAAATGCTGCGCCAGAAACTTCCTCATCACCAATCTCCATCATTCGCTCTGAGGCTCAAGGTGAGAGAGGGGAAAGACAGGCAGGCAAAGGCAACTTCAGAAACTATTCATCATCATACTGATTAACCAGTTAGAATCTATCAACAACCACTACAGATAGGCTGTCATGAGAAATGAGTTCTTACATTCTGTTTTGCTTCACTTTGATGCTGGGGGGATACTCTGTATTATTCTGCCATCCTCAGCAATCACTGTCTAAGTGTAAATCAAGTCTAAAAATCAACTGTATCCACCACTATTATATTATTATTATTATTATTATTATTATTATTATTATTATTATTATAATTACTTACTAATAATAATAATTTATTTTAATAACACAGGAAAAGTGCCATGTATATCATTTTAAATTATATTTATTCCCAAAAGATGCCAGATAAAATAAACTATTTATATTATTTGTGGACAGAATCAGTTTCAAAATTCTAGCTTTGGGAACAGATTATTTCTAGGACAAATGATGCCCCCCTGGTAACATGCCGGTTTGTAGTGAACCCAGAATGCAGCTGATGGCTTCCCTAGCTTGATAGTATGTTGTAAATGACTGTGTTACTGTGAAGAAGCCACACTATACCAGATGGTAATGGCTGATATGGAGATGTTTTCTAAAGTGGAAGTGTAGATTAGAAGTGTAGGCAGTATAACCTTGCTAACTGATGACAGAAGCACGTCATTGCTGGGCTTTATTGATGGAAGGATGTGCGCATGTCCCACTTGAGACTGTAAATCACTGTTGTGTGCAGAGACTCTGATGATGTAATAATGTTTAATGTTGGATTATTAAGAAGAAGTAGTTTGACAGTGCAGAACATTGAGCTTGATGTTGCATTACATTTAATCACTTTTTAAAAAAAAAATCATTTTAAGTGCTCAAATGTTTTATTCCCTATATTAATACATTTTGATATTTAAATGTATTATAACAATTCAATTGTAATTCTACTTGTTTTTGTAATTATGAATTTTATTAAAAAAAATGCTAAACCTTCCACATTCAATTGTCAATGAGACAAATATTAGATTGCACAAAGATCCTTTTTTATGCACTTTATGACACTCTTATAAATCTCTGTGCATAATAGTACATAATCTCCACTTACTGTGTCTAATGGCAGGTCTGGGCTTGTGAATCACACTGCATCTAATCAAAGTCAGGTGAAATAGATGAAAGCATTTTCGGGATGTTACATCAAACCCAATAATGCCAGGAGTTTTAAATTCATCTGAATTTATTTATTTATGTTTTAATTGGATTTGTTATTTTTGTGCTTCTTGTATCGGTTTAGCGAATCTCATATATCGATAGCTATATTGACCAGCAGAGTATTAGATTAAAAAGGAAACATTTATATATGTTATATTTATCTGTTTATAAAAAGTTTGCTAGTATTGGATAAACCTTTATTCGTCCCACAGTGGGGAAATTTCTCAAGTGAGCTGCTGCAACAGGCTGCCACTTGGGCGGCGCCTAACCCGAAGACTAGAACTAAAACTATTATATATTAATAGTTAGTTGAACTATTCACAAATGTGTGTTGTGTGACTAGTACTAGTCAAGCTAACAACAGCCATAGCTAGCTACCATCTCTCTGCATAAATGCACATAAATCTCACAAATGCACACACTTGGTAGAACAAAGTAATGCCATCCTTCTTACCAAGAGAGCATGGCCAGTTTTACTCTCTTGGACTCTTGGCTATGGATGGCTAAAAGACCAGTCGTATATTTTCAGATTATTGGTGATCCACATGGGGGTACCAGGTACCGAGGAATACTTGGCTTGTAAAGTTTCTCTTTTGGATCAAATTACAGAGATGGTTGAACACAAAACTAGCACATTTGTTTCCAGCATAGAATATAACTGTTATTTTCAGATTCAGCTATTCTGCTGGATGCTAACCAGAAGGAAAAAAAACTGCTATGATCTTACAACATAAAAATTATAAACTATAAAAAACATAAAAGGTCAAATTTGTTTGACAGAAACACTTTAGAAATTAAAAAGCACACCAGACGTCATACTTTTGTGCACACAAGTGTGCTAGGATATTCAGTATCATCCAAGTATCACCCCACAAAATGCTTAAATTATGAATAGAAACTTCCCTTTGAATTTCACGCTTTGTCTTTCTCTTCTTCTTCTTCTTCTGATATAGAATACAAACTATTATGCTGATGATACTCAGCTGTCCGTGCCCTCATGCCTCATTTCTAACACACACTTCAGCTTGACTTACAGAGAGCTCAGTCTGAGTGATAGATTACCATCTCCAACTCAATCTTTCGAAGACAGAGTTTCTAGTCCTTTAATCCGACACAACAACATTGTCAAGCTTGGTTCATTGTTGCTATTACTATCAAGACCTTTCAGGAGCCTTAGGGTATCAATCAATGAGCAACTAGCCTTTACAGACCATGCTGATTTGCTGAGTTTGCAGGTTTGCATTATGTATTATGAGGAGATCCTGACCAGACCACAAAGCCTCCACGAGGCAGTAGTGCACCATCCTTCACACCTCTGTAGACATTCCAAAACCTGGGAACTTCATTCACACCATGGCCTAAAACATTACCACACTGTGCCCTTCTTCACCTCATTACATTGGCTCCCTGTATCTGCTCACATGTGATGTGATGTGACATGAATTGGCTTATTTGTTTCCTTTGAAAATGTCCTTACTGCCTTTGCAGCACCTGAATACTGATACACTATAAACTCGTTTCTTCTATGTGTGAACACTGATGTAAAACTTTCAAGACATTTGTTTTACATGAATGGAGACATGTGTCATGTAATTACCTTTTAGTACAGACATTTAACTCAATTCTCAAGTTTGTTGCTCTGGAATGACATTAAAATCTTTTATTCTATCTATGTGTCATGGTAGCTCTATAAAGGCTATTTTATTTTTGGTTGCAGGAACATTGTAATTTAATTTTATACTTTTTTTTTTTTTTTAATAGACTGAAATAAATTATTGTTGTCATCCTAGAGTTAATTTTATATACAGTCTGAAATAATCAACACCTATGATGTATTATTACATACTTTAAATTGCTAGAGTATATTGTGTGCTAAACAGGTGTTCCTATTTCACAATATACAATATTGTTTATGGGTAAATTCATGAGGAATATCCAATTTACTAGTTTCTAATGGGAAAGCATTGGCAGCACAGCTGGCTGTTATTGAAGCATATACATATTTCTGTGTGTGTTCCATTTCATTTAAACTAAACATTTATTTGATAAATTATCCTTAATTTTCAACCAAGAGAAATCTTTTGAGATATGCAACAAAAAAACTCACCCGTGAAGAACTTATTGAGTCCCACCGTATCTGTGTGTCAGTGTAGTTCTTTCAGCACTATGTCTACTAGCTTCTGTGAACATTTTCACGCAGGCTGCACTGCCGACTGAAAACTGTTTGAAGTAAATGAGGAACAGCAAGACACTGCAGTGAGATATTTGATGATCATCTGAATTTCACCAAGAACTATGAATATATAGAAACAAACATTTAGTCATAAAAGCAATTGCTTGTGACATACAAGCAAGTATTCTGCCCTTCTCCTTGTAAAAAATAAAACGTTATTATGTTTTTTTAAAACAGGACATACAACATGTACCTTAAAATCCCTTACAAAGATGGCTGAAAAAATATCTTCTGATTTGTAAGAAGTATTTTTGATTATTGGTTATTGCACTATGTAGGTTTTTAGTAAAAGAAACAATTCATTTCGTTCTTTCATTTTAAAACATACAGAAACATTTTGAAATAGGTTGCTTTTTTCCTGTTACTACTCCATGTGGGCTTAGTCTCTCATTATATTTGATTAATAAACGAATTACACACTGAATTCCATCCCAATCATGCCATTAAATGGATTGTTCTGGATTGCTCCAAAATGGCCACTCTCGCTGTCATCTAATCAGCTAACTCTCCCTTTTCTTTCTGTTGGAAGAAGTCCATTTTTCAATCTACCAGCAATGATTTTTTTTTTCAGTCCAGCTGTCTGGCAGCTGTTACTTTCTACCAGCAGGGTATTTTGGAGGTAAAGACCTCTGTCAATCGAACAGAGAGCAAATTAATGTGCATATTGGAAAATATAAATGTTTAGATGATAAGGCTCTACAGTAAAATTGTGCCTGTCTTTATCCTTCATGGGAGTCTATCAAATGTGCTCCCTTATAGCTACAGCGCTTTAAAGACACAGCTAATGTAGTGCTAATCAAGGAGATTTAATGGTTTTAATCAAGCATAAATGGAGTCATTAGAAGCCATTTGAGAATGGCAGAGACAATATGACAGTGTTGGAGAGATAAGCAGGAGAGAGTTGAATACTTAAAATGGTTGGAATGATATTGGATGATGCTACATTTTTACACTATTTCTCAGTGTTATTCTTGCTTCTATAATATATTGAATCTTCAGTACCATTAGGTTTATTCTATCAGAGATTATCCTCAGATCAATGTAGTCTGGTAATCAGTTTAAATGTTCTACTGGGTTGATTTCTTTCCTCAGCAGTGCCAATAATCTATTTTGTTGGTCAGCAGCTAAACTGTTCCCTCAGGCAATGGAAAGTTCCACCTTTGACCGATCTGATTTAATTGTGGAGAATGTGTTCAGTGGCCCTAAGCAAGACCCTGTGTGTCTCTTTCCGTTTTCATCAATTCTCACCCTTCCTTGAGTGAGTGAGAATGATGGAATAAGAATGATAAGAAGTGTGTGTGTGTGTGTGTGTGTGTGTGTGTGTGTGTGTGTGTGCGTGTGTGTGTGTGTGTGTGTGTGTGTGTTCAAGTGCATAAACAAAGCATAAATTCAGTTGTCTGTCGAAATTTTTTTTTTCTTACATTTGGCATCTCAATATGTTAGCCTGACATCTCTCTCTCTCTCTCTCTCTCTCTCTCTCTCTCTCTCTCTCTCTCTCTCTCTCTCTCTCTCTCTCTCTCGGTACATAAAATTAGAATGTAATTAAAAAATTAAAAACAACAATTTGAGAACATAGTGTTGACCTGCCATACAGCAGTGTGTATGCATTTACCAGATAAGATTAATTTCTGCATTCTACATTCACGATACCTAACACAGTATTCCAGATGGCTATATGAAACAGTATATACCTCATTATACAGTGCTTGTCCCTTCTTAGCACCGTCAGCATGTCAGTCTGTTAACCCTGCCACGGTATGTGCTTCAGGCACAGCCGCCTCCAGCGGGTGTCTCCCTCCACCTCCGCCGGAGCCTGTAGTGGATGAAGGAGACCCGCTGCCTCTCAGGAGGCCACAACAGCTGTGGGGCACTGCTCTAGCCGCTCTGGATGGACCAGAGGCCAGTCTCAAGAGACTGGTTTCCTTAAGAGACTTCCTGGCAGCCTGGGAAAGCCAGCCAGTCTCAGTGGGTCCTGGGCACTGTAGAGAAGGGCTACTTGATTCAGTTTGGGTCCTCTCCTCCCCGCTTTGACTGGGTGTATCCCACTCTGGTGGGACCTGAGTAGGCTCTTGTCCTGGAGCAAGAAGTACTTACTCTCTTAAGGAAGGAGGCCATTGAGGTGGTCCTCCTGGTGGCCATGGCCGGGCAGACCATGGTTTGCGGACCTGGGGCTCTCCTCGAAGAACCTCCTTGGGAAATTCCTCCCAGGAGGGATCTTCTCTTCCAGACAGAGGGCACCTTGAATTACCCCTCCCCAGAGTTATGGAGGCTGTGGCTGTGGCCCCTAAGGGTGCACAGTTCTTAGCAGCTGGTCTCGCTACCGAGGTAGTGGAGACCATCCTCCAATCCAGAGCTCCCTCTACTAGGAGGTCATATCCTGCTAAATGGCCTCTGTTCTCTGCAATTGGACCCAGTTAACTGCCTGGTTGGTACAGTGCTGGAGTTCCTGCAGGAGCAGTTTGCCTTAGGTTTGTGTCCATCGGCCCTGAAAGGTTACGTGTCTGCTATCGGAATTCAGAGCATGGACAAAGCAGAAGCGTTGCATACGTCAAGTAAAGTCAAGTCAAGTCAAGTCTATAACTAGCTATAGCTATAACTATAGCTGTAGCGCTTTTCACAACAGACATTGTCTCAAAGCAGCTTAACAGAATTTAAGAGTTAAGGTGAACGATGTGTATTTATTCCTGATGAGCAGTCATGGCAACTGTGGCAAGGAAAAACTCCCTTAGATACATCGCTGCTTCATGTGTCTACTAATCACCAACATACAGTTCAGCATCATCAACACCATGCATAACATTTTGAGAGGAATAAATGATGGAAAAACTCCTAACCTAACTTGCCACAACACCTGTGGCCTTTCTTGCACAATTTCTTTTTAAATAGTTATAAAAAGAAGGTTTCAGGCTCACGATAATTTTAATAGATATCAATTAGTGTTTGTCTCATTAATATCATTCTATTAATAGATTGGTGTGCTAAGAGTAACGTTTGAGTCTTTTTACAAAAAGTGAGTTGATTAAGCAACAGTCTTGTGACAAAAATTATAATAGAGACATTATAGCCATAATAAATCATAATACCTTGGATACATAAGTACATTTGAGGGCAAATACTTTTGTACTTCTACTGGAGTAATATTTTACAAACTGTACTACTCTACTACTTTAACTCAAGTACAATGTTTGTGCACTTCGTCCGCCACTGGCACACACATAGGAATAAACTGTGTTTTTTGTTGTCATATACACCTTTGTCAGACCACTCACATTCTCCCTCCATTTCTCTCTCTCTATTTCTCTATCATTTATTCTCTCCTTGTATGTTTGTCTCCTTCATTTTGTTGTTTTAATTCAGGCACTGCAGAGTGTAGCACTGTAACTCATCTAACTCACTTGAATTATCTAATCTGCTCATTACAGAAATCCTCAAAGGGTGAATCTAGCCCATCAGACAGGGTGAACACAAATCTTTTATTAAGATTTAAACTTCCATGATCTGAGTTTAACCTCCTGTTTTAATGTCATGCTAATTGGGTTGTAAAACAATATACAGTGCAACCGCAATAATCCCAGGGGTTACGTTCTATGACCCCTCACGAGTAATATAGAATAGCGAGGTTTTGATTCTCTTTTTTGATGGTTTATTTTTCAAGGGGAATTGTACATGTACTGTACTGTAAACTGAACAAAGATTGTGAATTACTTGTCATTAATGTTTTATTCATATGTTATATGTTTTTTCAAATATTTCTATGTCATTTATTAGTACAAACTCTGTTAGGAAATGCTGCTCTGAACTTACGAGCCACTCGCGGCGGTGAGTTAATCTTAGTCCAATTCCAAATGAAAAGTTGTAAACTAACGAGGTTGTGAGTGTCAAGGTCGCGAGTATCGAGGTTCCACTGTATTGGTATATGAGAATAGGTTTTTACATAGATTTTATTCATATATATTATGTACATATTTTAACAAACAAACAAAAAGTTTTTACAAATGGACAATGACAAATGGAGAAGTGGAGAATGACTTTTCAAATGACCCACTTTAGTCATGACTTACAGAACTTACTTATTTCTCAGCTGTAACCACTACAGCTTTTTTTACTAGGGTAAAAACACATGCACAGTTTTTATGTCTTGACTTATCTCTTGTAACTCTGCCAGAGGGCCACCTCTGCCTTGTTTAGATCAGATTTAAAGACCAATTGGGTCATTATGGCAGAAGTTTTGGCCAGATTTTGAATTTTAAAACCTGTTGATTTTTGCCTTCTGTTGCATGTTACACCCACATTTCATTAGACCTTTATTTTTTCACACAAGTCTAAAATCTAGAGTTTTTTAAAGCCAAAAACCCATAGAGTCTCACGTGTGTAGTGAATTTTTAATCACGAAATTGCACACATTAATATTTAGACCAAGGTCTTATGGTCTTTTTGGACTCTTGTGTGAAGATATGAATCCCATTAAGTAAAGTGAAGGTAACACGTTATATTAAGGAACACAATACAGGTTAATTACTGGTTTTTGTTCAGTAAATCCTAAATACAAATGAAAACGGTTTATTCATTCATGTTATTACGAATTAGACGTTATTAATCAGGTCATTAAATATATAACCAGGTCAATAAATGCATTATTCTCTGTGGTAAAATGCAATAAATGCTTTGTTAAAGCTGTCTTTACTGGTGACATGTTACACCTGTAAATTCCTGCAGTTGTTACATACAGTACTCTATTATTCTACAAGGATTCTAAAATAAAAAATAGGTAAATTTAGCCTTACCTAAACAGCATTTAATTTTTATTAAAAAAAAATATATATTGAAAAGTTTATACAGCTAAAATAAGGTAAACATAGTATTCATATATAGTATTAGTGCATAGACCTTGGCAAATTATGCACTAATATCATGTGAATTTATATGATTAATTCATGTTTACTCATTTGCATAGCATGAGCATTTAATAATTGATCATAATTTATAATACATTTATTAGTCATTAAAAAGCACAATCCAATTATGAAGTGTTGATGAATAAAGTGAAATAAGTCACTGTGAATTAAATTTTTTAATTTGGGCTTTATTGATTAAATAACCTTAATAAAAGTCATTTTATACCTATAAAATACTTTTAACCTTAAAATAACTTTAATTAAAGACCTCAATAACCCTCTGTTATGTGTTTATTTATTGTTTTGTTGTTTTCTAACAGGGGTTTGTCTCTGTCATGTTTCGTTTTAACCCTGTTTTTCTTTTTTCTTTTTCTTGCTTTGGACTGGTTTAAATGAAGTGCCACAGTCTGGATCTTTGTTGTAAGCACAATATGCCACTTTCATGTTGTGAAAGTTGCATCTCCCATTCAGTGCCACTATTAACTGCATAAATATGACATTTTTTTATTAAATAATAATAATATCACCTGTTTTCAAGGACCAAGAAAATGATGAACACTTGGCTTAAAATAAGTTCTAAGTGTAGCTCAGTGAGCATATCAAATATATTGTGGCCATATTTTCTGTAAAGTAGAGTGCAACAAATTAACCAGAACACAGATTTTTATATATTTATATAAAATATTGAATCAACAACATTTTTTTTTTACTTTTCTGTGCACTTGGTGATTTAATTTACATGAATTAAAAAACCCAATAAAACAACCTACTACATCCCACACACACCATGAGATTAATTAGTTTTTCTGCACAGTTTCACAGAAATGCTGCATATCATTGGCTCTGTACATTTACTTTGCACAATGATAATAAAGTTTAATCTAATCTAATCTAATCTAATCTAATCTAATCAATTAAATAAATAAATAAAGTGCAAAATAGTAGGATATATTAGATAAGAATGAAAGATTGTTAACTTTAAAGCAGAATTATTAAAGTAAAACAAATATGTTAAAATGTTTCTGATTATTACAAACAGGACTAATCATACAGCAATATTTTGTCAATATATTATATATTTATATAATGATTTTATTTATATTATATATAATATTGTGATTTTATGTGTATTATAGGTCTTGCAATGTTCTCTTTGATACATAATGTTTATTTATTTATTTTTTTTAGCAAATGCTTTTATATTAGATTGTCCTACATTTTTGTCTTAAAAAAAAAAAAAAAAAAAACACCAAAAAAAAGATTTATCTGATGCCTACTGTAGGTCAGCATTTTGTATCCCCCCCACCTATACTTTAACCAGCAACTTCAACCTTGTAACTGTGAACTATAAATGCATTATTTTGTATTAATTTTACAAGTTGCATGATCCATCACTAAGTGCTATTAGCTCTACCAGTGTAATTAAACTTCAGTCACCAATTCAGTTGCCCCTTTTGAACACCAATAATACCACACATCTGGACAAAAAAAAAAAAAAGGTGGAAACAAGATTTGTTATGGAACACCTGCACACACACACATGCACAATGGGATGGCTCTTTGATTCTTTTTTAAAAATTTGGTTTAAAGTCATTAAAACGCTGCAGATTTTTTGAACCATTTATTGACACCGCCTTTTTCAGTAATGAGCTTTTGATGCTGCAAAGAAGAAAAACTCATGAATATAGCTCTTGCTAGGTTTTATAATTTAGCTTTGCCTGAATGCTTTTCTAGAAAGGTGGATTTACAGTTCTGTTGCCTTAATTAGGAAATTTATTGAATGCTCCCAGGCATTTGCATAAGATGTTACATTGTCTATAATTGTGGTATGGCTCCAGCAAAGAAATTATGAGCCTCATCCCCTATACTCATATAAATCTAAACTATGGTCTCTGACCATAATGGTGCTCTAAGCATAGACAGGTGAAGTGATTACCTGTCAGGCCTAGAAACACAGCACAACATACTATTAGTAGTTATACCCAACTGTGCTCATATGAAGCTCGTGTCCATGGCAAACATTCATTAATCGGCATGTGAAATATGAGTGAAGCAGCTTCATATAGCCTCTTAAGCTGTGGATGACTGATTTATTGATTGTGTGTGGTAGATATCCACTCTGACACATCCATGCACGTTGTAATGTTATTGCTAGTCATTAATCAGAGGTGACAGAAACAAACTGCACCCAAGCACCGTTTACACACAGCCAAGCCAGCGATAGAGAAACAGCAAATGACAGAAATAGATGGAAAAGAATGAAGGAGGAAAGCAGAAGACACGGTCAGACAGAAAAGGAAGTGCATTCGTAGGGCAGTGGTCTGGCTATGATGAAGTGCTTCTGTCTGGAAACTGAAAGGAAAATCAAAGCCTGGAAATGGAACAACTTTTTCTTTGTGCTCCGCTTAGAAGGATAGCTTTGCAGACGTAGCGTACAAAGAGGTTTTTACTCCCTTTCACTGTAAGAGACTATGTAGGATGAGATGATGAGGCAAGTGCATTGATCTTTGTTCTATGCTGTGAGAAGAAGGTTCTTTGATTCCAGACAAGATTTCCTTCAGATTCAGGAATTGCTCATAATTCATGCACAGCAGCTTAAGACATTGGAGATCTAACTGCCCTCCTTCCCACAGTTGTTTATTGCATAAGATCAAACCCATGTAAAATAGATTTGAACTAGTTCCCATTTGTCTATAGCTACAGATTTTTAAATGTTGCATCCCAGGAAGTGCTGCAGTTTCAAAAAAGAGAAGAAAACATACTTTACATATTTATGTGACCAAGAAAAGGGCAACTCTGCATTTATCACATTTGTCTACCCTCCTAAATTTTCTTTTTCTTTTTTTTTTTAAAGCATGTGATAAATGTTAAGAAAGAAGATTTTTCCAGGAGCAAATGCTGCTGCAGTTTTGCCAGAATGTACATTTTCATGATATCTCACCTAATCATCCTTTTCTGTATGTCAGCTTTCATCTTTTTAGTCATTCGGCTCCGGTGGTGTGTGTGGGTGGGAACATGGGGGTGTTTGCTCCATCTCATGTTTACATAACTACTCGAATTTAATGAAATATACATTATTTATCTGGAGCATTAAGGGAGATAAGTTTTTCACACACCGAATTTACATTTGAATGTTTAACACTTCATGTCTTAGTCGATAAAATTTTATTCAGTGTGAGAAAAAAAGTGGAATTGGCTGATTTTTTATAACACAGTGCTATACACTGAATGATTTTGTATGTACTGTGAAGCCATGTCAAACCTCTTAATGCTAGGAGCATTTAATTATTGCAAATTTAAGGTTGTTTGCTACAGATAGATATTTCATGTTTACATATAGTTACTGTTGGTGTTGAGATTGGTACTGCAGTCCAGAAGCAGAAGAATAGAGGGGGAAGGAAGAAGACTAGGAGGTCTTGAAGGATGTGTAATTAATTTAATGACATGCTGACTGAGCATTGCGTGTTCTGACCTGAGTTCAAGTTGTTCTTGATCTCCTTGGCTGAAGCATAAATGCACTTGTCAATCAGTGTCCAACACTGTGACCTGAGAAGTGGCCTCATCATGTCATTCAGAGATCCTGTGCACCGGGCAGAGCCTAGCACAGCTATTCAACAACTAGTGAGGTAGAAGAGGCTAAGAAAAAAATGCACGTCTAGCACAACAGATCACAGGAGAGGGTGCAGGTGTGCACTATATAGAACACTAGCTTCTGCTACTTTGGTGAAAATGAAACCTTTGTAAAATTATGTTACTCTAGCACTTCATCAAAATAGAAAGCTTAAATGCTGTCCTGGAACACGTACAATTACCAGCAACTCCCATACTCAGCAAAGTGAGGTATATATATATATATATATATATATATATATATATATATATATATATATATATATATATATATATACGTAGGTTTATATATGTTCTTTTTTTTCAAAACTGCTTTTACAAGTATGGTTTAGAATGCATATTGTTGTTATTATTGCTATTATTATTATTATTGTTATTATTATAATTATTATTTAATTCTATTAATTAGTATCCTATCCTAGGAACACTAGGAAGTGCAAGGTGGGAAAGTACAATAAATGGGACCGTAGATTTTAGAGATCAGCATACACACACTCATTTAGTTGCCCGTCTTTTTATGTTCTGTGGGAGAAAACTATTGAACTCAGAGGAGAGCCAGAGAGACATAGGTTAAAATAACAACAATAACAAAAAAAATTAAAAACATGAAACGCCACAAAGATATGATCTCAGGATTGAATCAGGGACCCTGAAGCTATGAGGTGACAATGAATGAGCTGCACATGAGAACAATAATATGAAGAAGCATATTATAGAAGGGGGGTGATAAAAGAGCGGACATTTGTGCCATTTTTGTGAATAATATTAGTACCTAAACCAAGGGCAAGTGGATGAATTGTAGTGGACTTCAGAAATAACCTTGCGCTAGACAACTTTATTCACATTCTATATGCATAGTGTAAGTCACTGTTTTCTTGAATACACACTGTTTCAGGAAACATGTCAAAGCTTTTGTGTAGAATCGTCTTTGTAGAATCAATTTATCAAAACGTTATATACTATATGAATCATCACTAGAGTGATTCGTCACATCCTCTTCATGAAACGAGGAGTTCAAGCCTTTACAGCAGCGGATCTGAAGAGATGTCATTTCAGGAAAAAAAACACCCAGAGTGAGCACTCCCCTACTGTTATAAAGTATAGTTACTAAAAAAAGCCTTTGTTCAGCCATTACTGATCTCCTTTGTGGCAACCAGAAGCAAGCTGTAATCACCAATGAAAATCTCAAGCTTCACTTTTCCTCCTGACATTGTTATGGCAGCTGTACCACCTCCAGTTATACCGCAGCACATAAATGATCTTATGTTAGTACAAAAGATCTGCCAATGGCCTTGTTGGACAATGAGGGCCGATGGAAGTTAGACAGAATATAACATAATTTAAGTTCAAATTGTCAGAAAGAAACTGAATAGTATAAAATACACTGTGGACTTTTATTCAGAGATCATAATTTACTGTGCACAATGAAATTCAAGGCATTTCTGATAAACTGGCTGGTTTCCCACTGAACGGTTTGAGTATTCTTAAAGAAATATACAATGAGTTCTAGACAAAATTTTGCCTAATGATTAGTAAATGCAAATATTTATTTTTAATTTGCAACACTTTTCACTTTGTAAATTACCCTTCAACACACACAGTCCCGGAATGAATCAGTTTCTTCATAAAAGATGGAATTATTCGCATATTATTTATCACCTACAGCTATAATTCCATGTTGAAATATAACTTTGTACTGGAAAGCAAGCTAACCCAAAAAAAAAAAAAATAAATAAAAATAATAATAATTAAGAAATAAAGAAGAAAGTTTGTAGAACAGATTAGATGAAAAATGTAATCTCATAAAGCATGTAGCTAGAGTGAAAATAATATCATTATTTTGATAATTGAATGCTATAAACCATGAAATAAACAAAGCACACTGAAGAACTGCAAAGGGCTTTTGAAAATCTATAATGCCTGATAGGCTTTTTGAAAGTGGTCATGGTTACATGAAAATCTCTCGCTCCATCTTTTGTGAAGGTTATGTAACTGCCGATATTTTTTTTTTGTACAAGAACTTTGCTTACACTTGTTCTGATCAAAAGTGAAAGGATTCTCTGAAGCTTTTATACACCGTACACATCAGAGCCACTGCACACATGACTAAAGGGCAATGTTTACTCTGATATCCAATAAAGTGGAACTTATCAGACAGCGCTAGCATCTCAGTGTTAACTGATCCATGAACAAGTGCACTGCCCGTCAGATATTATTAAAAGAAAAAAGAATGCTGTCTCCATGACAACATATTCCACACAAACAGTGATGGTTACAGAGACAACATAATGAAATAACCACCTTGTTTGCACATGAAAACAAAAGGACAGTAAATGGTTGAAGCTGTGTTAAAAGGTGTTACAAAATGGAAAGAAATGACAGAAGAAAGATGTATTAGCTTTTAACTAGGTTCGAAGTCTTTTGTGAGAAAACAGCTACAGAGAAATATGTATTTTTTTTAACATTTAGATTAAAAGTGTGAATCCTGATGATGCTACTGCCATCTGTAGATGGATGTCAAGGGAGTAAAAAATAAAAAAATTCATATACTTTCTCCCTCTCACTCATTGTCAATCACAGTGACACTAGCCAATCGCAGGCATCTGTGAGATCATGTACATGGAAGAATGCAGATTATTTTTTGACTGAGTGCATTAGGCTGCTCTATGATGCAGCAGTTTGTAAAGATGCGGATAGCCAACTTCACATGTCTCCAAAGATTCACATGTTAGCCTTCACTCCTTCCTGGTGGAAAGTTGACATTTGACAAACAAAGTTAGCTGATAGATGAGAATTGACAGGTAACGAAGTGAGGAAAATTGGGGAGAAATCCTTATCTAAACGTAAAAATTATAACATCAGAAAATGAAAACATCAGAACTAGGACCTAGAGGGATAAAAGTGTCTGCTAGGTTTTTATTCTTGTGATTGGGGAGCTGATTGGAAAAAGAAAGGCAAACTTGATTAACAGTATTATTTAATATTAAAGAGCTTAAAGTATGCACTTCAGCACATTTACAGTGCTATATTATTCATATTTACTACATTATATATCTGCATTTTAATCACTGTAATCTGCAAATGTTATGTTTTTATTACAAAATTGTACTAGTTTGGAACAAGCATATTTAACTGTGCAAACAATTGGGATTTGGATCCTTTTGGGAATGGACAGGAGTGGGGTTAATAACAACAGTCCTACGTGCACCTTTAATCTAGATCTTGAATCCCTTCTCTTTTCCTAAAGCTATGGGCTGAGAGCCTCTGACACATTACCACTGCCAACAAGCCAGCTTCGGATTTGCCTAAACTGACTCATTATGCAGAGAGAGTTAGCTTTTTGTAAGAGTTAATCCTTGCCGGGACCTAGGCCACTCCTAAGTTCAAAAATGCATGGTACACAAATTAAAAATTGTATAGAAGTGGGATCGTGATACATTCATGCAATGGCATGAACTGTGGGCAGGATTTGGGAACAAAGCACCTACTCCCGGTAAACATACTGATCAGAGAACTGTCTGCACTCTTTAAGCACAAAAAGTGTAAAGGACTCTGTTCAAGTATTCGTGCACTGCTCAGGTAATTACAGCATCTGTTAAGGGGTTTGCCGATTGTTTTTCATCTCCACATGGCCACCACTCCAGAAAACCAATTACCTTGGGGAAGCACTGCATCGCTCTCTGTTCTTGGCTTCTATTTTATGCTGTTTTCCAAAAAGGCAGATAAGTGCTTTGTTTGAATGTTTTGAATTTTCTCCCTCTTCATCACCAAAAACAAGGAAATCTTTATAATGCTTATTGTTATCAGAACAACATGATCATGTGTATTTTTCAGTAATTAAGTGAGAAAAATACAAATGAAATTGAAATCTTTATGATTCATCTCCAAGAGAGGTTCATTAAAATGCAACATTCAGTAAGCTATTCAATGACATGTAATGAACAGCTAACAACAAATGATGCAAAATAACAAGCATAACAAGACTTTAACTGTTTTAAGCCCTCATTACAATATAATCAGCAACACATCTTTAAATGTGTTTCTGGGTAATTTTCATGCATGTATTAAATTACTAAACAGGTTTAAGCAGAGAACAATATTAATGATTCATTGTACTGGTGTAGTATAAGGGTTGAAAGAGCTCACTAGATAAGAATGCCTGTTCTGTCTAAACCAGTGAACAAGCTACCAGGGTCAAATCTGAACACGACCATTTATTCTCTCTCCCTGCTTAATAAAATTCAATTGATCAGATGGGGCTCCCATTACAAGGTGATTAATTGATCTCATTTGTGGTGTGCAAAATGTGCTCTTTCTCGTTGACCTCAATCTTTTTGTCCTTTTTTTTTCTTTTCTTTTTTTTGTGCCAAACATAAGCAGATTTAAGAGTAAAGAAAAAAAAAAGATTCACACTGAGGAAAGAAAGGAAGAGGCTTTATTTTTCCCCAGCTCTGCTTGGTTAGCTTTATAGCTCTGTCTCAACTCTTAAGGTTTAGCTTTGTTTGCTTTCCATTTAAAACTACTGTGTCTAATTGTTATGGCATGTTTTAATTAAGAGCCTAGGAGCCTACGATATGTTGCTGTTTGTGCCTCCTTTTTATGTATATATATATATATATATATATATATATATATATATATATATATATATATATATATATATATATATATATAAAATATTATATATAAGTTTTCTGCATATTAGTGAGGATGCTAATTCACCTCTTTGATTGCTCTTTGTGTTTCATAGGTCCTTCTTATCTAATGTTCAGCTGTCATTTAAGCTGTAGCATTTAGACCTGCATTGAGCAGCACTATCGACAGTAGAAGACACACATAAAAGTAAGCTGTGTGCTCGTGTGTGTTTTCTAAGCAGGGTAGTGGTGCTGCCAGTGTGACATTGTCGCAGCACAGTCCTGATTTGAGGAGGTTTGGCAGGGCGTCAATAGGACCAGGTGTCCCCTTTTGCGCTGAACAGATTGAGGCAGACACATACTGATGCTTGTCTTGGAAAGAACATTTCTACATATGTATGTGGGTGTATGTGTATGTGAATGTGACAGTTAGTGATGGTATTTTGGTATGATTGTTATGTGAGCAGTAAAGAAAGGTAATATGGCACAAGAGAGATGAGGAAAATCATTCTGACAGCTGATATTCCCTCTGAATTCCTCTAAAACTCTAACACAAATCCCAGTGGACAAGGAAATATTGTAAGAAGGAAAAACACCTTGCGTTTATGGCATTTATTCCTGCAATACAATGTAAACATTTAAACATTGCTATTAACGAGACATTGACTACTAGGATGCACACTATGAAAACACATGCACTGTTGAGATACATGGTTCTATGATTGTGTCTCTTTGTGGCTTTACAACATCAGGAAGATTTGGCCATTTCTCTCCATGGAGGTCACTCAATATAGGCTTGTTTAGTTTGCTGTCATCTTCCTGTGCCCTTATCCAGACTTGTTTGATGTTCTCCCACATCACCAATTGCTGTGCAGCACACTTGCTTTAAGACTCTAGCATGGCTCAAATTGACCTACCTTTCCTCAAAATATATGGTAAACATAAATCAAGATTCTTTTCCATCCTGGCACTCAGATGGTGCCATGAACTTCACCTGGCTACTATTGCTATACTATTTGTGTTGTGACAGGGTTTAAAGGTGATAGTATTTTGAGACACAGACTTATTAATGGGAGCATGGGTATATATGCTTTGATGGAGTCTGTAAAGCAGTACTTTGCAAATCAGTTTCTCAGCATAAGGACATCTGTCAAAATAAAAAAAAATAATTCAGACCCTGAGTCAGCTATTTCAAGAGTCCCAAACATTAAAGTCTACTTCATTCAAGAATTATGAGGACCACTATGCTCTTGGGAACCTTTCGTGCAACAGCCCTTGCACAATCCTGTGTCTGGTCTTTGCAGGCAGTTCCTTTTGACCTCATGGGTTGGTATGGCTTGATTTGGATTTTTAGGTGGTTCATGCAGGTGTATGCCTTTTCAAATCATGCCAAGTGAATTTTCCACAGCTGGACTTTAATCTAGTGAAAAAACATTTCAAAGATATCTTCAGAAAAATTAAAAGCATATACACTAAATGTAATAGATTTTCTGTGTCAAAGCAAAGGGTATGAACACTTATGCCAATGTGATTTGTTTGAAATACATTTGTCAATTAATTAGTTTTTACTTTGTCATCATTAAAAATAAAGAGTAGTCTGAGATGGATACAAATTCTCAAAGAATTTAAAGCAAAAGATGTGCAACATAAAATGTTGAGGAAATATGAGCAAATCTGAAGTACAGTGTATTACAGGTATTATGTCTAAAATTAATGCTAATTTGACTACTTTTTATTTGATACATAAAATAAATTTCCAGTATGTGTTTACTACACATCTACTATCATTATTCCTAGATGTCATATAATACATTCTTGTTAATGACATGGGAGGCAGTTGAGTTACTTCAATTTTTTTCATGAGATTTTTTCAACCTGAGGTGAGCAACAGTACTACACCTTGATGGAATTGTAAGTCATAGTATGGCACAAAAGGTGTTTATAAGGTAATTCGAAATAAATTTGCTCTTTAAAATTAGATTCATCCAGTCAAAGTAACTGTTCAAACATTATTGCTGTTTATATTGTATATGCTATTGCTTTTCTTAAAAACAACCAGAAAACACTGCTTTTTGGGTTCCTGTAGAACTATAAATATAAAGATAAAGATAAAAGATAAAGGTAAACTTCATGCCTATTGCATAGAACTTTGCAGTCCACCAGCTTTAACGTTATGTCTTTTAATATATATACATGATTTATTCACATTAAACAAACAAATGAAATTGATCTATTCTTGCCTTCAATGTAGCAATAAACTTCTCCAACTTCGTCTTCGTTGAAATGCCGTTGTCACAGGTGTTACGAGTGCAATGGTAAGATAACACAGCCGCCTGCGAAAATGGCGGACAGTACAGGGTAGAGACCTGCAATGAACGTAAATAAGTGCATCATGGGACAAGAGTTGATGGGTGAATGTGTGTGCAGGTTGTGGAAGAATAAAATTATTCGTGGGACTCTCTCAAATGGTCTTGGAAATATATAAAAAAAACAAAAGCAGGAGGTTGGAAGAGAACTCTTGTGTGGTTCATGTGCAGTAGACTACTACAGCACACAGAGGTGAAATGTCTGAAGCGCAAGACAGAGGTGAATCGCTGAGTGCTAAAAATATTACTTTGTTATTAAAGAAAGGAACATACAACAAGACAATAAAATCTTTGCCTGTTTTTAGATCATTTCAGTTGATGATGTGAAACGTTTATTTTTTGTGTTCATGTTCATCATTTACACAAAATGTCAAATTCAAATAAAATGAAATGTTTGTTAATTTTCTGTTTCTTTTTTTTTCATATTCAAAATAGAAGCAAGTTAAACTAAAAAGCAGATTAGCGAGAAGAAGCAGTCACCACATTGAAAATAAAACTACTTCTACCTTTTACCTGCGGGATTTTGTGGGCCGGAGCAGGACAAAATGTAAATATTGTGATATTGTTAGTGAGAAAATAACATATTTTTGAAAAACATATCAGAAAAATCCGTCCCGTGCAGGTCTCTAAAACGAGGTCAACCAGCAGCAGGAAAAAGTGTGCCTCTGAAGGCATGGGAGCATTTTATATTAAATGCAACAAAGAAAACTGTACATGGACATTATGCAAAGCAGCATTTGTGTGGCATAGAAGTACCACAGTGAGGCACGAGCATGCAAAAAAAAAAAAAAAACACACTGGTGTCACGGATGAAACTGAAACATCAGCACAGTTCAGGAAAGCCTTCTCTGCTGGCCTAAACACTATCAGAATCACTGACCTACATTTACAACCTGAATTTTAATATTTGTTCCATGAACTTGTATTAAATTATTCCCACAGTCTATTCTCTTCATGTCGTAGCGTTTCTCTTGGCTGCACTGCTTCTAGCACGTGTTTGTGGATGTTCGATTTTTTGTCCAATCAGATTTCAGCCTTTTTGTGATGCCATGTCAATCTAATCTGCCCAGGGCCTTTAAAGTATAAACTGCTGGCCCTTTTACCATTGAGAATATTACCAACGGGTCTGTTTCTTTAACCAATCAGATTTCATATTTGCTTCACAGGGTAGCTAGCTGGCCCAGAATCGCATCAGCATTTTTCCATCCTCTGATTGGTTGGTCAGAGGGAAACTGTTATAGCCAGGTTTGACTGGTAAAACAGGTGTGTGTTCCTGCACACATTAATACATTTAAGTTAGACTTTTTTACACCTATGGAGGAAAAGAAATACATTTGGTCTCGGACATACTTGAAAATCCATTTTCAAGAAAAGCTAGACATCATGAGGAAAGGTCAGCCAACCCAGAAGCTAGCTAGCCTGTCTCAGCCAGGGAAAGGGTTTGTTCACCACTTCCAGACCAATGAATACGAGCGGTACCACTGGCTTACAGTCTCTGAGGAGCGGTGCAAATTATTAGTCTGCATCTCTGGTGAGTAGCTTATGTTTTATTTAAATTTTGTATGTTTTTGTCATGTTATTAGACAAATATTGATTCTGAACTGCTCCAGATGATGTTCGTGGAACAGTTGCGGTGGTAGTGTAAATATTCGGAGTTGTCTTAACTGGGTTTCTTGTGTTAGTAAAATGGTATTTACCCTCCATATGTGAAATGCCTCTCTCTCTGTAATGCCACGCGTTGTTATATTGCGTTTTTGTATAGTATTGATGGTTTCTATAATCATGACGTGATAGGGGTCTATTAAGAGGTGGATTAAGTCGGGTAAGTCCTCACTGAAGGCCCAGGTATCAAATGCATGGCACGCCACTCGATGGATAAAATTTATAGGGTGCGAACAAACACTAAATCTAAAAGCAGCAAATAACAGCAGCAGTAAAATTTAATAAAAATTGTTGTCATTGTTGTGCTTTTCAGAGAATGCAAATGCATTTCGACACCAATGCATATTTTTCCTTTTTTAATCAAGCCTGTTAGTTTGTGTGTTTCTCCACTCTATTTTCTTTTTATAGCATTTTTCTACTACAACACTACAGCAGTTTTTAATATTTGTATATTTTATTTCTGCAAATATCATTTAATTATTATACAAAAGTTAATTCACAATATATTGTAGATGCTTAAATCTTCACAAATGAACAAAATGTCAATTTTTTTTAAACAAAAAAGATTGTTGCAAGAAAGCATGATTGTTAACTTGTCATCTGCAAAATACAATATAAATGTTGATTTACACAAATTGCTTCACCTTTCTCACTCAAGCTCAAATGTTCTAAGGAGAAATACCCCATGCACTGAACAAGGAGCCACTATAAACTTTAAAATGTCAACATTTTTTAAATAAACTTTCAAACATAAATACCATGAATTAGGGTTTTATATACCGTATTTTTCGGACTATAAGCTACTACTTTTTTCCCACGTTTTGACACCCGCGGCTTAATCAACGAAGCGGCTTATTTATGAATTTTTCCTGGGTTTTTCCCGGTTTCACAAACTTCAGGCCAAAAAACTGAACCCCATAACATAAGACCAATAAAATTTCCGAACGGAAACGAAAAAACGCACCTCACCTGTGTTCTGAGCTGCACTGCTTCGGGAGAAAAACTTCCACCGATGGAGATTTTTTTAGACGCACGATGATGCCAAAAGATAAACTCCTGAGAGAAATAGTTGTGAAAAGAAGGAGGAAGACAGTGAACAATGACTTTCTTGGTAGGCTACTGTTTAGATACAAGCCGCTGAGTCTGGGTCATGGGAGAGCTCGCTAACTCCAGTTGCAACAGAAATCATATAAGCACAGACAGGTTTCCAAAACTCGTGCTTTTTTATTATTCTTGGCAACAGCTTTACGGGTTAGTCAAAGAAACTTAGAAATGAGCATCAGAAAATAATAAGGACATAATCCTCCGTCTCCACACATGCAGTAATAGCGGAAAAATGCGGCAGCAGGCTATTCCCAAAATACCGCTCTGCTCCTAAAGGAAGCGCAACATATTTCACCCGTTACACCTTGTAGCAGACACTGTCTTTCGTTAAAGCCTGTGTAAAGTTCATTAGTTTCAATGTAGACATTATTTAGTAGGCTTATTTATATTTAAAATAAAAATCTTTGTCAAATTCAGTGGGTGCGGCTTATATATGGATTTTTTGCATATTTAATTTTTTAAGCAATTAATGTGATCATATATATATATATATATATATATATATATATATATATATATATATATATATATATATGATCACATTAATTGCTTAAAAATTCAAAAACATCCGATTAATCGATTACTGATTAATCGATTAGACCAATCATTAGTTAAAGCCCTAATTAGAACCTACTTAATAAAACTTTCAAAATGTCCCTAAACAGACACTTACAAAGAAAGGGTGAAGATGGCTTCTTCTAGCCATATGACGTAGCACCTCAACATTAGAGCCTGTTTCCCTGAGGCCACATAGCCAAGGCTTTATGAGAGAGCACTGAGAAATGAGGCCAGCTATAGTACATGCCTACAGGCCATGTCTACTATAAGAACATTACGCTGTTCTGAGTGCAGGGCTGCAAGTTGACCACAAAGCAAACTGAAGTATTTGAAGAACCCAGTCCTTGTTGCTTATTCAAGAAGTGCAGCACTAAATGTCTCTAAGGAATGGAATTATTCAAAAGATAATACAGAAAATACCTGGTAGTATTTCAGTTCATCTGAATAGAAGCATTACAAAATTTGTACTTCTGCTTAGTGTCATCATGCAGTGTTGGTCATCATGCTTACATTTGACAGAAGTTTCACACTGCACAGTTTCTTCTTGATATTGCTTAGGTTGCAACTGACTTGAGATTAAGCTGAAATAATATTCCTGTCAGAAGTAAATGTATAGAAAAAAGACATTTTTAAACTTTAAACTCCACATGACTTTGATTGCTACACCATTAAAAGAGCTATCCTTTGTTTTTATTCTTATAGATTGGTATGCTATTTTATATTTTTATGTCAGCTGAGTAATACAATCTCAGCTGAATTTGTGAATTCAGTTTGGATAGAAAGTACCTGAACTCACAATTTAAAAGTATATTTCACTGAACCCACAATATGGCCAACTGTATTTAATGCTGAAATGCAAAAAATACATTATAAAAAAATTCAGCATAAAATACATCATAAACTAGCCATTTCATTTCTGCACTGATGAGTGAAGTTCACTACATGTGCCATTTAAAATAGCACAAATAACATGGCATTTAGCTACAGTGCAGTCTCTCTGATATCTTTGGTTCACATTGAATAGAATGTTACAGGTACAGCTAATAGGTAGAATTTATTATGGTTTATTTATTTTGTTTGTTTAGTTAATTTTGTGTGCCAAAAATTATTTATTACTAACTAAAATAAAATATTTCTAAAATATAATATATTATTTTTTTTTTTTATAATTAAAAATATTTTATAATCATAAAATTATATTTAGAAATAACCTAAATCTAATAATTATATATATATATATATATATATATATATATATATATATATATATATATATATATATATATATATATATATATATTAGGCCTGTCAAAATTAACAATGTCATTTTAATGGCAAATTAATTTTAACAGTGCCAAATTTATTTGCATGAATAATGTAGCATGCACTGTTTGACCATTTTTATTATAAATATAAATAAGTAAATATAAAAGGTGAAATTAAAACCTTCAACACCACACATTTATTCACATCCTTTCTTTACAAAAAAATTCACCGAAAAATAATTTTTAATCACTGAACATTTGTTCTACTGATGCGCCAAGTCTCAAATCAAGCACCAAAATCCGGTTTGGAGCACAAATTTGGCAATTAAAACTGTCCATGTAAAAACATAGCAAAATTTCCCTTTGGTGTCCTGATGATTTACGTAATTTAAAACACCGTAATTACTTGTACAAAAAATATTTTGTCTTCATGCTCTATGTTGAGTTTGGTTTCACTTAGAATAAACTAATAATATATTTGCATAAAACATCCATAGTTGTCCATGCCCATGTTAATTAGTGGATTAAAAACCTCAAAAGTATTAATTTAAGCTTCATTTAGAACAGGTAAAAATGGGCTATTAAG
The DNA here is from genome assembly GCF_014805685.1 of Silurus meridionalis. NCBI lineage: Eukaryota > Metazoa > Chordata > Actinopteri > Siluriformes > Siluridae > Silurus > Silurus meridionalis. Next base: position 13,412,682 of record NC_060893.1, on the reverse strand, counting down.
TTGTGATTAATCATATAACATAATAATAATCATAACATATACAGTGGGGCAAAAAAGTATTTAGTCAGCCACCAATTGTGCAAGTTCTCCCACTTAAAAAGATGAGAGAGGCCTGTCATTTTCATCATAGGTACACTTCAATTATGAGAGACAAAATGAGAAAAAAAAAATGCAGAATTTATTTTCAAATTATGGTGGTCACCTACAAAAAAGCAAGATTTCTGTCTCTCACAGACCTGTAACTTCTTCTTTAAGAGGCTCCTCTGTCCTCCACTTGTTACCTGCATTAATGGCACCTGTTTAAACTCGTTATCAGTATAAAAGACACCTGTCCACAACCTCAAACAGTCAGACTCCAAACTCCACTATGGCCAAGACCAAAGAGCTGTCAAAGAACACCAGAAACTAAATTGTAGACCTGCACCAGGCTGGGAAGACTGAATCTGCAATAGGTAAGCAGCTTGGTTTGAGGAAATCAACTGTGGGAGCAATTATTAGAAAATGGAAGACATACAAGACCACTGATAAGCTCCCTCGATCTGGGGCTCCACGCAAGATCTCACCCGTGGGTTCAAAAAAAAAATATATATATATATATATATATATATATATATATATATATATATATATATATATATATATATATATAAACCTCTTGGGGGTTTTTACATTACATTTTAAAAATGTAAAAAATAATAATAATAAACATACATTAAATTGTGCAAATTGTGACTGAATGTTTCAGTAATGAGATACCCAGTGAATTTGACTAGTTAGAATTTAATAAATCAAGGCTTACAGTGCAGGTAAAACCGATTTCCCATTAACTGTACTACTGGTTGATTTGTGTACCTGATAAACATTTTCCTGCTGTTCTAGACTGTCAGATTATTATTGTAGTGCCAGTATTGCTGTACCACTATTGTACTATTGCACTGACTATTACAGTCAGTAATAAACAACAACAAAAAATCAAATAAGCAGCCCTAATTAAAGTAGACTTTAATTACTTGTTCTAGTCTTGTTAAACTTGTTGACTATTTGCCAGATGTCAGGTCTGTTTTACTCCACATTACATGTTTTTTGTCTCTGCTGTGTAGAAGGAAAAGGTTAAGGCCTACCTAAGGAATGAAATGACATTGACTGCTGGAAATAAAGAATTAACAGTCTACAATTGGATGTTCAGTGTGCAGAGATTTCAGAGAGTAAATGAAAGAAAGTATGGAATCAGGCAGGCACAAAAAATCCACACACAAATATTTGTTTATTAGCCTCAGGAGTTTCTCTTCAACTTGCTGAGAACAAATTAAAAAGGTTGCATAAATCAAAGCAATCGTAACCTTCAGATGCTGGGATTGAGAGAAAGAAAGAGAGAGAGAGAGAGAGAGAGAGAGAGAGAGAGAGAGAGAGAGAGAGAGAGATAGAGAGAGAGAGAAGGAGAGAGAGAGAGACATGCCAAGTGAGACAAGGGCACAATAAACCAAATCTAATGATTCACTGCTTTCTCCACTAACCATAAATATGATTTTGCTTGCAGGGAAAATTCCTAGGAAGAAAAATCACAATTAAACATTCTTTCATTATCTTTTTTTCTGATCCCTTCTGGGTAGAAGATGCAGACAATAGCACCGAGGTGGAAAAGTAAGGCTTTTGAGAGAGTTTTTTTAATTAATAAAATTGTTTTATTTTGTTTGTTTATTGGTCAAACAATTAAACAAATTAAGCTTAATAAATATGAAGCATCGATATTTGTACAATTTAAATTGAAGTAACTTGCTTTTAGTAAAACTACTTTTTAAGGATTTTTTTTTTTTTTTACTTTTTTTTTCTTGTTAGCTGTGTAAAATTATCTTGTTTTTAAAAGTTGGAATTTCGGAACTTAAGAATTTTCCTCCGAGAGGACTCGCTGACTAACTGCAGTATTGTGGAGGAAAAATAGGAGATTAAGTCAAAGAAATAGCATGAATACCGTATATATTTACAAAGAAATCTTCATAAAATAAGCTCGCACGTTCGGTTGATGTGATATCCGCTGTTGGGGAAAAGGAAATCCTTTCACAGAAGTAATCTTGTGTGTGCATGAACCCTACCTCCATTGCACACAGCAAACACAAGCACTGATTATAGTAGATGATGATAGAAACAGTAACAATTTGAATAAAGCAGTTGGCTTTGTTTCACCAGTGCAGATTATGAGAGGCTGATTATTCACTTTTGGGCCCTACTAAAACCTCCATACGCCTGATTTAGTCACACATTTAATTCTATTCTTCTTGCTTTTAATTGCTTACCCTTTTTCCTGCTCAACAGAATTTTCTGGAGTGCTCAGCACACTTAATCTGGGCACGCCATTAGAGGATATTGTCTTGCGGCAATTAGACTGATGAGAGGATCTGTCTATTAGTGTGTTCATTACATTATACACACACAGCAAGCTCAACATGAGTAATCAGAGAAGAGCTCACAATCAAATCGAATTTAATACTTATGAATGCAATAGCAAAGGCCCTCCATATGCTGGTGTGCTTGATTTTAGTCATCAGGTCACTGGGATGTGTGTTGGCTGCGATGTAACTGACAGTAAGGGCTTCTCTGACATCACTGAGTGATTATTGATTCTGCCTGGGCGGCTTCACTCTCACACGCCTGATGCATTCTAGTTAACAGCAATATTTTGCACAGTGATGCCATATAGAATAGTTGTGTGTACTACACTATTATCAGAAAGGGTTTGTTGTGATCAGCAGCACCAGGAGCCTACTTGTGGTAAAGAGAACTCGCTATGCCACAGTACCAACCAAATGGGCCTCTTTAACTCCTTGACATATAAATTTGAACAAAACGAAGTATATTGCCCTTGTTTTTTAATGAGATCAGAGTTCACAAAGCATTTTAGTTTTTGTTTTTAATGCATCTAATTACTAGATTATACTATCATATTCATATGGCTCTGAATCCGCAATCCTAACATAAATAAATAAATAAATAAATAAATAAATAAATAAATAAATAAATAAATAAAGATTTAAAGAAATATGCATATTAGAATGTCAAATCACAAAGAAAGCATTCTTATCATAAAATCCACTGAAAAAATGCATCTTAGAAAAAAAAAATGAATGCATTTCTTTTTGGAAATCTGCTCTGCTTCCACTGTGAGGATTTTGTTTGAAGGTCCTGTGTTGTGCAATTGGGTGCAAGTCTGCCTTTATTTCGTGCCTGTGTGTGACCTCGCAACTCCTTCACACTGCTGACTTCTCCGTTTGCAGTGCGGAGGTCAGCGAGAGGCCGCTCAGCACGATTTGGGCTCTCTGAGAATTCATTACCTCCCCAAGCTACCTTGAATAGGAAATGAGGTTTTACGATAAGGTACGAATTGAAAAATAAAGAATGAAAGAAGGGGAAAGAGAGAGATAGAATGAGAGGGAGGATGAAACAAGAAAGAAAGATTGTCCTACTTTCAAAGGCTGCTTGTATAAGGGTCACTGGAGGTTAACTCGTAACATTTTCTGTTTTGCGAATGAAGTGCCAGTGAAATTTTGATGCCAATCTTTTTTCTGATGCCTGTGACGGGAAATTGGAATCTTTATCTCTCCCACAAAGCTCTGACTGTATGATTTCGGTGAACCAAACATATCTGACTTTATTAATTGTCGAATGACAGAGAAAAAGGACATTGTGGAACATAGATTGTTTATAAACTACATTTCTCCTGCCTTCAACATTGTAAGCAATGAAAATGATAAAAAGTTTTCTTATTAGCACAAAAACGATTAAAAACTCTACAAACTCTACAAAACTAATACTATTAGCTAATATATATATATATATATATATATATATATATATATATATATATATATTTATTATATAATAATATAAGTAAGTATGTGTATATATTTTGCACTATAAGCTAAATGTGTCACTAAACCCTTTAAGCAAACAGATTGCCTAGACCTATTTGAACTTCCCCAACAATTTAATGATTATTTCTTTTATTCAGTAATGAGTAACATTTTATCACATATTTCTCACGGAAAATACTATAATAGAGGCATTTGGGTGAAATTCAATATCATAACACTCCACTTTTTTACCTACATACTATTAGACATCTCAATCATAGAAACATTTAAAGGGTAGTGCAGAAACAGGTGATTGATGAATTTTCTGTTGCCTTCCCTCTCTTCCATCTCTCTCTCCTTCTCTCTTTTCCTCTCTGCGGACAGGAGGATGGGAGACATGGTTGCATTAATAATGCAGTGCTGCCTAGAAACTGAATTCGCTGCAGTGAAGTGCCGTGTGGAATGCTAAAGAGGCATTTGTTTGTGCGTTGCTCATTGCCCTTTCTTCTAAATCCTCTCTCTTGCTGTCTCAACTCATGCACACATACAACCACTTGTAATTGCTCTCACAAGTGTTCCTCAGGCTATTAGTTGTGAAATAGCAAGCCTATCTCTGTGCAGATGAATATGTATACTTTGAACAGTTTTCCCACGTCTTTATAAGAGGTACTTTTTAGATGTTTAAAAAAAAGATGTTAAAGAATCTTCTAGAGACAATTCAAGCATCTTAACAATCAAACTTCACTAACACTATCAAGAGAATCATGCTGGTAATCACACACACACAATACACACCTACAATATCATCCAGAGATATTCCCACTTAAGTGGCACCTGACATGAACATTACATCAACATTACATTACTTTGTACATTACAATACATATTATTAGTTATATTTATAAACTTTCTTTCGGCTTCTCCCGTTAGGGGTCGCCTCAGCGGATCCTCCGCACGTTTGATTTGGCACGTTTTTACGCTGGATGCCCTTCCTAACGCAACCCTCCCCATTTATCCGGGCTTGGGACCGGCACTGAAAGTGTCTGGGGCTGGTTCCCTGACCGGGGATCGAACCCGGGCTGCAGCGGTGAGAGCGCCGCATCCTAACCACTAGACCACCAGGGAACCTACAGTTATATTTATAACACCTTGGTAATTTATTCACTTTTTTTGTTTGTTTATCTTCAATTACTGTTTTATCTTCACTAGTATCTATTCCAGAAATATTGGGTGTAATGTACTTGAGAGATACTGGGCTTACTCTATTAACAATTTGCAATATTTTAATAAATGTTGAATACTGTATAGATTTTTATTTTATTCAGTTCTATGTTGACATGCTATGGCTAAATGGAAGCATTCAGAATAAATAACTGCCCCCATACAAAAGTATAATTAAGAATTACATTTATCCCTGCTGGGCTTTCCTTTATTCTAACAATTTAAGAAAGTAAGTGTATAATATTAAAGCAATATTGTAAGGTATTTGTTTAGCATTAATGTTTATATGAACAAATGAATGTTTAATAAGTATGAACCAAATAATTATAAATATAATGTAAATGTTATTTAATATAATATCATTGTCTATTGATGAAACATATGTAATATACATGTAATATTATATAAATGTAAAATATATGTAAAATTGTTGATAGATGTAAAATTGTTGTTTATACCTTACTGGTTAACTGTACATTGGCACATGACATTTGTTTTTATATGTATCTCTAATAGTTTACCTAAATTAAAACATAATACAAATCATATAAATGAACTTGAGAAAATTCAGTGGTGAGAGTCTGCTTGAGATGTATGCTTGTAAGTAGACAAGCATAAGGAGACAGCTGTTGATATTTTGGGGCTTTGCCATACAATGTAAACATATACAGTATGGAATATACAATATACATACACAGTGGAACCTCGATACTTACGAGCTTCACAATAGCGACCTCGATAGTTCTTGACTTTTCATTTGGAACCGGACTAAGAGTAACTTGCGAAAAATCTGATTTGTGATTGGCTCAAACGTCTTGGAACATAACCCCCGCAAGTATCAAGGTTGCACTGTATATATATAGTGAGTAAAATAAGTATTTGAACACCCTGCTATTTTGCAAGTTCTCCCACTTAGAAATTATGGAGGGGTCTGAAATTGTCATCGTAGGTGCATGTCCACTGTGAGAGACATAATCTAAAAAAAAAAATCCAGAAATCACTATATATGATTTTTAAACTATTTATTTGTATGATACAGCTGCAAATAAGTATTTAAACACCTGTCTATCAGCTAGAATTCTGACCCTCAAAGACCTGTTAGTCTGCCTTTAAAATGTCCACCTTCACTACATTTATTATCCTAAATTAGATGCACCTGTTTGTGGTCGTTAGCTGCATAAAGACACTTGTCCACCCCATACAATCAGTAAGAATCCAACTACTAACATGGCCAAGACCAAAGAGCTGTCCAAAGACACTAGAGACAAAATTGTACACCTCCACAAGGCTGGAAAGGGCTACGGGAAATTGCCAAGCAGCTTGGTGAAAAAGGTCCACTGTTGGAGCAATCATTAGAAAATGGAAGAAGCTAAACATGACTGTCAATCGTCCTCGGACTGGGGCTCCATGCAAGATCTCACCTCGGGGTCTCAATGATCCTAAGGAAGGTGAGAAATCAGCCCAGAACTACACGGGAGGAGCTGGTCAATGACCTGAAAAGAGCTGGGACCACCGTTTCCAAGGTTACTGTTGGTAATACACTAAGAGGTCATGGTTTGAAATCATGCATGGCACGGAAGGTTCCCCTGCTTAAACCAGCACATGTCCAGGCACGCCTTAAGTTTGCCAATGACCATTTGGATGATCGAGAGGAGTCATGGGAGAAAATCATGTGGTCAGATGAGACCAAAATAGAACTTTTGGGTCATAATTCCACTAAACTTGTTTGGAGGAAGAAAAATGATGAGTACCATCCCAAGAACACCATCCCTACTGTGAAGCATGGGGGTGGTAGCATCATGCTTTGGTGGTGTTTTTCTGCACATGGGACAGGGCGACTGCACTGTATTAAGGAGAGGATGACCGGGGCCATGTATTGTGAGATTTTGGGGAACAACCTCCTTCCCTCAGTTAGAGCATTGAAGATGGGTCGAGGCTGGGTCTTCCAACATGACAATGACCCGAAGCACACAGCCAGGATAACCAAGGAGTGGCTCTGTAAGAAGCATATCAAGGTTCTGGCGTGGCATAGCCAGTCTCCAGACCTAAACCCAATAGAGAATCTTTAGCGGGAGCTCAAACTCCGTGTTTCTCAGCGACAGGCCAGAAACCTGACTGATCTAGAGAAGATCTGTGTGGAGGAGGCCAAAATCCCTCCTGCAGTGTGTGCAAACCTGGTGAAAACTACAGGAAACGTTTTACCTCTGTAATTGCAAACAAAGGCTTCTGTACCAAATATTAACATTGACTTTCTCAGGTGTTCAAATTTTTTGCAGCTGTATAATACAAATAAATAGTTAAAAAATCATACATTGTGATTTCTGGATTTTTTTTTTTAGATTATGTCTCTCACAGTGGACATGCACCTACGATGACAATTTCAGACCCCTCCATGATTTCTAAGTGGGAGAACTTGCAAAATAGCAGGGTGTTCAAATACCTATTTTCCTTACAGTATATATATATATATATATATATATATATATATATATATATATATATATATATATATATATATATATATATATATACACACACACACACACACACACACACACACACACACACACACACACACATTCGTATATATAATGTGTATGTATATACTTTAGGAAGAATAAAATGTATCCTATAATTTCAAAAAGATTCTGCAAAACACTGCTTCATACACTGAAGCTATTTTGGAGCCTGCATGACAATTGCTAATACTTTTTTATTTTGTATTTTTGATAGCTGATATGATGGAGAGGAGAAAGGTAGATATGTTGTGTCTTCAGGAGACCAAGTGAAAAGGGAGTAAGGCCAGGAACATTAGAGGTGAGTTTAAAATGTTCTATCATAGTGTGGATGGAAGAGAAATGGTGTAGGGGTGATTTTGAAGAAAGAGTACAGTAAGAGTGTAGTGGAGGTGAAGAGAGTTTCTGATGAACGTGAAGCTGGAAGTTGAAGGGGTGATTATAAATGTCATAAGTGCCTATGCTCCACCAGCAGGTTGTTAGATGTAGGAGAAGGAAAAATTCTGGAGTGAGTTGGATGAAGTGGTAGATGGTGTACCTAGGTATGAACGATAGGTAATTGGGGCAGACTTTAATGGGCATGTAGGTGAAGGGAACAGAGGTGATGAGGAGGTGATAGGTAGGTATGGCCTTAAGGAGAGGAATGTGGAAGGGCAGATTGTGGTAGATTTTGCTAAAAAGATGGAAATGGCAGTGGTAAATACTTATTTTAAGAAGGATGATGTATGTCATGTGCCGGAAGGTGCACACAGGTGAACTATGTTCTATGTAGGAGATGCGACCTGAAGGAGATTGGAGACTGTAAGGTGTTGGCGGGGGACAGTGTAGCTAGACAGCATTATATGGTCTGTAGGATGGTTTTGGAGGTGATGAAGAAGAAGAATACGATGGTGGAAACTGAATGAGGAAGATTGTAGTGTGAGATTCTGGGAAGAGGTCAGACAGGGGCTCGGTGGTGGTGAAGATGTGCTGATTGATTGGGTAACTACTGCAGAAGTGATAAGGGAGACAGCTAGAAAGGTACCTGGTGTGACATCTGGAAATAGAAAGGACAAAGAGACGTGGTGGAATGAGGAAGTGCAGGAAATCATAAGGAGAAAGAGGTTAGCAAGACCAAATCGAGATCGACAGAGTGATGAGAAAAGTAGGCAGGAGTACAAGGAGATGCAACAGCAGGTAAAGATGGATGTGGCGAAAGTCAAAGAAAAGGCATGTGGTGAGGGAAGACATGCAGGTTGTTGAGTTAAAAGAGGCAGCTGTAGAGGACATGGGGGTATGGAGACGGATGATCTAATGGAAGAAGCCGAAAGAAGAAGAAAAAGACATACCTATCATTACATATCATATGCTACATTTAAATACACTGTTAATTCATACTCAGCTTAGCCAAGCTTGGCTAAACAGCTTGTGCTCTGTGTAGATAGAGAATAACCAGTAGATCGTAAGCATACAGTATGGCACCTTGAGAACTTGTCAGTGAACTGAGCACTTCTTTATAATTCTGTTCCAGCTTGTGTGCATATATCTCTCTTGTAGACTCTTCTGACATCAGTGCTAGTATTTCTTGAATTCCCTGGTTGACTCCTAACCTTTTCTCAGACTTCAATATGCACCATCTCCTCCTATGGCTTGGCTGTCTGAATGCCACTTTCAATCTCTCCTGACATTTGTAGTAAAGATGCTCTATTAGTTGACAAAATGTGACACACATAATGGTGGTTTCTTAAGCCCTTTGGTGACAGAAATGCACTTCAACATGCCAACAATACACTTGTGATATTTATAATTCAGGGTACAATTGGGATTGGGAACATATATATATATATATATATATATATATATATATATATATATATATATATATATATATATATATATACAGTGAACCCGGTTATGTCGATGTCCTAGGGGTCGCCAAAAGCATCGAGATAACCGATGATCGAGATAAACGAAAATCAAAATGGCGGCAATATATTAACGTGCTTGAAATTTCTTTATGTACATGATGTGCGTTAATAAATGAGAATGTGCATGCACGTGTTTTGAAGGGTTTTTACACAACAGCGTTGCCGCGATTTGTTTGATGAAGGCATGCTATAAAAATACATACAGTACATGTTTATCTGTCAGGAATCCACCTGCCACGCCCCTTCGCCCCTTCAGCGTGTCAGGTGCTTTCTCGGCCGCTTTCTGAATCTCCGGCTTCAATCGCGCACATATGGTGCTTGTTTAGCATCATCACCAGCTCCTATTTAAACTTCCACACTCACCGTCCGTTATTGTTGGTATATGTTGGTTCACGGCGGTCGTTGTTATCGCCATGTGTATCCCGCACGTGCCTTCCCACCAGCACTCTCTCAACGGCTGCTCTTTTCTTCCCAAAGCGCACCGCGGATTCCCCCCGATCCTGCCGGTGTTCATTCTATGCTTTTGCTGCTCATCCCAGGTTCCGCGCCGCCAAGCGCGGCCGCCTCCGCTTATCGCATAACATTTAACAACAAAAGGCATATGTGCACTAACTAACAGCAGAGATTCATCAGTATACAATACAACACCTGTAGCAGCTGTAAGCCTTGATTTTTCCGCCACTTCCGCTGAAGTTCTTCTGCGGCTGCACCGAGATAACCGACGTTAAATGGCAAATTTTCCCCCCTTGTGCTCGAGATATCAGGGTTTGGCGACATAAAAGAATCGACATAACCTATAAAAAATGCTAAGACAAAGCGAGAATTTGGCGGTTCCACTTCAAAAACGTCGACTTAATAGGGTTGTCGAGATAACCGAGGTCGAGATAAGCGGTTCCACTGTATATATATATATATATATATATATATATATATATATATATATATATATATATATATATATATATATATACTGTATAAGGGCTGTTAAAATGAATATATATATTTTACAACCAAAAGTGAATATAATCTATGAAATATTAAAATATATTTTAATATAATCCCACTGACTATAAAGGGGTACATGTGGAGGGTGAGATAATTAACTTTCTTGTTCCATGTTCTTCAAATTCAAATGCAAAATTCTGCTTAACATATGACATCTGGAGTATTCCAAAACTTTCATAGGAATAAATATGTTGTTAGACAAATAAAAATGTTTTTATACATAAAATATTAATTTCAAACATGTGTACAGGTTATTGTATTGTACATTAACCTTTAGCTACATTGACTTATTTTATCTTTATCCTACATGTATATTTAAAACATTTCTATCATTGGAAATAAATGGCTGGGGAGGATCACCCAGGCAGTGATGTACACTCAGAAGTCAGGGATAGCAGTCATAAAGAGAGCTGTTTACACAGAAGTAAATTCTGAGCTTCCCAGTGGATGACACTATGCATGATCTCTCTCCAGCTGCCCAAGGGTTCATTCTGCTCAGCCTGGCCCATCTGTGTAATTCTCTGCCAGATAACTAAAGTTTGGCATGGATCACTCCATAGCTGCATGGCGCATGACAAGGGATTTTACTAACATTTCACTCTAGTCACACAATAGAAATGGTATACAAACTCTTCTGTCATTTCGCATGGCCACTACACAAGTTAAATGTATGGCTGACATGGGTAGCCTATTTTCATTTGACATTTAAAAGTCACACTGTTGGTGAACAAAATGTGTGTAGCAATGGCAAAAACCACACACATACCTATGCTTAGGATGCAACAAATAATTATATGGTTTAGGTTTTAAAATACTAAAAAAAATACCAATTTGAAATTGGTGATTAGACAGTAATTATGTTATTTTATTATATTTTATAAAGTAAGGAAATGTAAGGTTTTAGTTCATATTGTGTATAATCAAATATTGATTTATCTTAAGACTTAAGGCATCACTTAAATACTGTATCTCTAAGATTCGCTTCCTGGAAACTAGTCAAAACATAATTTTTTTTATTTTTTATTTTTTTTTATAAAAACCAGAGATCTGCAGCTGTAAGTGAATCCAGTGCTTGGGAAACGCAAGATGCTTTTCTTCCCACAGAAGTGAAGCCGAGAGATAGAGAGAGAGAGAGAGAGAGAGAGAGAGAGAGAGAGAGAGAGAGAGAGAGAGAGAGAGAGAGAGACTTTTTTTTTTTTTCCTCGGAGCATACCAATTTATCACACCTAAAATCTTGAAGGATATCTAGTGAAGATACTGAAGAGTTGATCCTTTGCTCATGTTTGTACAGATGAAGGCTGGCTGAGTAAGAGGTAGATGTGGAATTATTTCAGTCATTGTAAAAGCATAATAATGGCAGGGGATATAGGGAACACTTAACTCTGCAGGTGAACGAGCAAAGAATTTGCTAAAGCTGTGACACAATATTTCTGAATGACCTGAGATTACAGTTTTTTGCCTGCATGAAAAAAATATAAAAGCATTCTTTGGGATGTTGCATTTTGTTTGTTTCTTTTAAAAAAACAACAACAAATATTCATTGTAGAATCCTATGACAAAATGCTTAGCTATCAGTAGAACCTATTTTTTTAATTAATAATAGTCCCACTCTACTTATCTACTCTTAAAGAACCCTTAAACAACATCTTTCTATTATAGTGCACTGTATTACATATGCATACACTCAATCCGCCACATAAGACGTCTCCATACCACCCTGCCCTCTACATCTGCCTCTTTTATACAAACTTCCTGCATATCTTTCCTTACCACATCCATAAACCTCCTCCTTGGCCTTCCTCTTTTCCTTCTTCCTGGTGGCTCCATCTTCAGCATTCTCCTACCGATATACCCATGTCCATTCTCTGCACATGTCCAAACCATCTCAATCGCACCTCTCTCACTTTGTCCCTGAAATGTCCTACATGCGCTGTCCCTCATTGTCCCTCATACACTCATTTCTAATCCTGTCCATCCTCATCACTCCCAATGAAAATCTCAGCATTTTCAGTTCTGCTACCTTCAGCTCCACCTCCTGTCTTTTAGTCAATGCCACTGTCTCTAAACCATACAACATGGCAGGTCTCACCACAGTCCTATAAAATTTCTGTAAAAAGTTCACTTGTTCTGCACTGGAAGAAAGAAAGACAGAGAAATGTTTACCAAGGAGAGCTTTCTTCAATTACTTTCATTCTCACCCCGGTACTTTCCTTTCTTGTACTCACACCAGGGTTTACACACACACTTGCGGTTTAGGACGCCTTTCCATTTTGACGTTCGGCGGCAGTCCCTAGCAGATCGGCACACACTTCTTCTGCGTCTGCCCGTCTCACTCATGGATCAGCATGCCTTTGCTCTTAAGTGCTCACCTGAGTGTTCTCATTCACCGGCACTGTCATGGAGGTTGGTGTCTCTCTCCTCTTTATTGGCGATGCCGGACTAAAACAGAGCGCACTGATTAGTCTCATCAGCTGCAGGTGTTTCTTACCACTTGTTCCGTCCACTCATGCACCGCTAGTCCATACACCCAATGCCTGACTCAGGCCAGGGAACCGTGGCATGAGAGGCAGAAGGTGGTGGAAAGAGTTCCCAGATTTCGAGGAGCGGGCATACGGGTGGGGAAGTTTGGTGGAAAAGGAGATGGGGAATAAGAGAGAGACAGAGAAACTGCCTATCATCTGGCAGACGATAAAGTGCCGGTTTTCTTCGCCGGTCCCATTTCGCTGCAGAGGATGCAGGTGGCACCCCAGCGACTGCAGCACTCCTCGTTGGCCTAGTCCCGCTTCCTCCATTGCATAGTCTCCCTGGCATTATACCCCTCCTCCAGCACAGGGTTTTGGCACCACTGTAACAAATTCAGTGTTTCCTGCCTGGAAGAAAAAAAAATAGAGAAACGTTTACCAAGCAGAGCTTTCTTTATTTACTTTCATTCTCACCATGGCACTTTCCTTTCTTGTTCTCACGCCAGGGCTCACACACACTTGCGGTTTCGGATGCCTTGCCATCTTAACGTTTGCCGGCAGTCCCTTGCGGATCGGCACGCACTTCTTCTGCGTTCGCCTGTCTCATTCGCGGATCGGCGGGCTTTCTTTCTTTAGCGCCTGCACGAGTTTACTTTATCATCCACCCAAGTTCACTTAGTCACTGTTCAGCAACCCTTCCACTCGTCTCTCTGTTGGTGGCTCTCCCTGGAGGTTGGCGTCTCTCTCCTCTTTATTGGCGTCTCTGGACTAAAACTGAGCCCACTGATTAGCCTCAGCAGCTGAGCTGCCTGGCTTTACCCTCCATTTTTGCACCACTGGTACACTTTCCCTTTTACTCTCACAGTTACCCTTCTACCACAAATCACTCCTGCCGCTCTTCTCCACCCACTCCACCCTGCCGGCACTTTTTTCTTCACTTCTCTAACACACTCTCCATTACTTTACACTGTTGACCACAGGTACTTAAACTCATCCATCTTCACCACCTCTTCTTGCAACCACACCACTTCACTGCCCTCCCTCTCATTCACACACATGTACTCTGTCTTCCTCCTACTGACTTTCATTCCCCTTTTTTCCAGCACATAACTCCACCTCTCCAGGCTCTTCTTAACCTGCTCCCTACTCTCACCACAAATAACAATATCAACCACAAACATCATAGTCCATAAAGACTCCTGTCCTGACCTCGTCAACCTGTCCATCACCACTGTAAACAGGAAAGGGCTCAGAGACGATTCCTTTTGCAATCCCACTTCCATCTTGAACCAGTCTGTTACACTGCACTGTTACACTGTCCTCATGCGTGTCCTGCACCACCCTCACATACTTCACTGCCACAACTGACTTCCTCATACAATGCCACAGCTCTTCTCTTAGCACCCTGTTGTACGCTTTCTTTAAATCCACAAATACACAAAGCAATTTCTTCTGTCCTTCTCTATACTTCTCCATCAACATTCTCAAAGCAAATAAGGCATCTGTGGTGCTCGTCCTTGGCATGAAACTATACTGTTGCTCACAGATGGTCACCTCTTCTCTCAGCTTCCACTACTCTTTCCCATAACGTCATGGTGTGACTTCTTCTTCTTCTTCTTCTTTCGGCTGCTCCCATTAGGGGTCGCCACAGCGGATCATCCGTCTCCATACCACCCTGTCCTCTACATCTGCCTCTTTCACACCAACTACCTGCATGTCTTCCCTCACCACATCCATGAACCTCCTCCTTGGCCTTCCTCTTTTCCTCCTACCTGGTGGCTTTATCTTCAGCATTCTTCTACCAATATAATTCATGTCCCTGCTCTGCACATGTCCAAACCATCTCAATCTCGCCTCCCTCACCTTGTCACCAAAACATCCTACATGCGCTGTCCCTCTAATAAACTCATTTCTAATCTTGTCCATCCTCGTCACTCCCAACGAAAACCTTAACATCTTCAGTTCTGCTACCTCCAGCTCTGCCTCCTGCTTTTACTCAATGCCACTGTCTCTAATCCATACAACATCGCAGGTCTCACCACAGTCCTATAAACTTTCCTTTCATTCTTGCAGATACCCTACTATCACAAATCACTCCTGTCACTCTTCTCCACCCACTCCACCCTGCCTGCACTCTTTTCTTTACTTCACTAACACACTCTCCATTACTTTGCACTGTTGACCCCAGGTACCTGAACTCCTCCACCTTCTCCACCTCTTTTCCCTGCAACCGCATCACTCCACTGCCCTCCCTCTCATTCACACACATGTACTCTGTCTTACTCCTACTGACTTTCATTCCCCTTCTCTCCAGCGCATATCTCCACCTCTCCAGGCTCTTCTCAACCTGCTCTACTCTCACCACAAATCACAATATCATCTGCAAACATCATAGTCCAGGGAGACTCCTGTCTGACCTCGTCTGTCAACCTGTCCATCACCACTGCAAACAGGAAAGGGCTCAGGGCCAATCCTTGATGCAGTCCAACCTTCACCCTGAACCAGTCTGTCGTACCTACTGCACACTTCACTGCCGTCACACTGTCCTCATACATGTCCTTCACCACCCTCACATACTTCTCTGACACACCTGACTTCCTCATACAATACCACAACTCCTCTCTTGGCACTCTGTCGTACGCTTTCTCTAAATCCACAAATACACAATGCAATTCCTTCTGCCCTTCTCTATACTTCTCCATCAACATCCTCAAAGCAAATAAGGCATCTGTGGTGCTCTTCCTCTGCATGAAACCATACTGTTGCTCACAGATGGTCACCTCTTCTCTCAGCCTGGCTTCCACTACTCTTTCCCATAACTTCATGGTGTGTCTGATCAAACGTCATGGTGTGACTGATCAACTTAATTCCCCTGTAGTTACTGCAGGTCTGCACATCTCTCTTATTCTTAAAAACCGGTACCAGCACTCTCCTTCTCCATTCCTCAGGCATCGTCTCACCTTCCAAAATCTGGTTAAACAATTTTGTTAAAATATCTACTGCCATCTGTCCTAAACATCTCCATGCCAGTATGTCATCTGGTCCAACCGACTTTCCACTATTCATCTTTTTAATAGCTGCTCTCACTTCCTCCTTACTAATCCTATCTTGTTTCACCATTTTTACATCATCCAACCTTACAGATCCTTATATGCCTTTTCCTTTGCTTTTGCCACATCCCTCATTCCTGCCTACTTTTCTCATCTCTTTGCTGATCCCTGATCTAATGATTGTTTCACCAACCTCTTTCTCCTTATGCTTTCCTGCATTTCCTCATTCCACCACCACATCTCTTTGTCTTCCTTTCTCTTTCCACTTCATACCTTCCCAGCTGTCTCCTTTATCACTTCTGCAGTAGTTGCCCAATCATCCAGCACCTCTTCTTCACCACCGAGCCTCTGTCTGACCTCTTCCATGAATCTCACACTACAGATTTCCTCCTTCAGTTTCCACCATCTTATTTTTTTTCAGTCCTAACTCTCCTCTTCTTTTTCACCTCCAATGCCATCCGACAGACCACCATCAAATGCTGTCTAGCTACACTGTCCCTGCCAACATCTTACAGTCTCCAATCTCCTTCAGGTTGCAGCTCCTGCATAGAACATAGTCTACTTGTGTGCACCTTCTTCCACTCTTTTATGCCACCCCAAGCTCCTTCTTCTTCCTAAAATATGTATTATTATGTATTCAGTCAATATTCTATTTATTTGTCAGTGATTCCCACTATTAAAGTAGACTAAATATGTTTAATGGCACTGCCCTTACATGAAGAAAAATAAAATATGAAATGAATACGTGATTTATAAGTATGCCTGTTTAAATGTTTAACTTTTTAATACGGTACAGAAAGAATACGCATAATTTTATTGTGCTTTATTGTTCCTATCTAAACAATATAATTAATGTTATGAGATGCATAACAGTTAATCTCAAACATGTTATACATCCGATTAATAATACAATTGTTTTCTATGGATGCCCAAACAGTAACAGATTGTAACAGATTTTGTTTACATATAGTACAATTTATTGTACTTACATACACATGTACATATAGAAAAAACACAAATTCTGCATGTAAAATAAATAAGAAGATCCTATTACAATAGATTCATTTAAAGTCTATATGCAGGGTTTTCCCATTTTGAAGTCTGCACTCTCATGGGATATTAGGGATGATAAGCTGCAGTGTGTTATGGCTAATTGTCTAAATGAGAGCTGTGGGGGGGAAAAAAGATCTTGTTTCACATTTAACGTTTCTTTAATGTTGCATTGTAATGACCTACAACTACTGCAAGATGTCCTAACTTAATGAAACATGTTTGATGTCATGTAAGAGTTCTCAGGTCTGAACTTTAATAAGGCTGTTAAGTGGTAATGAGAATGAATATTGTGCTGAAATGCCAATGAGATTTTAAATGAGCAGCGTGAGAAGCAAGATCCCCAGAGAAAGTAAGAGGTACTTACTTGATCTCACTCATACTTCAGTAGAATAAGATAAAATGTATGTTAATAAAATACCATTAATTGTCTGGGATAGTACTACTACATAGAGCCATGTTTTCCAACCATAGTCCATTAAATTTTATAGGTTCACCTTAAAGTGGTAGATTGACCCTTTAAAGATCCCATACTGGCGGAAATTGGATTTTTTTACTTGCAGGTTTGACTGTAATGCACTTAGATGTGCTATGTAAATCTTACCAAATGTATCATGTACCAAACACATACAATCCATATAGAGCAGCAAAGTGCAACAAAGCACATGCGATTGTTGAACTGTTACCACAAAAAACAACCAAATGCTGTCTACACTGTTTATAATTTGTCTTTCTCCTAGTAAATCTGCCCTTAAGGCTTTTAAAATTCATTAGAAATTTAAATAATATAATTGAAATGACCAAATTCACCAAATATAACAAGACGGTGCTAGCCGGTGCTAGCAATTGTGCCCACCTTTAAGATCACCTCCATCATGCCAGTGCCAAAACACTCCACTGCAACACACCTTAATGATTACCGCTCAGTAAAGCTTACCTTAATCATTTCCAAATGCTTTGAGTGGGTGAACCTGTTGTAAGAAAAAATGATGGGGACAACGAAGATCGTAATGAAGAAGTTTATAAAATAGCAGTAGCAGTGACAAAATACATGAAGCACTTTGGGTTCAACGGAGTCAGAAAGCACCCAGAGCAAACTCTGCCCAAATATTTTATATTGTTCTTCCCTTTGAAGTATAGACCGGAGTTATCCTTTAAATGTAAATTAGATGTAGGACATGCATGTGGGGACAAAAGGCTGGGGGATACCACTCTCGGGGCAGAGGTCAGCAGGTGGTAATCACCGGTATTCACACCTTTGCTGGCACCAGCCCCCCAGCAGGTCAGGATGCATGGTCTCAGATACCTTTTGGTTAGAGATAGTTTTTTGATGGCTTGCTGCCTCTCCCAGACTGATTCAATTAAGCCTATGATTAAGATTGATACAACTGAAATTCTACATCAAACTACATAACTACTTTTTATCCATTTTAAGCCGTTTTGAGGATGAGCTGAATTTGATATAGCGTCAAGTCAAGTCAAGTCAAGTTTATTTGTATAGCGCTTTTCACAACAGACATTGTCTCAAAGCAGCTTTACACAAATCAACAGTGATGGTGAATGGTGTGAATTTGTCCCTGATGAGCAAACCGTGGCGACTGTGGCAAGGAAAAACTCCCTTAGATGTTATGAGGAAGAAACCTTCCTCATCTGGGTGACATCAAGAGTTTGATCATAAATCTTTCAACAATACAGAACACTGGACAGTGAGAACTAACATGATTACTGGAGTATAAGATTATAAGTGATGTTCTTTCTGCAGTCTTAAACAGTCTATATGGTTAGTAGCTCCGAGTTTTATGAGCTCAGCATTTGTGGTCACCACAGATCCAGCATCAGCTTCTCCATGCCAGAGCCTTTAAACACTCCAGGAGGTCCAATGTCAAAACTCCACACATGTAGCGGGATCCAAATGGCACTGGAACGTCTCTAGATGGTTCGGGATGTTTGCGAGTTCGGCATCTACTTCTTCAAAGGTCCGTAATCATCACGAGGTGGGAGGTGACTGAGCTGGCCAAACCTCAGGGTGTCTCGGGATGGGGAGAGAAAGAGAAGCAGTGGAGAGGAATTAGCGTAGCTGCTGTTCATGATATTAACAGCACAAGTTGATAATGTGCATGTGATCAGATGTTCTGGAGCACAAGGTTATGATATGTGATGTGTGTTATGTGTAGGCTTTGCTAAAAAGATATGTTTTTAATCTACACTTAAACTGGGAGAGTGTGTCTGAGCCCCGAACACTGTCAGGAAGACTATTCCAGAGTTTAGGAGCTAAATGTGAAAATGCTCTACCACCTTTAGTGGACTTTGCTATTCTACGAACAACTAGAAGCCCAGAGTTTTGAGATCTCAGGTAGCGTGGCGGATTGTAGCGTGTTAAAAGACTGGATAGATACATGGGAGCCAAACCATTTAGTGCTTTATAAGTGAGAAGTAATAGTTTGTAGTCTATTCGAAACTTAGCGTGGGGTGGAATCTGGATTGAGGCAGTCTGTAATTCTTACACTGTCTTCCTGCCACCCTGTATCCACACCAATTTGCCCAACTTAATAACAGGAGCAAGTAGGATGCAGTTTCCACAGTGCTGCACTCAGTCCTCTCTCACCAGGACAAAAAAAGATATGTATACAAGAATATTGTTCCTAGACTTTAGTTCAGCTTTCAACACTGTTATACCCTCCAAGTTAATCAACAAACATGGAGACCTGGGCATTAGCACATCACTCTGCAACTGGCTACTGGACTTTCTGACCAACAGGTCCCTTTCTTTATTCCCTCTTCACCCACGACTGCAATTCTGTAGATCGTTGCAACATCATCATCAAGTTTGCAGATGACATGACAACGATCGACTCATCAAGGACATCGATGAGTCAGCCTACTGGGAGGAGGTGAACCGCCTAGCTGCATGGTGCACTGACACCAAGTAGCTGCTAAACACCAAGAAGGCCAAGGAGCTCATTGAAGACTTTAGGAAGGAGAAAGGCAGTGGGAATTGTGGGAATTTCACTTCCAAAGAGTGTTGATGTTTACAGGAAACGCTGTCTCAGGAAAGCTTACAGCATCACAAAGTACTTATCTCACCCTGTTCATAGACTGTTTGCCCTCAGGCCTTTTGGAAGGCACTACAGGAGCCTCCAGACCAAGAAAAACAGGTTCAGGAACAGCTTTTTCCACACAGCTGTTTCCATGTTGAACTCTGCCCCCCAGTAGCACCACCTACCCCCCACCCCTCACTACCATTCCCCCATCTCAGACACATTTACATTTGTGTCATTTAGCAGACGCCCTTGTGCAGAGCAATGTACAAAAGTACTTTGAGTCTCTAGCAATGAACACACACACACACACACACACACACACACACACACACACACACACACACACACACACACACAAACACAACTGAACTGTATTCTATACATATACTATATATTCTATACTATAACTCTAAGTTGCACTGCTCATAATACACCTTATGCACACTGTAATAGTCAAGATTGCACTATAATAACTGCATATGTTGCACACACTGTATAGCCTTCTTTTTGCACTCTCCATATCATATTGTACATGTATACAACCTTAATTAACAATGTATACAATGTATCCTTCATTGTATATAATCACCTTTCCAGGTACTGTTTATTTATATTCATATTGCTCATTTCATATGGTTCATTCATCTGTTATTATTTATATGCATTATATATCAAAGCCTTACCAACCTGTACATAAGTAAATATTTTATACTGCTACCAATGCACTTTTGCTAGATGCTAGGTGCTAATTGCATTACATGTAAATTGTGTAATGACAATAAAGATTTTTCAAATTCAATCTAATCTAATATTCTCTAGACTAGAATGAAAATGAGGTTGTAGATAGTTCTTCAGACTCTTCAGGCAATCAAGATATAAACCCCCCAAACATGTATTGCCATATATGTTTTAAAATGTATTGCCACAGTTCATATTCTTCAGTTTTTGAAAAATTAAGTGATAAGCAGATTCTGTTTGAGAAAAAGATGACTGGATGAAGAACTGTTTTATTTTTTCATTTCAAAGTCTGTGGTGCTATTTCGAATCTTATACCTAAGCATGAGCATCATAATAGAGGTATTTCAAAATAACACAAAATATATATCACACATAATTACTTTCACTTTTGTGTGTATTCTGCTTTCATCTAAATACACTAAAATGTCCTCACACATGTTTCAGCAGTTTTTAGTAGACATTAGAATTGCCTTCCTTGAATCAAACTATTTTGCAATATAATCTACATGATATAATGGTTCTCTAGACTTAAGTGAATGTCTCATTGCATAGTCTTCCACATAATTCACATATTTAAAAAAATCTAAACTTTATTCTATAGCAAACTTTATTCTATAGCAGGTCTAGGTTTACCTTGTTTAGCAGACTGATTGCTTATCACCCCAAACACAATCCAAGATCTGAAAGTGAAAAATGTTTCTTGCTGCTAAATCTACAATTGTATTAGTAGAAAGTTTCAGAAAAACAGGCTGTTGATTTTTAAATGGGAAAAGGGGCATGTTTTATGCTGAGTAACAGAGAACTAGAAATGAATCATTCAAAAAGATAAAAACAGCCAAACCTGTAGGGTAAATATCTCAGGAAATAGGAACAATATAGTAGAACATAACATAAATCTTTTTCATGCTATCAGGTTGTTTAAAAGGTTATACAGTTATACATTGCTCTACAAACAACTATATGTAGAAACAAATATAGGTGGCATATTGTGAACTAAAAATACCAAGTTGCAGGTTTTTTCAAATATTCCTTTGTAATTTAAATGTATAAATACACTGTCTAGAAATGAAAGTGTTTGCTATTAGATTTGACCAAGAGATTAAATTGGCACACATTTTGAGTGTTATACAGTGGGCCTATTTGATTAAAATGGCTATAATCTAATTTGCTAAATAATTAAGGCATTAATAAATCTGGTAAATATCTTAATAAACCTCTTAATAAATAAAATGCAGATGGGTATTGCCAAGCTGATTCTGGACATAAACTGTCACAAAATGACAGCCTGCCATAACACACAGCGAGTCGAGTATGAAGGATGCTGTAAGAAGTAAATCTTTTATCTGCTCGTGTGTGAAATTAATTTGAACTTCTTTAGATGTCTTTGGATATTTCCATTGTAAATCTATATTGATGTGTAGATAAAACGAGCTAGAGCATGAGTTAATTTTACCTTCATACTTTTGCTGATTGTTTACATAATGTTGCATTCAGTGCCTGAGGAAAGTGGTGAAGCATCCTGTGCATCCATAACAAAAGCTACTGGGCAGCTATCATGGATCTTATTAGCGTACATTTTCTGAAGCTAGTGCTCTATGTGGTGCCTTTGGATCATGCCCTCATATTATGGCTCAACCTGAGTGTAATTAGCACATTCCTCTCCAGCTGAACAGGCTGATACTGGCTTCCAGCAGTGGTGAAGATAATTAGAAGAGAACAATCAGACAGGGGCCCACAGTGCTACGCCTCCTCTTCTGTTACAGTCTGGGCCTAAGAGTCTTGGACAAAGCAAAGCTGGCACTTCATTTAGATGCAAAAACCTGTTGCCTGATTTTCATATTCCTCTGCATGTTACTTAAATCTTTCCTTTTTTTTTATCTTTACTTCATTAAATGGCAATTCATTTAACACATCCTTCCATTAGCATACTACAATTCTTCATTCAAAAATTGTTAAGTGAGTTTTTATTATCATTCCTCTATAAAGCTTGTATACACTGGAACAAAATGTTTCTCCAGGACCAGGGTGCAATGCCATAACATTAAAGAAGTACAGTACAGAAGACTACATATAGAGCAAATACAAAACAAATGTGTGAAAAAAGTGCAGGACAATACAGAAGACCAATACACAGACCAATATTTACAGAGAAGAGTGAACGCAGGAACAGTGCTGTGTGGGAAAGATATTGTGAAGATGGACTGTAATTAAATATTAATTATTGAATTGAATGAATGTATTAAGTATTTGATTTAAAAACCATATTAACAATAATAACATGGCCAGCTGTGATTTTGTTGCTGTTTGTATTTGTTCTATAAACATGATGAATAGGCAACATTTTTATAGCTGTTTGTATATTGTAAATGACAACTGGATCTAACTTGTTCATCAAATGTTCCTTGACATTAAATGGAACCATGTGTGGTTAAAATGTATAATCTGTCTACTTTAATCTATATTTAATAGATTAAATATAGTGTTTGACTAATTGTTATACTATGAAAGAAATATAATAGTAGTTATTTAGTGTGGTATGGTATATTGAATTCAATTTATAAATTTAATTTAACAGCACACCACTAGGAAGTTAATTAAATTATTTATTTTATAGCAGGTGCGATTGCATTTTCTTTGCTCATGTACTGTCAAGAATTATTATTATGAATGATATCAGATATGGTTTTCGTATCTGAGACAAAGGAAACTTTTACAACTGCTTGCTGTATATGGTTTGTAGCCCATGTTTAATACAAAAAAAAAAAAATTAATTAATAGAATTCAATGGCCACATAAATATTTTGGGTGTGTAATCTAAAAAAAGCCATGAACCATATTACAAACTGAGCAGAAGTATGGCAGATTGAGATTTTTTATTCTGTCATTTGAATTACTTTGCACGTCTTACTCTTATTTAGAGGAATGAATGGACATTGTTGGTACCGAATTACCAAACACTGCTGTGTCAGAAGATGTACGGTTTCATGCATTTGTACCTCCTAACTGACTTGAGAATAGTCTGGAAATATATTCCCTGGTAACATTTATGTTATTATTTGTTTATTTCCTCTGAGTAGTAAAACAGATGAAGGCAGATGTAAAGCAGATGTATTGATAGCTCAGAGGTGACAGGGCCAGAAAAATGCATTTAATCTGCTACCGAAATGCAACATTTCCAAGCCGTAGTATATTCTAGGTGTTTCTGAATACAGGGTCCAGACTATAGGCTTCTGAGAATATATTGGAGTGTCAAGACAATAGGTTGTGTTGTGGTTTTAAAAAAATTCAGCCATTTTAGCAGTCTAGTATCATTCGCCCTTTCTGTGTCCACTGGATGCCTGGCTATGTTCCCAGAGCCTGTTCTTTTAACAGCTGAGAAGCTGATATCCTTCAGCAGTCAGCATCTGTATTCTTGAAGGAGTAGAGGATGAGGCCAACTATTACTGACCACCATGAATCTTCTAAAATGAAGACAACCTTAAATCACTGCTAGAGTCTTTCTCTGGTTTTTGGGTATTGCTACTACATAGGTGACATCTACACCATGTTGGCATAAGTATACAAAGCTTACTATAGGGGCCAGTGTGTGTCAGTTTGTGCTCTGAAAAGAAAAGAAAAAAAAGTCAGCAGCAGTAAATCTCCAGATGTGTAAGTGTTTGGTGTTAACTGCTATAAATGCACAACGAAATTGAATGTAGCAGAAGTACCTTGCTGTGAGGCTTAGTTTGTGGAAAAGAAAGCACAGGTGTTCGTTCCAGAACTGTGTAAACATTGTATTTGAACATGAAAATCATCATGCTGTGATTGGACACTCGTGTGCCAGGATCAACATGCCTGCACTGGCACTACTGAGACTTGCTGTAATGCCATTCACAACATTTTAAGCTAGTACCATGTGTAAACATTTTATTATACCTTATATTAATGTACAATTGGATTTTATTTTTTATGTATTTATTTAACTGAGGACAATATGCTTAAATAAACATCATAACACTGGAAATATGTCTTAGATACCCAGGTCTAATTTCCACCAAATGTTTGGAGGAAATAGGAAAAAAATTACAAAACACAAAGCATTATTAAAAATGTACCACAGCTCATGATACAATTCCACCATTAAGTTATGGGAACATTATAAATATGTTATATAACTAATATTTTGGTGAACTGTATACCTGCTCTTTAAGCAGTAGTTTAAATGCTTTTATTTTTTTTTACAAATTTTACATGTATTCATGAAAGAAATTTATCCTTTAATTTCTATTCTCTTTGAATGCATTACATAACCATGTTCTTTGTGGAATGTATTCTTCCAGGGACACTTTTTTAATTGCATCACAAAGGAATTAGCCTCAATGATACTCAATTACACATACAGTGGAACCTCGGGTTACGAACGCCCCGGCATACGTATAATTCAGGTTACGAATCGCAGTTTATCAAAATTTTTGCCCCTGGTTACGAACAATATATCGATACGAACGCCGCCACCAAAAATCGCAGGCAAGTTAGTTGTTTTTGCTCTATCCACGCAGCTCGTCACATCAGTTAGCGTCCTGTGTCCCTAGCGAGAGCATCGTGTTACTTATCCGCTTGAACTTTTCCCGGCAGCAGCGTAACAACTCGTTAGTTGATGCTTGTGGAATGATGAGATGGACAACATTAGCCGATGCATAACCACTTTACTTGTTTTTATGAAGATAGATTAGCAGGGTTACAGTCTTTTCCAAGTACAATACCCATAATGAATTTCACTCTGGACTTCAATACCAACTGATAGTAGCCTTAAAGAAACAGCTCTCATTTTCCTCTAATGCAACAATTGTCTCAGCGTCGTGTTAATAACACTGTCTTTAATATTCTATAATATAATATATAATAATATATAAATAATATAATATAATAAGATTCTCCTTCCAAACAATAACTCTCCTCCTCCCCTTCTACGAACGCCGCCTCCTGCAGCGAGTCTTCTCAAAGGAAAGTACCCGTAAAGATCTTTTCCTCTTTGTATGTTTTTATGTGGTATGATTTTAATATAACATGTTAAAAGTAAATAATATTAGTGAATATTGGCTTTATTTTTATTTAAGTAATATTTTTGGTTGTCCAGAACGAATTACCGAAGTTTCTGTTCATTATTATGGGGAAATTTGTATCGGGATACGAACTTTTCAGGTTACGAATAAAGTACCGGAACGAATTAAATTCGTAACCCGAGGTTCCACTGTACTTTATTATCATAATAATACCTAATGACCAAATATCAACAAATATTCATCTGTCCCTCATTCCAAAATGTAAACACACATTCCTATAAATTCCAAGAGCTTACTAAATGCTTGTGAGCTGATATTTCATAATCATTTTTGTTGTTTGCACAGCCCACAGCTAATTCTTCTGGTCTATACCCAGGCTGACCTCTTGTCATCTAGTGTCTCAGATTCTGGAGACTGTTCATTCATCTGTCACAATGATACCTAATAATAATACCTACATTATTATTTCTTCCCTCTGCTATTGATTGATAGCAGAGCCTCCAGCTAGGAAAACAAATAACACAAGTCCCCAGCACATAACCAGTAGGTAAGCTCTGACTCATAGAGGAAATTGCTGTATTCTAGATGCTTTAAATACGACTAAGTCCACTGAGAAAAAGTTGAACACCGAATAAAATTGCTTATAGAATTTATCCCCAAATATTTCCAATTTTGTTATTGCAAACGTTTTATTAAGAAATGGTTAATCATACTTTAGTAGGTAGCATCCATAAATAAAAGTTAAAGTCTACCTAATTAATCAAGAATTTTTGCTCTTTATTTAACAAACGTTTTTTACTTATGAGTAATATAATTTTTTTTTATAATATTTTATAGAACATGAATGAAATGAAGGGAATCATTTTAATATTCCAATGATTAAATTCTCAAACTGCTACATAGCAAAATACATCTCCAGAACAATAACATGTAAAATGATGTTTGGAGACGTACAATAAGAAAATACAAGTCTCTTGTTGGCTGCAGTGTTCTAGAAATCCAACTGTGTAGAAAATAAACCTTAGAATCATGTCTCTCAGGTTTTTAAACAAAACAAAACATTTGCAATAGTAATATAAGACCCATGTAGAAATTTTACTGGGTTGAAAATAATTTTCTACAGATCAGTGTGTTGCTGTTTAATTAGAATATGAAAACATTCTGAAGCTGAGCACTTGCTCTGAAATCAGACCATCTATTGATTACTAAGTGAAGGACAAATAATATATATAATTTTTAATAATTCCACTTTAAATTATGCTAAAGCAATTTGAAATTAAAATGGCAGGTGGCAGAAATTGGCAGAAAAAAACCTAATCGATATACAAAAAACAATTGTAATTATTGAGGCTACATGTGTTTATTACTTTTACATTACATTTATTGAAACGTGAAAACCCTTATCCAGAGCAACTTACAATTGTTAGCTGAGGGTTAAGTGGTAGGTTAGTTGTGCCAAACTTAATTCTTATGTTTGCAAAATATAAAAACCAACAAACACTAATGAGTGCAAGCTCCATCAGTTTTAGCATAAGCATGTTTGCTTAATTACTAATCTAGGCTAAGAAGTAGTTAACTTACAAGCTAGATATGACTATGTTTGCCATAAAATATATATATATATATATATATATATATATATATATATATATATATATATATATATATATATGGTCGATTAGCATTAAACATTTGTTTTAGCTTAGCCACAATTTGAAATCACATTAATTGCCATTAATTGAATAAAAACTATATAGTCATATAGACTGCTTAACTCATATATAAACAAAATCATGTATATTATATACTTATTAATCAGTAATGTTTAAAAATGAAGTGAAAAGGAGATTTATGTATATTTGGGAATGATATGTAAATTTGAGAAGCTTTTATGACATACTGAAAGTAGTTTCTGTCATACATTTGTTAGGCAAAATTTATTATCCCCTGAGCACCCCATCACCGATAAGTCAACATGTAATTCCTGTTTACAGGTTTTTTTTATTTGAAATTTAAAAAAAAAATTTGTGGGACTGTATAAATAGTACACAGACATCCACCAAATCTTACAGCTGAACTATGATTTAAGGTATGTTGTTTTTATTCCCATAAATACCATGAACATGCCAGTGGACCGCTTACTTTATTGGGCAGATTTGGCTTTTTGCTAGTGCAGCTTTACACAAGGATGAATGTCACATAAAGAGCATAATATACCGATCTCCACTCATAACCACTAAAGGCTATTCCTAGAGCTTTTTATTTATTTCCTAACATAGAATTGTATTTCCTATAAGGAAAACCAGAGATAAAAAAAAAAAAAAAACAACCTAAAAAAAAAAAACCATTCTTTACTCTAAGCCTCTACATTTTACATGTCCACATCTGGCACCCATACACAATCATACTTTCACATTCCACAAAATTCCCCACACAGCAAAAAGAGATAATCTATTTTTTATGAATTGAGATATTTAAAGGTCCACTTAGCATATAGTGAATGACAAGGAAGAGCTGCAGAACCTATGCTTTGACAAGAAGAACAACTTTGATGTTAGATTAAAGATTAAATCATTTACTTACTGTATATAGTGTAATATATAAATAGAGAGCTTACACATCTCGCTGAAAATATATTAAAAGGTAAAATTGTTGCAATGGTTGAGACTTGTTGAGAAGATTGGGATGTGTTTTCCTGGTTTTAAATTTACCTGAAAATGCATTAAATATAACTATATATACTTAACCCTATATCTTGGTTCTATACATTTACAATAAGTATGCAATTTTTATACACTATATATGAGCAGCAGTAGTGGACTTCCAGGTGTCTTTTTATAGCTGAAATGTGACAACCATATACACACTGAATCTGCTTATGATGGATATTTCAGTGTACCTGTTTTTTCAGTGTACCAGTCATGTACATGTATGTAAAAATGCAGTGGTGTTTTCATATTTATGTGTGCATCTCACAGAACTGGTGAAACTAACACACTTCATATGCAACTAAATCAACATTATTTGGTCACATCTGTTTTGTTTGTATCGGTATTATACAAATAATTGTCAGCTGTATCAGCAAATTGGATTAAACAATTTATGTTGAATTCTGCCATAAATAGTGAACAGTCACTCAACAGGGCTGGGAAAGGACATTTCAACCTGAGCTTAATGTCTAAAAACTGCCACTTTAACTTTGCATTTACACTAAGAAGAGGCCTGTGTATGTGAAGCCACAAGCACTAAAATAGGTTTGAAAATCTCAGTTTGACAGTTTCTAAATGTTTCCTTTTGCACTGCTTTACTTTTTTATTTCTGACCATGAAAATTTAATCACCAAGTAGAAGCAAGTAGATCAGAGTCAGAAGTCACATTTTTGTCATGGAGCAGTAAGTCGCACTTGTTTGAAGAAGTAAGCTGATACTTGTTAGAAGAAGTTACTGTATTTTGGAGGTTAGCGAAGAGAACAGTGCATTTAGTGTTCAGTGACACTTCCTGTGGTGACTGTAAAATAATGACTATTTAGGTGCACTCCTCCTGTGCACACTCATTAACCTGCTGTATGCACAAGTATAATAGACAGGGCACAATACAGTATGAGAATTTGTTCTTTTGCTATTTTATTCTACCCTGATCTGACACAATCAAGCAAAAGTTTAAATTAAAATCTAATTCAGTTGCCTTTGATTTAATCTCAATGCAATAAGGGGTTCAGAATCAGTTATGGCTTAATTTATAAAGTAGCATTTTACTTCATACACTTTCCACGTAAGTGTTTTATGAGATTGATGCATTTTAGAGAAGAAGCTACTTAAGATAGGATGTACCTCACAAAGATATGAAATAATATTAAAAATAAATGAATAACCTTAACAAAAAATGTCACTGACATTTCTTTAATATGAACATTGAATGTCAACCTCAGTGTTAATGATAACTCATTATTTAGTTAATATATAAACAAAGTAATGGAATAATCCACTTTTCTTATCCAGTTTGTTGATTCGTTTGTAAATGTACTTAAAAATGTAAGTGTTGTTAAAGCTAACCTTGATGCACTTGAGATATATTTTCTTAGTGTTGTGGCATCCTGCCAAAGTGAGAGCATTAAAAAAAAAATAGAAACAAAATGTGAAATAGATCAAATATACAAAACAAAAAAAAACTATAAAGTACACGCAGCTCCCACAACTGAATTGAATATGGAAAAAAATAAAGTTGGGAGAAAAGGTAAAAGACCGGGGCACAGTCTCTGAACTGCTCAAAAAAGATAAACCATAGACGAATTGGGAATATTGCTGCATTCAACTTAACATGAAAGAAGGAACCCTGCGATTTTGTCATTTTCAAGCTCGGCTTACTCAAGCTACAAAACAACATGGACACCTCTAAGCTAGTCTGCTAACTTTTCTGCTCATGACGAGGAGAATATGGTCAGTCTTTAAGATTTACCCAACAATTGCATCAGTGTTGATTAATCAAAAGTAAATCTAGCTACACATTTTTTAAAACATGACTCGATATCATTATACATTGTCAAATTTGGGGGGCCTCATAACTGATGTGAGGCAGAAACCTTGAACGACTTCAGTTGTAAAAGTAAAGCTTAAAAGCTTTACATGTACTGCGGCACAGCATCTCAATCATTTGGCATTTGAAAAATGACTCAATGCTACTACTTCAGAGAACTTTGTATGAACAAATGACTTTAGAAAGCTTGTTAGAATTTGCATTCACTCTATCTTCCTTGTCACTGTTGATATAATTATATACTAAATCATATTTACATAGCCTGGAAGGCCATGAAAGGTTTAACAGACAAGCCAAGATTATCACTAGGAATTGTGTGCGTGTTCTTTAAGAGTTACAGCATTAATCACTGTGATGGTTCAGATTTATGTTTATGCAAGGGCACAGATCTGAATCTCATTGTGTTACCACCAAATTGTCTGCATAAGCCAGTAAAGACATGTTACAAACCACCAGTACACTGTAATGAATAAGACTATATGCTTTTTTCAACATGAAAACTGATGGCTATACCTGTTTCAGATAAACGTAAACTGCAAGTATGATGCATGAACGGAAT
This sequence comes from Silurus meridionalis, assembly GCF_014805685.1. Lineage (NCBI taxonomy): Eukaryota > Metazoa > Chordata > Actinopteri > Siluriformes > Siluridae > Silurus > Silurus meridionalis. Next base: position 13,381,713 of record NC_060893.1, on the reverse strand, counting down.
TTGTCATTTTATTAGGAATAGAAATATATTTGATCTAATAAAAATCTGTGTAGAATTCAGTGAGTGTTATGCTGGGTAGATATGAGAAATCAGTAGACAGGTTGACACTAACAGAGATTTGGGCTTAATTTTTTTACCAACCGGTGACTTTTAGTGTGTTTTCAACAAGTCAAAGGAAATAGCAAAATAAAACACAGTAATATTATGCGGCTTTTGCCTCAATCATGTTCACCAACACTTTTCGAGCTAATGCTCTCTGTGTGTGTGTGTGTGTGTGTGTGTGTGTGTGTGTGTGTGTGTGTGTGTTACGTACATCCTTTATCAGCTTCAACTCTCGCAATTATTTTCTGCATTAACAAACAAAACACATATATTGTAAGTGAACTGGAGGTAATGACAGATAGGTGAAAATCCACATGCATTACCTCCTGGTTCAACAGGCATCCTCTCTGACCACAGCTGACACTTGACCATGACCCTGCTGCCACAATTAACTAGAAATTGGATCATTCAAATAAAGTGACAAAAGTTTGATAGCAGAGCTACTCATATATAGATCTTGGATGGTCACTCAACAGATCTTTCCCAAGACTAAAAGTTTGTATGCCAGAAAGTGCAAGACTGGGCTGAAATTTATATTTATTGTTATTTTATATTTTTCCAATTATAACTCCCTTAATCAGAATTAGTAATTTACCATGCCAGATCATGTGAAAACCAGAGGAAAATATATAATGCATGCTTACCAAATGTTAGAATGCTAATGTTCATTTGGGGTGTATCTCTAACCCATGACAAGTTTTCATAGTATAGGCACTGGAGCCCCACCACAAGCCTCACTAGGAAAATAACTAAAGGTAAAATGAATGAATAAGCCCTCTTGTTTCAACTTTACACTTTAAACCTAAATCCCACTGTTTCCTCTTGAATGAAAAGAAAAGGATATGCTTTAGTATAAGCTCTTGGGAATCATATGAAATGCAGAAATTTGCATGACTGAATAGCACTTTGTTGCACAGTACTACAACTGGACAATGTTCTGGGATTCCAACCAGATATTTATGCCTAAATTGTAAACCTTTAACAAACAAACATTTTTCATTGGAAAACTTTACTACCCCTCTGGTTATTTATTGAATTCTGAAGAGAATCTCTGAAATTATAGCAGTGTGAGTTATTGATTCAGATGCTCACACAGACTGGCACATCGGATAGGTGATGCAGAGCCATGAGTGAGATATAAGGACTCATAATGACCCAATTGCAGTGATGCACAGCTCGTGTCTCACAGTCCTACAGACTGGTTACATGTGTGCTGGAAGAGTCGCTTACATTGATGCGTAACTGAAGGCAGCTGAAATAAAACAGATTTAGACAAATGGTTGGATTTTGTTAAAATTCATGTGGATTTCTAAAACAGAAAGCATTTTTCCAATAGTTTGGAGAGACTGTGTTTAAATTGCATCAATGCCATAGTCATGCTTGCCTGAGAGTCTATGCAAAAATAATTGCTCTTGTTCTCTGAGTGCAAGGAATGGTATATCTCTTCTCTCTGTCAGAGTGACACTAACCTATTTCAGGCATCTGTGAGCTCAAGTATGCATACATAGGTGTGAGAGTGACCTCCTCTTTGACGTAGCATGAGCAGCCATTTGTAAAGATATGGGGCTGAGTGTCTGAGAGAAACACATGTTCAAAGTCAACCTCCCTGGCTGTTAGCTGTTGTGTGAGTGAAGGAACTGTCGATGAGGATAAAGATATAGTTATAACCCGCAAAGTTAAGATTAGGGTCAGCACTATTGCAAATACTGTTTTTAGAATGTGATTTATACAAAATCCATTTGTGTGTATGCACAGCATATTCAAATCAGCCAAGATTTCTTTCACTCTCTCTCTCTCTCTCTCTCTCTCTCTCTCTCTCTCTCTCTCTTTTCTCTCTCTCTCTCTCACACACTGGTTTTATGTTCTCCCCTTTTGCACTGCATGCACTCTGATGCTTCTTCAAGGCGGTTTCTCTTAGTATGCTCATGCGTAACAAGAACAGCATCAAAATACAGTACATGTACACACTATAAATTTATACCCATGATAAACTTTGCGTGTCTGTCCATCCAGCAGGGGTCAGTATGGTTACAGTACTCCAAAGGGACCTATTGCTTCTTTACTCTCTCTAAACATATGTTTGACTCTGCACTGGGCCAGATGTCCTGTGTGAAATTATTCACTTTAAATTGCCCTATTCTTATTGTGAACAATTTGTCTCTGCTGAGCCTGTTGATACAAAGTAGCTCTGAAGATCTTATATATTAGATATTAGTTGCAAACAAATGTGGTTGGTCAATGGAAAGTTAAACAGATATCAAACTTGCCAGTTGTAGTATGTAGTAACAAATAGTAACAAAACCCCTATAGTGAATACACATCTGGTTTGTGAGACGTATTTCATCTTTATTTAATCCTGAAAATCTGCACTTCATTATAAATTAAAATGTAAAAAATTAAACAACTTATTATTACTTCTTGCATGTTTATTCTTATCGATGTTTTTTAATAATACAACATTGCAAATATGACAACATTTTTCATTTAATAACAGCACTGACCTGTATATAAACTGAGCATGAATATTTATTTTATTTTTACAGTTCAACAACTCTCATTTATCACAAATAGTATTTTCTTATTAGAGTTACTTTGACCACAGTACTTGTAAGTACATTAAAATCATTTTTCATATACAATATTTTAAATACAGAGCAAAATTAAAAATTACAAAAAAAAATAATTAAGAGGGTTTCTCAGACAAGCGCTATAGAGATTATATAGGCTTAGCTGTGGTGGATTTTGGATGTGTTGTCAGAATGTCTTGAGGAAACATATTCCTGATTCATATTTCATCTGAATAGAGTGTATATTTTATGTGCAGAAAGAAGTTAGGTAGAAAGAGGTAGGGATAAGTACACAGTGAAGTTTGGCTTGCACCAAATTTCATGGTTTTATGCAGCCAAACCTTTGAATACTGACCATGACTCCTTTCTCACAATTGAAGTCACTTTGTAGACCCTGAACTCTGAATGTTTTTCTATTCCCTTGTTTTCAATTGTCAATTGAACACTCTTTTACCACTGCAACAACTACCTGACATCTATCAAACACCTGCCCAAACACCTGCACAATGTGATGTAAGAATGTGCTATTTAGGTAGTAAAAGAAACAAATAGTAATAGATTAAAATACTATTAAATTGCATTCCCAGTGAAAGTGAGCACATAAACGAAATCTTAAATGTTAACACAAACCACCTAAATTCTGACTTTTATCATATCCACCTAAAGTGTGTGTAGAAAGGTGGATTGTTTGGGGACAGTCACATTTCGATTTCCTAATGGGGACCAACTGTCTGACAGTTTTAACCTTTATTAAAACAAAACCTTAAAAAAAAAAAACAATCGTAAACTATTTCCAAATTTCTTTATCAGGCAAGGTTAGCTACTTTAGTTTCTTTATATTTCATGCTTTGACCTGATTGACTAGCAAAGACAGTTTTGAACAGTTTTGAAACAGTGATTTATATACAGGTAAACTTAATTGCTAAGTGTGTTTTAAGAAATAGGGACACATTTCTATAATGTGTTTTACAGCTGATGAGGATTTATACACTAAATAAGATATAAGCTTAACTAAATAACAAACGCCTTCAGTGTAAACTGGACTTTAATAGTTGAGTTGCTTGTTCTTATTTGCTGCTTGTTCTGTATTTATAATTATAAATATGTTAATTAGGTTAAGTGGTTATTTATTTTGATGCAGTGTCAAATAGTGGGGCTGGAAACCTTTTCACACAATGCCATTTTCATTTAATATTTTACTGATACCACTGATTAATATTAATAGGTTCTGTACAATAATTGATCATATGATTTAGAATTACATTTAATTAGCAAATTATGACATATTGGACGACTATTTTCAGCTTATTTGTTGCATTTAAAAATATTACATTATTATTGTACATGCATAGAGTCCAATTATTGATATCTATTTACTGAGATACAATTATAATAAATGAGAACCAATTTATGACTGCTCATTTTTGCATCAATGCCTTGATCCAATTCATTTAGAACTATAGCCACACCACATTGTAAGAAATGAGATGCGATTTACTGTCTTATTACTGCATATGTGCTCAGATGTCTTGGGAGGCAACGGTTCTGGACCTACATAAGTTTGAAAAATTTCACTGTGTCAGCAGATATTAAACATTACACCCCCCTTTTGCACTGCTTCAGCCACATCAGCAGACCACATCAAGCATCCACAAAATTTGTCTTGCGTCAGCCAAAATAGCAACACCCCAATGATAACTACCTAATTACGCTTGCGTCAACATGTATTTTGAAAACGTGTGGTTCCTTGTCACTGAGGAGGGACCATTAAGCGTACATCTTGTACCAAGTATGTATCTTTACCTTTAAAAATAATTTAAGGCACTTTAAGCACCATTGTTGTACCTTCAATCTCTACTCAACAACTAACTAAGAGCCACTATACAGTATATACCTTCTCATGTAAACAATATATACAGTACCAAATGTACAAAAGGTATCTTAGCTGGTTCCACTTTTAAAAGACAATTAATAAAACACTCTGGTATATGTTTTCTAGAACGTGACAATAAAAAGTATACCAAGGAATAATTTGGTATGGTTTTACTGAATACTTTCAGAAAATCATGTTATTGGGACAAAGAACAAGCTAGGCTTGCTAATAGGAAAGTTACATGCTTGATGACAGTATAAGCACCAGGCTATAGTGCTGAAGAGGCTTTATGTCCATAGTAGATTAATGCCATTGATCTTTTAATATTGATGTGCTGAACTTAGATGACGATGGTCCAAGGAAATATAATTGTTTGACTGTGGCTCCATCTGAAATGCAACAGAAGCTCCAGGAGTGAGCCTGTTGGACTGAGAAGCAGCTGTAAGGCTGCCACATTTATTAATGAATGTGCACACGTATTCATGTATTAGATGTCTAGTATTCGATAATTAATTGAGTATGCATCTATAGGGTAGTTTACTTTTATTTTAATTTTTTTTTTATAAATTTAGACGGTTACATCTCCTCAGATTTTGAAATAGCTGGCTTTTATTTACAGCCCATACTGCTGACTGTCACAGGATGCTAGCATTTAGTGTTTATGAGCTTATTAGGCAAACAATATTGTACTTAGCGCCGCCTCGTTGCAGGAAGAATTTGGTAAACACATTGTTTGTGCATGTAATCAGTGTCAGTAGGAAGAGTGAGACAATCAGCCAGAATTTCTGGATAAAATGAGCAGGCAGGAAATGTGGTCGATAACAAAACAATGCATTGTTGGAGGACAAGGTGTCCATTAGTACAAATTAATGTAGATAAAAATGGACAATATGAAGGATGTGCCAAAGGTCACAGCAGATAACCAGCGGAATATTTATTTGTTTTACCTAACAAATGAAAAATTGTGTAGTTGAATGGAACACCATGTTTCTGCTATAAGCAGATACAGTTATGTGTTACAGCCATTGTGTTGTTCCCTAATCTGGCAAATCATTTTTTGCCACATACAGAATATCTACCATACCTATGTACTCACCCTCTTTTCAAAACGTTTATCTCATATTCTCTTGCCTTTCAGATTGACCTGATAAACCACTGCTTTAATTGCAACACCATGCACCTTGCCTAATAGTGGGCTAATTTGTGCCAGAAATAATTTTGTTTTTGTTTTATTTTTTATTTTTTTTATGAGAAGTGTAGAAAAGTGTAGTGAAAATGAGAGCTAAAAGCACAGTCAGGCCTTAAACAACTATTAGTTATTCATTAAGTTGACAGATATTCCTGTAGACACCATTACTTGGGTTAGAGCAATTTTCTAACCATTAAAGAAGCACAGATAGTTAGATATTTGTATATGTATGTGTGTGTGTGTATATATATATATATATATATATATATATATATATATATATATATATATATATATATATATATATATTTATATATATATATACTGTAGCCCCATGGTTCTGGTCAGAATTTCTGTCCTGTTAGGATACTCTATCTGTTTGTAAAAATAGAACATTCTCTTGGTAAAAACTTGTTATGCACTGGAGAATGGAACAATGAATAGCTTAAGATATTCAGATATAGTTTCTATACATCAGTACTTTATTCGTCGATACTTAAATTCATTCAAAAGCAAGTACTTTTGCAGTTTAACCAAGTAGAAATGCAAAATAAAGAGTACTTTTACTGGAGTAATCTTTAAGCATGGTATTTGTACTGTTTACATAATTGCAGGATGCTATACTTTGTCCACTAGTGTAAATATCAAATCATTAATCTTATTCTACAAACAAATATTGGTATTTTCACCCATAAGCAGTTTGCCAAGCTGCACTATATTATTTATCTTATTTTTTCCTCAACCAATAACACACTCTAATAATGTTCTTAACCCATATACCACCTTCAAAACACACCACTAAATTATGGACCTGATTCTACTTAAAGGGCAAAGTAATTTCAGTAGTACTCTAGAGAAATAAGTGAATGTCACTCAATTAGTATTTTTATTTTTTTATCTAAGTTACAATGCTCTTCATAAGCAATGGGGCCAGAAGCTGACAGTCACCCTTCATTAAAACTAAAGCTTTTCATTTTCTGCTTAAGAAAACATTCACATCAAGTTTAAGAAAGCACAAAAAATGAAGTACTTTTGAGAAGCTGTGTAGCCTAAATATATCACTCTCTTCTTCAGGTTAAGAAAAGAAAAAAGACAATATTTACAATGCAAAATATATTAATTTTGGCTTAATTTATGTCTATGGTTAGGCCCACCTTTATTCATAGTCTTCAAACAGACAGGCAATACGGGACTTCCACTTGTCATTTTATTTTTAAAAGCATCTCTATTTATTATTATTTAATATGTTGAAGCAACATTTACAGATTATTTGAAATGATTATATTTACACCATAAACAATTTTATTCTTAATAACATTGATGTCATCTCTCTATTATCTTTGGTGACATTTTATGATTGTAGTTTATGACTGATGGGATGCATGTAATCACTTCTCTTCTAGTCTTATTACCTTCAAAATTTAAACCTTATCCTTGTATCTCTTGCTGATCTGAACTCCATTTACTCATTTTGGAATTAAAATAATCACAGAATAATTTGGTGAGTTCCATTCTATTGCACACATTTCCAATTTATTGCATTGTAATTCAAATATTTGTCCAGTGTCATCTGTATAGAGTGTACAAGTGCTCTTTTCTGTATAGTTAAAATGCACAGGAGCATCACCAACATTTTGAGACTGTATCTGATCAAAAGTTACTTTATTTTGTTTATGTCTAAATCTAAAGTCTTTTAAGAATATAAAATTATGTTTTACTCTTGAAAAAATTATGCCATACATATACCTTCATATCTGTTCTCAGAGACGTATGAAGGAGTAAATTATCTTTTTTGTAGTTAAACTATTACCCAATATGTATGATTCAAGAACAATATGAAAATATAATCATGAGATGAAGATATAATTGTGGCAGAGTACCACATTTCTGTGTGTCCAACTACTGTGACATATTGTATGCTTCTATAACTGGTATTTGGTATATAATATATAGTTACTGTATATAGTAGCTAGGTTTTATTTTCTGTGTGCCTTTTTCAATAGGATCTTCAGAAGGTGACTGTTCTCCCCAGGGAAGTGAAGAAAAGGTGCAGCATAGTTTTCAGTGGTGAAGGAGAGGATGGAGTGGGTTGACTTTAAAACTGATGCCTCCGAATACATTTACTTTGCAATGTTTTTCTTACCTGCAATGTCTGTGTCAATATCCTACTGAAAAAGAAAGTAAAATCTGAGTATATAAAACACAAATGTGTATTATCAGTGCTCCCTTTCAGTTATTTCATATATAAGACGACTTTATCCTATAGTAAGTAATATTCTACTGTAAATAGGAAATAAGGTGACATCTGTATACAGAATTGTACAAAAGTTACTGTATCAGATGAATATGTTACAGCATCATAATTGAAGTTATACAAGTAGTTGACATACAGTAACCTTGCGGTCTCCACTGATGCAGTATATGGTACACAGATTCAGACAGCTTAACCATGATAATTATGTATAGAAGTCTCTATTCAAAAAACAAATATAATTCACGAATCCTAGCATTCACATTATAAGAAAGCCGATAGCTTAAATATTTTTGGTTAGCTAAACAAAACAAAAAATGTAAGCTTCTAAAACAAAGAGCAAACATTATGAAGTAAAACATTTTAAGGCTGTTTATACTTAAAATACTTCAAAAGTGAAGAAAACTTTTATTCCATAAGTATGAGTACTTTAAATGTTAAAATCACAAAGAACAAGAATAAAAAAAAAGCAAAACAAACAAAAAACCCACTGACTTTAAAACAGAAAACAACTTTGTGATTAGGGCAAAAATAAAAAAGCCCCTGTGCCAGTGTGAATCGTGAACACACCAAAAAAATGCAAGCATGATAGATTTCCACATACAGAATAGCCACACAAAAAAAGATACTTTACAGTATATGATACTGATAATACTGTAAAATACTGTAAAAAATTTCTTCATAGTTACAAGACAGGAAATAGAATATGAAAGTCTGACAAAGTTTGTAACTTTCTTAGCTATTTACATCATGTAGGAATTATGCATTTTATTATTTCATTATTTTATCATAAGAGTGATAGGCAGTCATAGAGTCATAGCTTAATGTATACAAGATGGCAGGTGAAGTCAAATATCATGGTCCATGTTTAAACACACACATACTAGATAACAGCCACTCACACACAAACTACATCTAAAATTTACAAAGGACCACAGTTTAAAAACTAATCCACAGCTGGAAAATTGTTCAAACCTTCACTCCATTAAACATTTGTATTTTGCCCCATTATTTTGTTATTTGAAACATATGCAAAATGAATGAATGTAAGTGGCATACAAAGGTATTTTTGGTTTCTCAGACAAACAGGCATACTTTCTAAATTATAGAACTAGAGTAGATATAATTTTGGTACTGAATGAGCTCATCAGATAAAAAAAATTTTTTTAATGAGGACACGTGCCTATAGTTCTGCTACTTTTGCCTCATACAAACTTATAACTTAACTTTCATACAATATTTTTAGATCCATTTTGATTGTTCATTTCTGTAAATTTTAGGCATGCTCATGCAGCTCAATCATATGTAAAGCTATAGCATTTTGAAATATTTATTCTAATCATAATAAACTGTTTTAAATTTAAAAGTATTATAAACTGTAATTAAAAATATGTAGCTCAATGTAACTTTATGCACCTTCATCACCATAATCAAAATTCTTTACATTATCTTCAGAAGCAAATGTCAATCAAAGAATGTGATCAACAGTAGCACCATTTTTGCTCTTGCCTCAACTGGCTGTTGTCTGCTCCTACATCTGTGCTACAATAATTACTGACTAATTCATTTTTTATGAAGTTTGCCAAATGTAACATACTATTTAGGTTAGCAATTATAGCAGCACTAGGTAAACTGGCTTCTTTATTTATGTAAACTCATTTCTGCATCATTTTGCTCAAATGGGTTTATGCTTTCTTTAAATTAGAAATGCTAATGGTAAAAGAGTGACGAAATCAAATCATACAGTCTATATTTATTTGAGATTTTCTGCATTTACATGTTGACATAATGGCAGTATTACAAAGCTACATATTAAGTAGTTTGGTCTTTTTTCTGAGCAGTTAATAAAATATTTCCAATATTGCTATCGCCAATTTATCTGTAAAGACAAGTCAACTGGGCTCCCTGGCATTTATAAGAATCTAATACAACTACTGAAAAAATAATGATAATTAATGGATAAAAACTATAATCAATCCTGAGCAAATATGACATTTCTGTACTATGAGTGCCTAAAATATTTGCAAGTACACAATTTTATCTTGCATCTTTCTATACATGATTTACATAGATTGTATTGTACATAGCAAACCCAGCCATTATGGTTGCACAAGCCAGTGCACTCTAAGTGGGGAGTGTTGTGTTAGGAAGGGCATCCAGCGTAAAACATGTGCCAAATCGAATATGCGGATCACGAATAAGAATTTCATACCGGATCGGTCGAGGCCCGGGTTACCAACGACCGCCACAGATATTGTTAGCCTACAGGGTACCAGTGAAAATTGGGCTACTGTTGGCCGAAGGAGTAGAAGGAGAGGAGGGAGACGTCTACAGAGATGGCAGGGAAAGGAGAAGTGTAGGAGTGTGGAGGTTAGGGTTGGTACTATAATGTTGGTACTATGACTGGTAAAGTGAGCAAGATAGCTGATATGATGGAGAGGAGAAAGGTGGATATGTTGTGTGTTCAGGAGACCAAGTGGAAAGGAAGTAAGGCCAGGAACATTGAAAGTGGGTTTAAACTCTCCTATCATGATGTCGATGGAAAGAGGAATGGTGTAGGGGTGATCCTGAAGGAAGAGTACAGTAGGAGTGTAGTGGAGGTGAAGAGGGTTTCTGATAGGGTGATGAAAGGGTAATGATAAATGTCATTAGTGCTTATGCTCCACAAGTGGGCTGTGAGATGGAGGAGAAGGAAAAATTTTGGAGTGAATTAGATGAAGTGGTAGATGGTGTACCTAGGAATGAACGATTGGTGATTGGGGCAGACTTTAATTGGCATGTAGGTGAAGGGAACAGAGGTGATGAGAAGGTAATGGGTAGGTATGGCTTTAAGGAGAGGAATGTGAAAGGGCAGATGGTGGTAGATTTTGCTAAAAAGATGGAAATGGCAGTGGTGAACACTTATTTTAAGAAAAAGAAGGAACATAGGGTGACATACAGGGAGTGCAGAATTATTAGGCAAGTTGTATTTTTGAGGATTAATTTTATTTGAGGATTTAATTTGAACAACAACCATGTTCTCAATGAACACAAAAAACTCATTAATATCAAAGCTGAATATTTTTGGAAGCAGTTTTTAGTTTTAGCTATTTTAGGGGGATATCTGTGTGTGCAGGTGACTATTACTGTGCATAATTATTAGGCAACTTAACAAAAAACAAATTTATACCCATTTCAATTATTTATTTTACCAGTGAAACCAATATAACATCTCAACATTCACAAATATACATTTCTGACATTCAAAACCAAACAAAACAAATCAGTGACCAATATAGCCACCTTTCTTTGCAAGGACACTCAAAAGCCTGCCATCCATGGATTCTGTCAGTGTTTTGATCTGTTCACCATCAACATTGCGTGCAGCAGCAACCACAGCCTCCCAGACACTGTTCAGAGAGGTGTACTGTTTTCCTCCTTGTAAATCGCACATTTGATGATGGACCACAGGTTCTCAATGGGGTTCAGATCAGGTGAACAAGGAGGCCATATCATTAGATTTTCTTCTTTTATACCCTTTCTTGCCAGCCACGCTGTGGAGTACTTGGACGTGTGTGATGGAGCATTGTCCTGCATGAAAATCATGTTTTTCTTGAAGGATGCAGACTTCTTCCTGTACCACTGCTTGAAGAAGGTGTCTTCCAGAAACTGGCAGTAGGACTGGGAGTTCAGCTTGACTCCATCCTCAACCCGAAAAGGCCCCACAAGCTCATCTTTGATGATACCAGCCCAAACCAGTACTCCACCTCCACCTTGCTGGCGCCTGAGTCGGACTGGAGCTCTCTGCCCTTTACCAATCCAGCCACGGGCCCATCCATCTGGCCCATCAAGACTCACTCTCATTTCATCAGTCCATAAAACCTTAGAAAATCAGTCTTGAGATATTTCTTGGCCCAGTCTTGACGCTTTCAGCTTGTGTGTCTTGTTCAGTGGTGGTCGACTTTCTGCCTTTCTTACCTTGGCCATGTCTCTGAGTATTGCACACCTTGTGCTTTTGGGCACCCAGTGATGTTGCAGCTCTGAAATATGGCCAAACTGGTGGCAAGTGGCATCTTGGCAGCTGCACGCTTGACTTTTCTCAGTTCACGGGCAGTTATTTTGCACCTTGGTTTTTCCACACGCTTCTTGCGACCCTGTTGACTATTTTGAATGAAACGCTTGATTGTTCGATGATCACGCTTCAGAAGCTTGGCTATTTTAAGACTGCTGCATCCTCTGCAATATATCTCACTATTTTTGACTTTTCTGAGCCTGTCAAGTCCTTCTTTTGACCCATTTTGCCAAAGGAAAGGAAGTTGCCTAATAATTATGCACACCTGATATAGGGTGTTGATGTCATTAGACCACACCCCTTCTCATTACAGAGATGCACATCACCTAATATGCTTAATTGGTAGTAGGCTTTCCAGCCTATACAGCTTGGAGTAAGACAACATGCATAACGAGGATGATGTGGTCAAAATACTCATTTGCCTAATAATTCTGCACTCCCTGTATAAGAGTGGAGGAAGGTGCACACAGGTGGACTATGTTCTATGCAGGAGATGCAACCTGAAGCAGATTGGAGACTGTAAGGTGTTGGCGGGCGACAGTATAGCTCAGTGGTTCTTAACCTTGTTGGAGGTACTGACCCCCACCAGTTTCATATGCGCATCCACCGAACCCTTCCAATGATGGCCAAGCGGGGCGTGTCATCACGAATCATATGAGTCGGGTGTGTGTCTTGACCTCCAACGAACTCCTGAGACTGACTCACCGAACCCCTGGGGTTCGATCGAACCCAGGTTAAGAACCACTGGTGTAGCTAGACAGCATCGGATGGTAGTCTGTAGGATGGTTTTGGAGGTGAAGAAGAAGAGGAGGAGAGTGAGGACTGAAGAAGAATTAGATGGTGGAAACTGAAGGAGGAAGACTGTAGTGTGAGGTTGAAGGAAGCGGTCAGACAGAGGGTCGGTGGTGGTGAAGAGGTACTGGATAATTGGGCAACTACTGCAGAAGTGATAAGTGAGACAGCTAGAAAGGTACTTGGTGTGACATCTGGAAATGGAAAGGACGAGTTGTGGTATTGTATGAGGAAGTCAGGTGTGTCAGAGAAGTATGTGGGGGTGGTGCAGGACATGTATGAGGACAGTGTGACAGCAGTTAAGTGTGCAGTAGGAACAACAGACTGGTTTAAGGTGGAGGTTGGACTGCATCAAGAATCGGCTCTGAGCCTTTTCCTGTTTGCAGTGGTGATGGACAGGTTGACGGACGAGGTCAGACAGGAGTCTCCGTGGACTATGATGTTTGCGGATGATATTGTTATTTGTGGGGAGAGTAGGGAGCAGGTTGAGAAGAGACGGGAGAGGTGGAGGTATGCGCTGGAGAGAAGGAGAATGAAAGTCAGTAGGAGTAATACAGAGTACATGTGTGTGAATGAGAGGGAGGGAAGTGGAGTGGTGCAGTTGCAGGGAGAAGAGGTGGAGAAGGTGGAGGAGTTCAGGTACCTGGGGTCAACAGTGCCAAGTAATGGAGAGTGTGTTAGAAAAGTAAAGAAAAGAGTGCAGGCAGGGTGTAGTGGGTGGAGAAGAGTGGCAGGAGTGATTTGTGATAAAAGGGTATCTGCAAGAGTGAAAGGGAAAGTTTATAGGACTGTGGTGAGACCTGTGATGTTGAATGGTTTAAAAACAGTGGCATTGAGTAAAAGACAGGAGGTGGAGCTGGAGGTAGCAGAGTAGAAGATGTTAAGGTTTTCGTTGGGAGTGACAAGGATGGACAGGATTAGAAAAGAGATTATTAGAGGGACAGTGCATGTAGGACGTTTTGGAGACAAGGTGAGGGAGGTGAGATTGAGATGGTTTGGGCATGTGCAGAGGAGGGACATGGGTTATATCGGTAGGAGAATGCGTAGGATGGAGCTACCAGGAAGGAGGAAAAGAGGAAGCCCAAGGAGGAGGTTCAATGATGTGGGGAAGACATGCAGGTAGTTGGTGTGACAGAGGCAGATGTAGAGGACAGGGGGTTGTGGAGACGGATGATCCGCTGTGGCGACCTCTAATGGGAGAAGCCGAAAGAAGAAGAAGAAGTATTGTATATAGCACATTTTATAACCATGGAACATTTTTTTAACCCCTTTTTTTTTTAAGTTAGCAATATTGCCCAAGCAAGAGGGCAGATATACATTAGAACATGCCCACAAGTTGGAATTGTATGTGGTGAGTACAGATAAGCAGAATAAACCAGCCTAGTGTTGTTATAGAAAACGCTCTTGGAATGCTGCTTGATTGATCAAATGAGTGGAATTTTTGTAAAAAAAAAACTGGCAACAAATCTCCAATACCACTCAGCCTCTGCCCGAGGACATCGATCTGTCTCCGGTCTTCACCAAGGGCATCGCTCTGTTCCGGACCTCCGTGGTGGATGTCACTCCACTCCAGGCCTCCTCAGGGGACCTCGCTCCGTTCCTGATCTTCATAGTGGGCGTCGCTCTGTTCCAGATCTTCGCAAGGGACGTCGCTCTGCCTCGGGTCCTTCCCGACCTTCCCTGGTTTTTTTGGCGGTGCGTTCCAGGCCTCCTCCTTAGACCCCTGGATGGTTGGCGGGGCCTTCTGCGGAGTGCCCTGGCCCGCCTGGTGTGGGTGATTTTGGTGCATAGGGTGCTGCCCCTGAAGGGGGAGTAATGTCAGGGATCCACCTGCCACACCCCCTTCAGTAGCTGTCACGCTGCCTCATTCTGCCGCTCCCGGCATTAACGAGAGACACCTGTACCGATTCCCCATATAAGCCTTCATTCCTATCTCAGTCTTGTCGGACCTACTTAACGGCTACGGACACCGACCTTACTCAAGACTGCCAGCATTTCCCGCTGGTTCCGTGGATTACCTTCGTTTGAGGATTATGCCTTCCGTGTGGATTATACTCGCGTTGTAAACTTCCCTGACTCTGTGTTGTGCTCTGTTTATCATAATAAACATGATAGAGCTACTCTAGCTTTTAGTTTGTGGTCCGTACCCTGACAATAGATAGCAAAATATCAAATGTACCATTTGGTGTCTTGATGATTTACGAAATTCAAAACACCATAATTACTTACAAACATTTACAAGAGTATTTTTTACAAGCTGTCCTGTCATCTGAAAATGTAAACAGGCTTGTGTAAGTAAATTGATTAGTGCATAGAAAGAGAAGTAATGGGAACCTGGTATTTTTATGTTCTTTTTTTTTCATGTGTCTTATAGAAATGAACAAGTTCTTTGAAAAACATATATTACATTTAAAACATGTCTAGTTTTCATGCTCTTTGTTGAGTTTGGTTTCACTAATAATAAAAATAAATTTTCATAAAGCATCTATATTTGTCCATGCCTATGTTGATTAGAGTATTGAAAAATTTAAAAGTATTCATTTAAGTTACATTTAGATCTAAAATGTAAAAATAAATAAAAATGTGTGATTAAGTTGCGAATAATCACAAGTCAACTAATGACAATCTTGCGATTATTTGCAAATCAATATTTTAATTGATTGTAAGCCCTAATATATAGATACTTTTTCTGATTCTATTTCTATACAAATATATCATAGTAAATTCAAATCAATGTTATAATTAATATTCAAGCATGTCTGCATGGCTGCTGTAAATAACTTTACATGCCTTTCCTTGTAGTTCTACAGCACTGACTTTTTTCACTTTAGCTCCAAATCATGTCTGGTTTTGTCCCTCACTTCGGTCTGTTAATCTCTCTCACATATGCCATTTCATGATGCCATGTTTACTGATAGCCAAACCATAATTCTGGATAACTAGATGGCCATCTGCTCAGTTTAAAACATCTGTTTTTTTTCTACTGCTGATTTTCTTTCATGACATTATGCCTTAAAAGCAAATGACAGTATTTCAAAAGTCTGGGTCTGTTTTTTGAAACAAACCACTGCTTGAAAGTAAAAGTTAATGAGATAAACCTTCAGGGCATAAACAAACTGCTAACAATATATTGCTTTAATTGAAATTTTGCTTATAAAACTTTTTTTTACTTTACAGAAAAATACTAATGGCCTTTCCATATGTTTTTCTTAAACCTGACTGCTTGTGAACAAGGAATTACAGATCATGCAGGTAACAGACACTTCCTATGCAGGACTGTCTAACTGTGTGAAACAAAAATCAATCTCTTTCAAAATATCAAGCTATGAAACATTTTTGTCGTGGAAGGATATCAGCTTCAAAAACAAATGAAAACAACAAATAAAAAAACATAAATAAAATAAAAAAGCATAATTAAATAACTCAATATGTTGTAATGTCACTTTAAAATATACATGCTTGAAAAAGGGAAAAGATGAGAAGAAATTTTTCATTATTGAATCTATTTTATTCCAGCAACAATAGCTCAAATGTGGCATTGTGATAAATGCTTCATTAGTTTCATCTAAAAAATGTAAGTATGCTAGAGTAGCACAAAATTCGTGTGTTTTTTATTTTATAAAGAAAAGCCATAAAGTTAAAAAGCAAAACAAAACAAAACAATTTGGTAGAGATATATATCATAAATCAACCAACCATTGTGTGGCAGCAAACTAATTTATAATTATGCTATTATTTAAAATATACACTGGGAAATGGATATTTCTTTTATTTGCCTTTTTCCCCCTTTTTTTTCTTTCTACAAAACAATCAACGTCCCTCAGAGGGATATCTAGAGGTGAGTGGAACAGTTAAGATTCATTTGCAAGAGGTTTATTAAATACAATAATAATACCCCAAGACATTAACAGTAAACAGCCCAAGGTCATATATAAAATGGTGGTTAACTTCCAAATCCAAAGGGGGATCAGTAATTGGGAGCAGGCAAAGGTCAAAGCCCTGATCAGATACAGGATTATCAAAACCAGAAGATTAAACAACAGGGGAAACAACATGGGGGTTTTACACAAATCCTTTCATTTGTGAAATTCTCTGGTTATGTGGTGCTGATTTGCCCTGGGTTAGAAAAAAGGAGTGTCCACTGTAAGGGTGAGAGGCTTGTAAACTGTAGGTTATGTGCTTGTTCAGTCTCTTGTCATTTCAAGACTTGACTACTGCAACCCTCTGCTGGCAGGTCTTCCCCTGAACGCTATTCATCCACTGCAAATGATTCAAAACGCAGCTGCACGACTTGTGTTCATTCAGCCCAAGTTTTCCCACACCACTCCACTGCTGCGCTCCCTTCACTGGCTTCCAGTAGCTGCACGTATCAGATTCAAAACACTGATGCTTGCCTACAAGGCCAAAAATGGACCAGCACCATCTTACCTCAGTGACCTCATCACATCTCGCACTGCACCACGCTGTCTGGTATCCTCCAGCACTGCTCGACTGGTACCACCTTCTCTCAGAATGAGAGATAAGTACACTTCAAGGCTCTTCTCTGTTCTGGCACCGAGGTGGTGGAATGAACTTCCCCTAGATGTCCGTACAGCAGAGTCCCTGATTATCTTCAAGCGACGACTGAAGACCTACCTCTTCCTGAAATACCTAAATTAGCACTTTCCAAGTTTGTAAAATTCGAGTTATATTTATATTAAGTTTGTAATCTTGCGTACCAGTGTAGATTTATTCATTACTAGAGATTTAAAGCACTTTTGTACGTCGCTCTGGATAAGGGCGTCTGATAAATGCCGCAAATGTAATGTGATGTAAATGTTATGGAGTTTTGTGCATACTTTACAGATAAAAATAATTACCACAATTTTTTTGATTGCTCAAACAGTTTTTAGAAATCTCCAGATTTTCTGGTTTAGCCATTAACCCTGGCCTCTGGCCTGCAGGTGGTAATCTGAGGATAGACAGTGATATCATGGGCACAAAATACTTTCAATACTTTCATATTAATGAGGTAAATTCGACGACTACAGTGTCTAATCACTGCCTCCCAATTATTACCAAGATGAACCTTTAATATCATTGTGTGATCTCTGGATTGTGAAAAGGTTTGTCATAAAGTTGATGGTGACATGATATTAGGGTCAGCACAGAATGGTTAGAGGTTCCAAGAGGCCTGAGGAAAGATGTTTTGTAGTGCAGGACTGGATATAGACATTTTGTAAACATCCAAGGACAGAGATCACCAGAAATCTGTTTGTTTAGTATATTTATGATCAAGAATTTTCATCATTTTTATTGCGGGCATTTTGTGTTGCATGCAGTACTGCTAGAAGCTTGCTGTGGCATGTTTTTTAAACCTAAATGCACCATTATGCAAACAAATCATTTTATCGTTGAATAATCATGTAACAGAATGTGATTTCTGGGTTTAATGTATTGGTTTGAGGTAATCAATGCATTTAAATTGGCACCAGTTTACAGTTAATAATCTCAGGGAATTGTCCCTGCACTGTCCCTGCATTTCCTCTGATGACACACCAATTTTTGGTCTCTGTTTGTCTGTGTGTGTGTATAATCATGTTTGATTTTTTTTCCCCAGGATGAACTTCCTGCTGTGACCTCTCGATTTTCTTTCTTGTACCCAGGATGGTGATTAGTGAAACATTAGGGAATTAAAAGCAAATTGCATTAAGGAAAAAGCAGACTGAACAGGCATTGTGTCTCTGGAATTACAGGTCATGCTGACACAGTAGATATTTCCTCTTGTTTGTATTCTACATATTAGCTCATTATAACACTATACTAGAACTTATGCATTTGTGAGTGTTATGAATAGCTTGGGACCAGTCAGATGCACTTGTTTTAATTACTCATTATTTACTTATTTATTCTTTATTACTTTATACTTATTTAAGCCCTTTGAACTTTACTTCAAATCATGCATGAATTTTATTAAAAAATTCTCATTTTATCTTGTGCTATTTGTGCTCTAATGAATGTTTTTGACCTATTTCATAAGGATTTTGTTGCACTAACTCTGCCTGTTGAAATTCTCAGCTAATGGACTGTTACACTAATTAAGGATACAGTGTGTAAAAAAACTCTAAGTACATATCAATTGTAAGTCCTTGTTACACTTTCTCATTCTTTTTTCAGAGAGTGGTCTAAAATATAAACACTACACTTATATACATATAGTCTCTTATTCTTTAATGGTGTACGTCAAATATTCAATTGTACAATCGAAAGCAATAGTGCTTGGAAAAAAACAAGGTTCCCCAAGGCTGTAACTATGATTGAGAGAGGGTACTTTCCTTTTTTTCATGAAACATTATTTATATTTTTAATGATTCCTTCACTTTGTCCCCAGTACTCTCAAGGCTGCTGTGAAAAATTCATATTTTAAATGCTCTCTCAATAAAGATAGGTGCCATAGCTCATCTGCTGACATGTTTAGAGGGGGTGAAGAGGAGAGGGGTCTGCCAACAAAGTGGTGTGGAGTGCCAGGCCAGTATACTACCTCAATGCGGTCAGAGGACTTTTATTAAATACCTTTAAATATTAATGCGGTCCTCCAGCCATGTTTGCTCACTGTACCACAGTTTTCTACTCCCCAACCATTATTTCCCCTTTCCCTTTTTCAAAGGCATTATAGTATTTAAACCCAGTCTCAGAAACATAACATTCTCTTCGTCCAAGTATCACGTAATTGGTTATGAGGCAATTCCATGAAACCTTCATAGCACATATTTCACTAATGAAATCTAGGATTTATGATATTAATAGCACAATAACAAAACAAAACAGTAATTAGAGTTATTACAGGACAGTATAAAATTATGCCAACCTACACTTCTGCTTCTATTACCTACACTCCCTCCAACACACATATCAGTGTATTATATTGTAAATTATTTTAGGAAGGTGACACACACACATACAAACACATACACACACACACACACACACACACACACACACACACACACAGAGTCTGGTTTAATTAAGAAGATATTTGAGATTAAGTGGAAGCCAAACAAATGGGTTTACTTCGAGAGTTCAGCACAGTAATGTGATCCTGACAGCCTATCTGTCCTCCACTTTTCTTTTCGCCTTTTTGCCTTTTCCTTTTCCTTTCACTTTCACTCTTGTTCTCTTCTGCTCACTTCGTACAGACAGATAAAGAGAAACAGCCCAAGAGAACTGTCCATGGTTTATTCTAAGTGTGCAGCACACATATCTGACTCTATCACATTCTTGTCTTGCTTTTTCGAAAACAGGGATCAGTACCTGTGGTTAAACTTAATTTGCAGACAAAATAAGAGATCTGTCTCAATTATTATTATTATTATTATTATTATTATTATTATTATTATTATTATTATTATTATTATTATTATACTATTTTAAAAGTGAATTTTAGGTGAATCTTCCTCATACGTAGCTTAGTCTCCAGTTTAATGTTCTGGATTCCCTTTTTTTTTGGAGAGTTTATGCATAGTCTCCTTTTGTTTGCATGGATTTACTTTTGGTTCTACAAAATGAATAAAAAAGGAATGCAATAATTTACAAATATCATAAAATTATATTTTATTCACCATAGAATATAGATAACATATCAAATGTTGAAAGTGAGACATTTTGAAATGTCATGCCAATTATTGGCTCATTTTGGATTTCATGAGAGCTACACATTCCAAAAAAGTTGGGACAGGTTGCAATAAGAGGCCAGAAAAGTTAAATGTACATATAAGGAACAGCTGGAGGACCAATTTGCAACTTATTAGGTCAATTAGCAACATGATTGGGTATAAAAAAGAGCCTCTCAGAGTGGCAGTGTCTCTCAAAAGTGAAGCATGGGCAGAGGATCACCAATTCCCCTATTGCTGTGGTGAAAAATAGTGGAGCAATATCAGAAAGGAGTTTCTCAGAGAAAATTTGCAAAGAGTTTGAAGTTATCATCATCTACAGTGCAGAATATCATCCAAAGATTCAGAGAATCTGGAACAATCTCTGTGCGTAAGGGACAAGGCCGGAAAACCATACTGGATGCCCGTGATCTTCGAAGCCATATCTAAACATGATCCAGAAGCACAAGCGTTTTTTTCTGGGCCAAGGCTCATTGAAAATGGAGTGTGGCAAAGTTGAAAACTTTTCTGTGGTCAGACGAATCAAATTTTGTTCTTTTTGGAAAACTGGGATGCCATGTCATCCGGACTAAAGAGGATAAGGACAATCCAAGTTGTTATTAGCGCTCAGTTCAGAAGCCTGCATCTCTGATGGTATGGGGTTGCATGAGTGCATGTGGCATGGGCAGCTTACACATCTGGAAAGGCACCATCAATGCTGAAAGGTATATCCAAGTTCTAGAACAACATATGCTCCCATCCAGATGTCGTCTCTTTCAAGAAAGACCTTGCATTTTCCAACATGACAATGCCAGACCACATACTTCATCAATTACAACATCATGGCTGCGTAGAAAAAGGATCCAGGTACTGAAATATCCAGCCTGCAGTCCAGATCTTTCACCCATAGAAAACATTTGGCGCATCATAAAGAGGAAGATGCGACAAAGAAGACCTAAGACAGTTGAGCAACTAGAAGCCTGTATTAGACAAGAATGGGACAACATTCCTATTCCTAAACTTAAGAAACTCTCCTCAGTCCCCAGACGTTTGCAGACTGTTATAAAAAAAAGAGGAAATGCCACACAGTGGTAAAAATGGCCTTGTCCCTTTTTTGAGATGTGTTGATGCCATGAAATATTAAAATCATATTATTTTTCCCTTAAAATTATACATTTTCTCAGTTTAAACATTTGATATGTCATCTATGTTGTATTCTGAATAAAATATTGAACTTTAAAAGTTCCACATCATTGCATTCTTTTTTAATTCACAATTTGTGTCCCAACCTTTTTGTAATTGGGTTAGTATTACTTCCTAGCAGATAGATTGAATACTCCAACTGGAGATTTGAATTTAGAATGTGAATCTGTGTGTGTGTGGTGTCCTGTGATGTACTGGATTCTCATTCAGGGGATATTCCTGTTTTCTTACCAGTAGTCTCTCCCTGACAGTGAAATAATTAAAAATGTAATTAAATTACTAATTAAAAAAATAATAATAACAGTTGAATTTATATTACATTTACATTAATTTATCTTCAGTAATAGCTCTAACCTAGTCAGTGTTCCACTTGATCTGGAGACAATTGCTGTATCACTGTTCAATCACAAGGCAAGAGAATCCCATTACATGTTCAAATGCACAGACACGCACGTGCGCGCGTACACACGCACGTGCGCGCGTACACACACACACACACACACACACAGAGGCAATAACCTGAGTTCAGGTTAAAACAGGAACGATGGTTTTATTTCCCATTTATTACCATAGAAGGGTTTGTCTCATGGACCTAAACTGTTGTGTACAGCACACTGATCTGGAGACAATTGCTGTATAACTGTTCAAACACAAGGCAAGATAACTCAAATAAAACATAGTTTAGGTATAAGTGCTTCAGTCATTTTACATGCTTACCACAGACATGGTCTGCGGTGCCTCTTACAGGACCTCCTGGAAGTCCATTGAGTGTTTTGAACTTGTCACATCAACTCCTCCTAGAGCAGCTTGATTGGGTTAAGGTCGGGTGACTGGGCAGGTCATTCCATTAAAGTCAGTACTGCCTTTTTCCTTTCCAGCAGCAAACATAAAATATCTCCTACCCTACTTTGAGGTGTGTAAAGAATCTATTGACCAGAATATTGACCAGGATTGTCCTCAAACTTTTGACAGGAGTCTATGTGTAATGTTTCTTTTTGTGTACATTTTCTAGTTTATATTTAAGAATGGTAATATTTAATTTTAAAGCAATCCTATTGTCAGTGTGGTATATACACATTGTTTTCAATTACATTTATTCAAGAATAACTCATGAGTGTGGCTCCTGTCAGCATGTGTGTATGTGGTGTATATGGTGTCAATAGCCAAATTATTCCAAACACCCTGGAATTTTCAACTACTGCCATTTACTCTCCTTTATTTGATGGGAGTGCTGCTAGATTCTAACTTGCTCTGCTGATGTTGTCTGTTCTAGCTAGTTATGTCAACTATCTAGTAATGATGTGCCAAACAGCTCAGCCTTATTGTGCCAGTCCCTCTTACTCCACAGGTCTAAACTGTGATTAAAAAATTATCGATTACAGCCTTTCTCTCTGTTGGGATTTTGATGGCCTGTGCAGTTGTAATTCCCCAGATGGCAGAACACACAATGTGTATTTCAATTTCTGGAAACAAGGTAATCAACACAGCTGGGGACACAGCTCAACAGCTGCCAGGTGGCCCCCAGAACAGATCCTTTATATTCCATATTCCATAGGGCTTTAACACCTTTTGCAACAGATAAAAGATGTTTGCACATTTGTTACTCTGCATATTTTGGCTACACCATCCTTCATTAGAACCATCACAAAACCACTCCTGTTCACATATTTCGGAGGTGGAAATTATTTAATACAGCAGTGACATTGGCATGACACAAGATATACATACATTTGTGAGATCAAAAAGGTGGTGGTAAAGAATCATATGTAGTTCTAAATGTCCATATAAATGGTACCATGGTAATGCTTTACTGTAAAAGTCTTTGTAACAAAAATAGCATGACTAAATCATCTGTATGTAATGTATGTCTGTCTGTCTGTCTGTCTGTTGGTCCGCCGGTCCATTCGTTCGTCCATCCATCCATCCATCCATCCATCCATCCATCCATCCATCCATAAAAGAAGGTTTAATGGTAATAATATTGAATGATACTGAGATATTTTGCACATGATGGCTAGATTTGTGTGCACTGAATTAATTTAAATTGTGCTTACAGTATGTTGGAGTTTGTACTTACAGTAGTATCCGAAAATTATATTTTACTGTATACTCAAGTCAGTTTTGTACAGTAATAAAAAAAAAGAAATATATATATATATATATATATATATATAAATATATATATATATATATATATATATATATATATATATATATATATATATATATATATATATATATATTTATTTATTTATTTATTTATTTATTTATTTTTTATTACTTTTTCAGCCAACCTTTTGGCTATAATTTTTTTGAAAGATCTGAAGCACCTGATAGAACTCAATCACATACACAAACTGTCTTACTCAAGTATAGCAGGCTTTTCCACAATGGGGAGCTATTGGCACTTACACAGCTGCAAAGAAATGGGAACAGCAGTAATACTACCTTTTTTTAATCCCACTGTAAATTTCTGTAATAAAAGGGTATGAATTGAAATGGTATACTATATTAATTATGGTAATAAAAAGAGTGTAAACACTGTGGTAAGGACAGTGAAATGGCAAAATGTGTCACAGTCTGTAAGGCCGTCTGTAGTGTACTACTTCCTGCACACTCCCGTGTTAATCAATCCTTTCAATAAACATACAATTTGCTAACACAATTATAAAGTATACCATTTATGTTAAGATGGTGTTGGAGCATGAGGAATGAAATGTTGATGGTCTTTTATCCCTGATGGATGTATCAGTCATGGCAATGGGGTACACGGAAATGACAGGTTTCTTTTTTGTTCAACAGAATACTTATGATAGCTACCTTCATAACACATACTTCAAGACATAACTGTCATAACATAACAAAATCTGGCAATCACATATGTCACCTTTATATAAAACATTTGATATTTTGGTTTGCCTTTATTACAAATGTCTGGTCTACTTTCTATCTTTTTTGTTTAATTTAAAATTACCCCCTCTGGCTTGTCTGCTCTATCAATTTTAAGAAAAGTTAGCATTTGCATCAAAATGCTGTGTAAGATTTGTGAGAAAAGTTTTTATATACAAGGCAGTGCCTACTGGATGAGAACACTAAATTTCCAATAGCTTAACAAAACAACAAACAAAAAACAACACACGTAAACCATCTCTGTATTGAGCTCACTTTGTGCACAGGGGCAAATAATTTTGCAAACTATATAAAACCATGTTCCCCACTTACAGTAAATGCACTTTGTGTAGATTCATGACATACAATCCCACATATGTCTATTTCAGTTACAGTGACAGAGGTGAGGGGCTTTATAGGCTTAAGATTGTCTCAGGGATGTAAATATATATTATTGTATGTAGTCAATTGTTTCGAATAACTTTATAACAGCTTTTAAAATAATTGTTAATGTCTCTGAAAAAGCTTTAAGATTAAGAGTTTAGAAAGAGCACTACTTGTCAGAAGTTACCATTGCACATTATGTTTCTTCCAATCTCTTTTTGCGATTTGCAGGAAAATCTATATTTAAGATTGATTTACGTATTATTTGAGGTGAAGTTATTATTTTAAGGTTTTTTTTTCATTCAGCAAGGTTGACTATTGCTCTCTTTTTCTATCATAGCTTAGAGACCATGTAGGTCTCTATTGTGTGAATAAAACACACTGTGAAATGTGACTGCTGTCCACGTGTGTGAGGGAGCTGACAGGATTTGGAAGCGTGGAAATGAAAATAAGAAGCACCATTAGACATGCCCCAGCTGCCATCCTGGAAGAGTGATTGGTGTCTCTCGCTTGCCTGCTGATTACTGTGCCAGGCCAATTTCAAAATTGCCACATCTATTTATTCTCAGCGTTTATTTACATACAGCTGGTTTTCTTCTCTTTGTGCTGCATTTGCACAAATATCCGTGTTATAATAGTTTAATATGTAATATATTTAAGCTTTTAATAACAGGCCATTCTCAAAGGTTACCTTTCAGGTTGTAACTGTAATATGAAAAATTTATTAAAAATACAAACACTACACTACAAACATTGTTCAACTGACAAAAGAAAGAAACAAAATCAAATATATCCATTCATCCTGAAAACTTTTCAATTTTTTTTCTCAGTACCACTCTTTTCCCTTTGTTTTCCTACCTGTTGGATATCTCGTCTGCATGTGTCGAGGAGGTTTGGGCACTTTACATTGATGCCCCAGGTTGGCTTCTGTTTGAAAGACACTGAATACAGGGTGGTTAATTAATCGGGCTAACACATTACCTGTAATTATTTTTTTTTTTTATTTACCAGACTGGCACTGAACCAATTATAGTGTCCAATGTTGACCAGTCTTATGTCTTAGTGCCAGATAACATACACACATCTAGTAAATGTTGGCACAATGTGCAGAGATTTTAATACTTATATAAAGTACTCTTAGTACACTTTTTTAATTTTCTACTTTTTTCAGCTGTAGAGAAGTTGTAGTATTCATCTGCACTCTTTAGTCATTAATGCATTAAATGGTTAAATGATGCACCCCAAAATACACTTTTTTTCTTCAGGTGCTCTCATTAGGGGTTGCCACCTAAGCAGATCAATAGTACCCATATATTTGATTTGGCACAGGATTGGTCTTTTAAACAACTCTTCCCCGATTTACAGGATTGGGTCTGGCACTGAGAGTGCACTGCAATCCCAGTGGTTGGGCTTTGTTCTTGGCCAGGAATCAAACACAGGCCATGGCAATTAGAATTCTAAAACCAAACCATTCATTCTCCAGGGACCCAAAAAGTACACTAGGTTGCGTTTATCAGTCCTGGAAGGAGAGGTGCATAAAGGCAAGTATTATATGGCCCCAGGTTAAGTATTACAAGTAAAAAACATTTACAAACATATTATTTTTGTAAATATTTAAACATAGCATATTTTCACTTTTCACAGACAAATTCAGGTAGCAAAAAAGCCAGTTACAAGTGCAAGTGCAAGAATATGGGATATACTGTTGTTACTGGCTATTTAGACAATTTTGGGAACTTTTATAAACAGATCAAGTCTGCTCTTAGCCAGACAATACTGATCATACTGCTCCAGGACAGGACAGGGATATATATATATATATATATATATATATATATATATATATATATATATATATATATATATATATACACACACACACACACACACACACACACACACACACACACACACACACACACATACAGTTGCCGATAATGAAAAGAAATGTTGTGAATTATGTGAATCTGGTTGTAGAGGAGCAACTACACTGTGGATAAAGACTCCAATGATGGAAAGGATCTTGATTTTACTACTAAAGGTAAAAAATAACAGGGAACACCCTTGTCTCCCTTTCTTTTGATATATCACCTGTGTTTCAGTGCCCTTCTAATGCTCCTACTTCCACAATTGGCTGTTCCATTGCTGCCCTATGACTGAAGGCCATTTTCACTCTTGGCTGGGCTTCAGTTAAATTATGAGAAGTGTCAGTTTTGCTAGTTCTACTTTCATTTTCTTATAACACATTATGTCCTCTGATTGTCTTCTTCCTGACCATTCACATTATAGCAATCACCAGTGCTCCTGCCCCCGGTGATTGTCATGGATTGCTTGAGGATCTAACTGCAGAGTAGTCTGTTTAAAATGAAGCACATGTGAGCAAAGACTATGACTCTGTAACATAAACACACAAACTAGACAGGGATGAAATATACATGAACATGGCACCATAATAGGGTCAGACACGACACTGATGCAGCTACCTCTGGGTTACTTTCATAGACTGTTTGATATTTAAAGTGACCATCCCCTGTAACCATGCTACTGTTGGAATCAATGAATGCATGCTTCAGACACCCGTCCAGTTTATAGCTGAAGTACAGTAGATAACAGTTTACAGGCAACCGCTAATTTTGTTTAAGCCTGCTCTGCTTCTAATGATTATGACTATTGTCACAGCGCTGTACATTTATAAATTGGCTTAGGTAGTGTAATAAAGACTGTAGCATTTGCTTCCTGTACTGTCTGTCCGACTAAACATAAATATGCCCCAGTAGAAAAATCATTTTATTATCTGTGTATACTATTAAAAAACTGCTCACTTCATGACAATCTGCTGTCTTACTTTAGGCTGGGCCTGGTGCTGTCTGCAAAGAACAACTTTGTTTTCTATGATTCCTGTCTAATTCCAGCTGCTATCAATGACTTATTTCTATGCATAGCCCATGGGGGGTTGCGACACCTCCAATACCTCTCATGGTTGCCATAAATGGTCTCAATACTTGATGGACTGTCAACACTTTCATTAGCTCTTGCCACATTTTCTGGTTGAATGACAAGTCAACTAAGTCACATCCTGCTCACAGCCATGACCCTGCCAGAAAAAAACCTAGCATAAAGCAACGTAGCACTGTCAGCTCTTATTAAACTACTGCTCCAGATTGCAGATATGCACTGAATTTAACTGATAGGAGAACTGATTGTATGCATCAGATTTATCTGATAGTAATATATCTATGTCAACTCCAAATCTTAGCGATACCCTGAAGGGTAAAGCAATGCCCCAGGTTCAGTAGTCCAACAAACATTTCAAACTCAAAAATTCACATATTCAAACATACTTTTACATTTATAAAGGCTTGTTCATTGCATTCTTTGTTTCCTTTGTTCCAGTGACTGTATTTTCATCTATAATTATGTATTATTCTTGTTTGTTGCTTTTTCTCTGACACCCCTTCTGACTTTTGATAATGATTATTGGATTGTCTAAAATAAGCAACATGCTGATTTTATTCCTTTGCATTTTGACTCTCCAGTATTCCAGTATGAAACCTAAAGCACATTGTTTTAATTTTATTTGTTTGCTCATAATGATTAAAGCATTCATATACCACAGATTTAACAATATATACAGTAGATCATTTATTATATAACCTATATAATTCATGGCAATGTTTAGAATCAAAGAAGTAAAAAGAATAACAACCTTTATAAATTGCAGTACAAATTCAGTGTTAATTTAGATTGTTGTTGTAAATCTAATATTTGTTTAGATAGATTTGTGTTGCTGTCTGAATATTTCTCTTTAAACATAAACCATGTTAATTTCAAGGCTTTTTAAGGACTGTTGCTAAGGCACACATGCTGAATAAGATAGAGGATGGCGCAGCATGAAGTAGCTACTAATGAAAAAGGCTACTGAGTCACTTTATTGAAGGATAATCACCCTTTAAGTATAATATTACTGAGTGTTAAACTTTATATACTTACAGGTATGAGTGTTTAACTTTTTATATTAGACTCAGTAACTTGAACCAATGAAAAGTTTTCATATATTATTATCTATCCAATATACTATTGATAAATAAAACCAAAAGTAATAGATCCAGAACAATTTGACTGGGGTGGTCAAGGGGAGACACACTTTTTAGTGTTTATAGTAAAAGGCACATAATAGTTTAGTGCCTTAGTATAGTAGTATATACATTGTAATATATAACAGCATTCTTTTTTTTATTACTTTTAAATATATATATATGTTTAATTATAAAATAACTGCTTATTCTATTTTAGTCTAGAGAAGAGCCTACATAATGTGAACAACTGATCAACATTTTCACTAAATGCATGTATACAAAGAGGTTCATTACATGCATAAATGTTCAAAATAAGAGTTTTGCCTGCTGCGTCTGTTCGTAACTTGTGCCAGTGGAGCAGGAGAGGAGGGCGGAGCCAGATGGAATGAGCTGTAAGAACATATGGAACGACCAACACATTAAACCTTAAGGCAGATATTCTACAAAAGCAGAAGAACATAGTTAATTTCACTTGTTTTAGCCAAGAACAGAAATCGGATGCTACAGTGGGCATAAGTGCACCAAAATTGGAAAGGTAAAGCCTGGAAAAAACAAGGTTTCCAATGATGCTCACTGTAGCCTTACATTTCTGACCTAGGTAGTGTGATCCAAAAGTATTTTTTTTCCATAACAATGTTTCCAAATTTAAAATAAACAAGTAGAACATGAGAAATGAGAAAACATTGGAGTGTTAAAGTTTAAAGAAAATCATCAGTTGACTACTTAATATAATTTTTTTTCTTGTGATTTCTGATGCTTTCATAGAAACAAAATCTCTCAATCACTGTTTAAAAAGACTCAAAAATATGAAAAAGTTCTTCTGGGCCTCAGCTTGGTACTTCCACATTGATTTGCTGAACAGATGCTTATTCCCCAAAGGGACCTTGCTGCTAAATGGGGTTGTGTCAGATGAGGTCAGGTTTCTAAAGTCTTCATTGGGTCTGAGATTGAATGAAAACGCCTTTGGGACAGTTGCCTCTCTTTTACACTACCTCAAACTTATTGGCTATTGATCTGATTGTGAATGCATAGAGGTCTCAAAAGGGTTTGTTAATTCAAAAGAAGCTAAATGGCATAAATAACACAAAAATCAATGCCAGGTTTCCAATCGGTATTGTTTTCATCATCTTTGAATTTGAATGGATAAAATATTTTTTTCAGATTCTAATCGATGGAGACCATGATTCGTGTTTTTTTTCCATATCATTCTCAGGCCATCTGAAAAGAAAGGTTTTCTGAAAATAAGATGGTATGCAGTCTTAGTAATTAATTTTCTGCCATCTGTGCCTGAGTCTACAGGGATGACCAGCAATGGATGAGATCTGCTGGGCATCTGAAACCGAGTTGCACCCAGGTAATAGAAAGCTGTGCTTTTTTCACCAGATACACAAAACTAAATTATATTATGGAATAATGTGCAGAGTAATTGAGTAATTATACCTGCAAAGTAAGGAAAAAACATTTGAACGAAAATAGTGACACTGCAGAATTAATGCATAGAATAAGCATAAGTTTGCATTTCTGTTCATTCTCATTGTATTTAGAATGTATGTCTGCTACATATTGTCTGTGGTTCATCTGTTAAATGGGAATAGGGCAGTTGAGTCTAGGGATACCTTATTTAAATAACTAATTTGCCAAAGACATTGATGTAAATGCTATATTTGTGCTGCGCCACTGTATACTCAGGACATATGCATAACTCATCTTTTATCAGATTGAATAAAGAGTTCTTGCTCTTCATTTTGAGCTCTCATGTGTTATGAAACTCAGCCTGGAAAGAAATTACAAACTTAAAGCTTTTGTTCTTCAACCCACCTCAGCTAAGTGATTTACCACATGGTCTTCCCTATATAATGTGACTTTGCTAATTTTCTTTAATTTCAGAGTGGCAGAGAGTGTGAGAGACACATAAGATGCATAGTAATGCATATGCAGTTAACATAATAGGTTTACATGTGCTTTAGTTGATACAGCTTTTAAAAGTGGGTTTAGTTCAGTATATAATGACATACAAATATGAACTTCAGGATACATAATGTTTGGCAGTAGCATTGCTGAAACTTGTTTAACTTAAACAAAGCTTTTATTTCCCAATAGTAAAGCTATCAAGTTATGTATTACTTGCAGGTACGTTGGAAGAATAGTTTGAATTTAGGTTACTGGTTGCAAACAACTGGGACATTTGGAAAAATCTAGGCTTGACTATTGGATTGGATTAGTCAAATGGATTCTTGAAGTGAACATGAGTGGATGAGCAACGGTGCCATGCATATACTCCTAGGATCAATTTACATCTACAAGCTTTTGTAATTTTGTCATGTTGAATGGAATTGAAAAGACAGTGTTTAAACCTATATATAAGTCAACCACAGAAATAAAGCCTATGTCACCATTTTCATTAAAGATTCTTCTAATGAACCTTTTAGTTGTCACTCAGAGCCTGCACTTCTTCTAGAATTTTATTTTCCACCCACAAAACACTTAGTATTAATCTGAGCATCCACAGCATAGCAGTGGGAGCATCATTAATAATGAAACTGTGTGGTATATTGATATTTTTTGCATTCATCATTCAGGCTACATGTCTCTTTAGATCAGTATTCACTGGGTATTAGTGGCCAGCTGGAGTCTGAAGTAATGGTACAGATCCAGCTCCTGTGAAGACACTGAGCTCCAGCAGCATTACTTGAGCAACAGCATGAGAATCGTGGATAATATCCAAGAATGTACACCATAGGGCTGGCATAGCTGGTTATTTTATTAAAATTTATTATATTCCATAATGGACAGGTTTATACACAAGATTAATCATAACCTCACCTGCATACTACAGACTAACTCTCTTTAAAAGTCATAAAATTTACCCTCTTTTTAAACTTAGGAGTAACCCTGATTAGACTATATATATAGACTTTTACTTCTTACACTTTGAATTTTTTTTTTTAGGATAAGTCTCATGTGTATGATTAATCAATTACACTATAACAAGCAGGTGGTAATTAACATCAATTTTATATGTAGGTTTTAAAACATAGTTATTAACTGAAACAGAAACAGCTGTGTAGGAGTCTTGAAACTGGGTGAGAAACAGCTAGTTTAGGTTGTGAAAGAGAGTTTTATGTGACCGGTTATACACCATGGCAAGACTGAGCATAGCAACAAGACACAAGGTAGTGTGACAATGGTAGCCCGGCAGATGGCCGCCGCATGGATTATGCTCCGAACTTGACTAAAAACAGGGTGTTGAACAGATGCAGTTTACACTAACTCCTTTGTGATGCAGACCCTTTAGCATGCTATCACATGCTTACCTTCACTCACACACAGCCACGTGTGTGATGTTCTCCGGTTTCTGTGTTCAGCCCGATGCAGTACTACAGTAGTTATACTGGATCAGCAAGGTATCTCCGAGCCAAAGATTTTAAAGCAGACTGAGGTTTCAAACAGGCAATGTTGAGGACTGTAGACACAGTGGTTGGCCAAGGAACCTTAATGCAGCAGATAAAAGACACATCAAGGTTACTTCTTTTCGACATTGAACATGTCCAGCAGTGCCATCAGCAATTAACTGGTAAAAATCAGTGGGACCCAGGTACACCCATCTACTGTTCGGAATCAAGGCTACGTGACTCAACTAGTCATGAAAACATGGGATGCAGAAAAATGGAAGTAGGTGCTCTGGACTAATGAGTCAAAATGGTCAAATGGTAAAAAAACAGGGAACAGTGAGGCATGGTGGAGGTTCTTTGCAAGTTTGAGGCTGCATTTCTGCAAATAGATTTAAAGATTTGGTCAGGATTAATGGTGTTCTTAATTCTGAGAAATACAGTCAGATATTTATTCATCATGAAATACCACCAGGGAGGTGTCTAAATGGCCCAAATGTATTCTGCATAGACAAGAGCAAGGAGTCCTGGAAGTCCCTTATCTCAAAATTATCGAGTCTGTCTGGGATTGCAAGAAGAGTCAAAAGGATTTAAGGGAGCCTACATCCACAACCTACTGTACCTGCCGAGTTCCTTCAAAAACTGTGTGCAATTGTATCTAGAAGATACACACACACACACACACACACACACACACAGATTTTAAATTTAGCACTGTATTGTATTGCCAGTTTATCCATTTTGTCAGCATGTCAGTCTAGTTATTATTTTGCAACACCTTTTCGCAATTTGTTGTAGCTATTGGCTGGTCCTTGTCTGTTCAGTTCTGCAAATGTCAATACATGCTTACCCTTTCTCCAAATACACTAAGCAATTAATTCTCCTTTACTTAGAACAGTGTATGACATCAGTTTTGCTGTGCACAGTGAACAAAGAAGGAGCTCAGACAAAGTATTAGTGATTAACATCTCTGATAACACAGGATATCTTGCAAACTAAGCTGAGCTTTATGAGGATGCAAAAAGCAAGATCATCTAATGCTAAACTCAGGGATTTTGCCCTGCGTCACTTAAAGGGATTAATATTATGCACTATATGTTGTGTGACAATATTTGTAATTAACAAAATTAATTTATAAAATTTAAATACTCATTTCATAAAAACTCACACATGCACTTTTAAAAAATAGTTTGATTTCCTGCACACCTAAACAAACTCAATCAAAATGTCCGCTGAATTTTGTTTTTGAGCCTGTTCTTATATTTAAACCAGCATGACTATAGGGCATGTTTTAATTTGCTACTTAATCTGCTGTTACCTTTATTTGATAAAATCTACTTAAAAACATTTGACACCACACTAGATACTGGATCATACAGTGCTATTGGTAAGGGATACATTAAACTTTGGGGCTCAATTAAAAAAATGAAACTAAACTTGACTAGTGAACAGCTGGTTATAATTGCATATGCCATTAAGGTATTTTTTATTGTTATTGTAATGTTGTTTTTGGTATAGTGACAGTACAGTAGATCATCTGTTTTTCTTTTTGCATTTTATTCTGCTACATAACTCATATAATAGTCAATTGTACTTATGTGAATGTGCTTTTGAAATGTTTTATATTCAGTATATCACTACACATTTGGTTTTAACTGCCATTTGAATTGGCATCAAACAAGTTTTGATATTGTCATGCATGACAAAAAGATTTCTACAGACACCCTACAGAAACCAAAAGCCTCTGCTTTAAAATTTATGAGGCGAGCTAGTGAGTGTTAAACATTATCCCAGCATCTTTACACCAAGCTCCCTCATATCACTTAATAGGGAGGTGACAGTTATATTACAGCATTATCAGTATTCTGTGCAATATAGATACCACCAGAAATATGATATGGTGTTACTGATGCCACCAGTGATTTCTAAATATCAAACACAACATTACACACATTTTCTTCCTATGGTGCAGTGTAGACCTGGCTAAAAAATCAGCACTACACATTCCCAAATGATTCTTAATATACAGTGCATTGTAATATTGTTTATAACTTAAATAAAAGAAAAACTATATATGTGTAGTCTGTTTATTTTGACACTCAGCCTCTTTATCAATATTAAAAGTTTTTTAATCCCTACTTCATTTAAAATTTTGCTTGGATTAAAAAAAAGTTTCTACACCAAAAAATGTCAGTTTAAGAGGTCAATAGGAGAAACTCAAAAGCTCTGGACTTTGTGAAATTCCAGGCAATAGTATATAACATCCTGGGGTTTGACATTCGACTGACAAAATTATCTCTTTTGAAAGGTTAAGTGTTTCTGTGAATGTGTTTATGAGCATACAAATAATAGTTTTGCGTAAATCAGGTCAGTCCTTATATAGGCTGATGGATGTGAGATTTCCCACTAGAACATTACATCTTATTGGAACAATTCAGGGTAACTTACTAACATTAAATGCTTCCACCCAGAAGTAGCACTTCAGTGAAAAAAATGCACTTACATCAACCTTAATATAGACTGACCTGACACAAACTAGGATACCTACTGCTCACACGCAATAAAAATCATACACCTGACTGAGAAGCACAAAAAGTCAAGAAAACATTACTAAAACATACTGTAAATCCACCCAGTAGCACAGTTTATTTTGCTCAGTTTAGAAAAATCAGACTTTCTGACAATATTCTGTATATTATGTATGTTATGTATATTATGTCAATTTATTTTTCTGGATAGAATTGAAAAAAATAATCTAATATCTTATAAAAATGATTGGGAGGAAAATAAACATTTTATACATTTTACATGATTTATTGTCTAACACAGTACCGTAGTTACAAGTTAAGCATTGCACACTGGACTACTCACATGTCCTGACTAAATTATTGTCAGTTGAATTTAAAAGCGAGACAGGAATATGACTTTAAAGCCAGCTTCCTGAGTGGAGGTGAAGGCAAATAGACTTCTGACTTAATTAAAAGCAGCCTAGTCCTGCTTGATAAAAAGGGCTCTGAAATGATGGCACTCCTGAGGGGTGCGTCAAGTGAATAATTGGATGTTTTAGGCTGAAAAAATTAATGATCTAGAAAATCCTCTATCTCTTGGAAAATAAAATTAATTAAAATAAGTTGATAGCATCGATTCACACATGAAGCTTTACTACAACAAGATTCTCTTAACAGTAGTGGCTAAATTCTGAAGCAATATTGGTATGATGATGCCGGATCTGCCGAATTATATAAAAGTTGTATATTTATATGCATTAGTTGCAAATTGGTTTTCAAAAATATCATTGTTTAATATACTGACCAAAAGCATACCTTAAAATGTATCAATGGATCATATTTATTATTATTGCTTACATATTAGTAATTCAATTATACATTTTATTGTTTAAAATTTAAGACAGTACTTCCTTGTTCTTTTGTGATTCGAATTTTGAACAAAAAGGGCCTGTGATTGTTTTTTTTTTTTTTTTTTCTGAGATCCTATTTATTACTGAAGAATTGGATATGGAATGCATGGTGATGTAGATTCTGCTTCATACCAAATGTTCCATCTCAGTAGTAATGTGTTTTTACAAGCTTGTATTGTTGTGTATGTCCTCTTTTAGAGAATGGAGATTGAGTGAGGGTAGATGGGACCTCAGCTACCTGATGGCTTTTACAAATGAACTGCTGGATTAAGCAATGTAATTTTCTAGTTATTGGTTTGTAAACATATTTCTTTCAAAGCTCGAGAGGAACCAGACTCAAAAGGGGCACCCATCCTCATTTGGGTGACATCAAGAGTTTGATCATAAATCTTTCAACAATACAGAACACTGGAGAGTGAGAACTAACATGAGCACTGGAGTATAAGATTATAAGTAAATGTTCTTTGGTATAAAAGTAGGAGCTACTGAGCTCAACATTTGTGATCATCACAGATCCAGCATCAGCTTCTCCATGCCAGAGCCTTTAAACACTTCAGGAAGTCCAATGTCAAACTCCACACATGCAGTGGGATCCAATTGGCACTGGTACGTCTCTAGATGGTTCAGGATGTTTGCGAGTTTGGCATCTACTTCTTTAAAGTCCATAATCTTCATGAGGAGGGATGTGACTGGAGCTGGACAAACCTCGGGAAGCCTCGGGATGGGGAGAGAAAGAGAAGCAGTGGAGAGAAATTAGTGTAGCTGCTGTTCATGATATTAACAGCGCAAGTTGATAATGTGCATGTGATCAGATGTTCTGGAGCACAAGGTTATGATGCGATGTGTGTTATGTGTAGGCTTTGCTAAAAAGATATGTTTTTAATCTGCACTTAAACTGGGTGAGTGTGTCTGAGCCCCGAACACTGTCAGGAAGACTATTCCAGAGTTTAGGAGCTAAATGTGAAAACGCTCTACCACCTTTAGTGGACTTTGCTATTCTAGGTTTAAAGATGCTCTATAAGGATCAAATATTCAATCCATTCTAACAAGTGTTTGCAAACAAAGCCAAACTGTAAGTGCATGCTGTAAGTCTATAATGTGAAGAACCATTTCTACTGTCAGATATATAAAAAAACAGAGAGAAGAATTGTGGATTATGGAGTGGACAATATTTCTATCCTTTTACAAAGACATATGGCCCAGAGTCACCTTGTTTTTAATGCAAAGACAGAGGAAAAACCAAGAAAAATATTATTTACAAAGGAGTTAGTGTTTTCTTTTCACATTGCTTGGATTTCAGGTCGTGATGTAGCTGGGCTTTAGATTTTGTTGAAACCTGACACACACACCAAAACCATTGTAAACAACTTACTAGACTGTGTCCTGGATGCAGTTCTGAATCTGTGTATTATAGCATGTTCCAACTGTGTTATATTTACTTCAGATTTACGTCATATTATGGTTGTCCTGGCCCATACTAAAATATAAGGCCATGAGCAACTGCTGACTTTAGGTAGATTAAAATAATATAGGGCTGCTATAGATTAAGTTTAAAGTATGACTACACAGTGCATTGGCCAACCAAAAAACAAGCATCACTCATAAAAGTAAACCTTCTGCTAATCATAAACAATTTATAACCCCTTAATGGTATAGTAATATTATGAATAAATCAAAGTTTGTTATTTTATAATTATTAATAATTATATATTAACTACTAACACAAAAAACAACTGTCTGTGCAGAACTCTCTCTGAAAACATTCTATTAAAAACATGCTGGTAGGTGGACTGGGCCCATCAGTTATTTATTAATTAATTATTATTTTATTGATTAAGGCAAGTAACAATTTGTACTCAAAGTATAAATGTGTCTATGATAATGTCTTCCCATCCACAATAGATTTCCATCATACACCCAGGATCTATGCCAAGACCCAGTGCTCTTGGCATAGATTTTGGATCCACTGCATTCCTGGCCTTGATAAGAATACATATTATTATTATTATTATTATTATTATTATTATTATTATTATTATTATTATTATTATTATTATTATTATTATTATTATTATTATTATTATTATTATTATTATTTCATGTGGTCCCTTGTAGATGAGGAATGAGAATTCTACAACACAGCCCCATCTGGTAGCTAAATCAAGAGCAGACAAAAAAGTGCTGTGTGTCGGGAAAATGTTGGAGAAGACGACAAAGGAATTCTCTGCTCTAATCTTCCTAGCACTAATGAGACTTTCCCTTTTCAGCACACATATTCCCTCAAGGAAGTCAGTGCTGCCAACAGCCTGCAGCTATAGGAGCCTGCAACTGACTTCTTTCACTCAAGCATTTCTTAAACCAGTAGCTCATCAGTTGCATAACCCAGAACGCAATCACTGCTCACATTTACTTTACTGCTTTTTGTCAGAATGCAAAGAAAAATATAAAACCAAATGATTCTGGCATTACAGTGGTACACTACAGTGCACATTTCCCCTCTGTGATAAATACAATGCATTCCTGAACTTCCACGATTCTAAGCAAACTACTGTATATTGCATTATTAATTTTTTTGTTTTTATGGGACAAAATCCACACATTTACTGTATGCACACTGATATACCTGAATCTCCACTCAGAAAGCATGAAATAACCATGGTATGTGCTTCCAAGAAAATGCTTGAAAACTAGTTTCATATCTGCAATTTCCCATTAGGCTAATCATGTTAAGTACAGATAATCTTAATATGTAGAAAGATATGTAAAATATCTTCTTCTTCTTTTGACTGCTCCCATTAGGGGTCGCCACAGCGGATCATTTGTCTCCATACTGTACTAGTCTGTCCTCTAAATCTGCCTCTTTCAAACCAAAGAATGTAAAATATGCTATTTAATGGATGGCCACTGGACTACCAATGGGGAAAACAACCTTCAGCTGCTACATTTAGCTATTTTACAAGTGGTTTTGAACCTTGTGCAGCCTGGAATCTGTCACTTAAGTGTCCTTCCCCATGTCTCTTTAGAGACTTCATGTTCATGGTGGTTACATAAGAATTGTTCTATAGCTGACAACATATTTTGCATTTAATTGGTTCTCATGGCCAATTAGTAGTGTATTATGGGCTTTTCTCCTATATCTTTCAGCATGCTCTCTCGCACCTTGTCCTCCATTACCTACTGTATCAAACGACAACCTCCTATCATTTGTACCTGGAATTGGAGTTCAATTTTTCAGTTCTTCAAGAGTTTGGAGGTCTAAAATTGTGAGTTAATGAATTTTATAAACAGTGGAGTTTTTTTTTCATATTTCAGTATGTCTGTCTGTCCTACATTTCCATATAGATTCATAACAAAAAAAAGACAAATAGTGATGTCAGAAGAGTTCCTCTTACAGAAGGTACACGTCTTTTACAATTAAACAAACAACAACAACAAAAAAAAGAATAATCAGCAACAGTTTAATTCCATGTGCGAACATATAAGAATCTCTAACAACAACAAATTGTAAAAGGTTGAGAGCTGCCAGTGCAGAGAGGTCACTGAGAGAGACCAGTATAGATGAAATAGTTTATCTGATGCAGGCTGGCTATGGAGTGAACGGAGTGTGACATTTAATCCCAGAAGCTCTACGCTCATCCAAGCCTGACTGCTTTAGGTCACCCTCTTTGAGCTGTAACGTCTGGACAGCAGTTGCCCTTTTAGAACACAAGATCTTTTAAATACACATTCCTTGTGGACTGTGAGCAGAATTCCCAGCATGGCCCTGCTTCACTGTTATATATGGTGCCTGTCAAATGTTTGAAAACACCTAGTCCTTTATTGTTTTATATGCAACAAACTAGGTAATGAAGATTTGACCAAAAGCATGAATCATGGTGGAGGGTTCTTGAAAGTTTTGGGTGCATTTTCAAAAAACACTCTTTCGGCTTCTCCCATTAGGGGTCGCCACAGCGGATCATTCGCATGTTTGATTTGGCACGTTTTTATGCTGGATGCCCTTCCTAACACAACCCTACCCATTTATCCGGGCTTGGGACCGGCACTAAGAGTGGCTGTGGTTGGTTCCCTGACCGGGAATTGAACCCGGGCTGCAGCAGTGAGAGCGCCGCATCCTAACCACTAGACCACCTACAGTCGGATATTTGATCATGATTAATGGAATCCTTAATGTTTAGAAATACAGGCAGATACTTATTCGTAATGCAATGCCATTAGGGACATCAAGTATTTCTCACTTTATTAAGTGTATAAATAAATAAATAAATAAATAAATAAATATATATATATATATATAAAATGTTGAGAACAGCAAAGTGCATAACGTTTTGAGATGTCAGCAGTAAACAACTAATTAATAGAGGAATGCTAAACTGATGGAGAGGTTTGTCCTCTATTGGCAAATGTCAGTATAACATCAAATGTGATTCACTTTATTTTTACATATCATATGTTGTAAAAACACATAAAAGATCACTGGCATAGTTAACAATTTTTTGAAGTATGATGGGTTATGTCTACTTTGGTGAAGCAGTTAAAGGCCAAACATTTACTTTTTCATATTATTTTTGTAAATCATTTGCTTGACTTACAGGAAAAGGACCGCTTGTATAAAATGTAATTTTTGAGTTTTTAGACTATCATTTTCTATATGTCACAGCTAAATACACACTTGACACCCTTACTTACACCCTGGGGCAGCTGACCTGCAGCAAATCCACACACAATAATTGCAGCTTTTTGAGAAGTAGGAAGAAACCAAAAAAACAAGGGGAAACCCACATTAACACAGGGAGAATATAAGAAATGCCAGACAAACAGTAATCCAATCTCATGGTCAGGGCAGAAGACTATGAATCAGTGAGGGTAACCACTAACCACCGCACCACCATGCCAGCCAAGTTTTAATCATAATATATTTTATTAATGAAAAAAAGCAAACAAGCATCATGAATTATTAATTACTTTTCTTAATAACTCTGTTGTCAACTCTTCATAATCTCATCTAGAAAGATCCTAACCTGATTTAATATTATCTTAAGAAAACAGACTTATCAAGCAAACGACATTAGTGACAGATTAAAAATCTGTTTAAAAAATCAAGTAACCATTTTCATCACAAACATCATCCACATTATCTCACTTTTATCCCTGGAGGTAAATCACAAATAGGAGCCTCATCACCAGTTTAGATTCAGTCCACTTTGTATATGTGCTGAAATAATCACTTATTAACTTAATGGATTATGACCTATGACCAATAAGTTTTAAATTTTTTATAGAATAATTTAGCCTAGGGATGGGTATCATTTACATTTTATTGATACTACTTATTAATACCAGCATTTATCGAAACTGTTATAAATACCACTCGCAAACAGACATGAGATGTAAAAAGATGTTGAAAAGTTATTTTATTACTTTATTACTGCAGTTTACAAATGCTTCTAAGCAAAAAGAAAAACGCAGAGAGAAAGAGAGAGAGAGAGATTTCTAGAGATCGACCAATAGTGGATTTTACTGATTCTGATAGCTAGGTTAGATCGTACTTGCCGATAACTGATTAATCAACCTATATTTAAAAAATAAATAAACAAACAAATAAATAAATAAATAAATAAATAAATTTAAATTAAATAAAAAATTAAATCAAATTAAAAATCTATGTAAAAAAATATATATTTATAAATAATAAATTATTTTATAATTATAATATAGCACTCTCCGTACAGCGCACAGTCTCACGTGTAAAAACAAACAGCTCGTGACGTGCTCGTGATTCACCTCTAGAGGCCGCTTTCGTAATGACGGCGGACCGGAAATGCGGAAACGTTGTTAGGACTCTTTTTTATAAAAAGTTAATTCGTCCCCCTCACTTTTTTAGTGGAGGGAAAAAAAACAGGTAACACTACACATTTCGTCCCCCCCACTTTTGAAATGATGGCTACGCCCCTGGTGTAAACATACTATTTATAATAATAATAATAATAATAATAATAATAATAATAATAATAATAATAATAATAATAATATTATTATTATTATTATTATTATTATTATTATTTGTTATCATTAAATGGTATTCTATTAATTAAGCAGTTGACCAATATGATAATATTTGTTCCTCCATTAGTTTTGCATTATTATCCATTATTTTTATGCCATGTGCACTTTATCTATATCTGCCCCATATCTATGCCCTTAAATTTTTTTTAGATTTACTGTATGTAACATGGTGCATAGTGGCTTAAATAGTGGACACAATATTAGCAAAGCTAATGGGGTTTATTCACTAATTTAATAGCCGTTTTAATGGCCTTTCCTTAAACAAATAAACACATTTATATGCACTCCTACAAGAGATCAATATACCATAAATGGCAACCGCTAGTAAAA
Source organism: Silurus meridionalis (assembly GCF_014805685.1). Taxonomy (NCBI): domain Eukaryota; kingdom Metazoa; phylum Chordata; class Actinopteri; order Siluriformes; family Siluridae; genus Silurus; species Silurus meridionalis. Next base: position 13,339,508 of record NC_060893.1, on the reverse strand, counting down.
TAACTGGTAGGTGCATTAAAATATCGAACCATTAGCCTTTGCTTATTTAGTTGTGATAGTTTACAATGTAGCAGCAACATTTTGTTGTTAAGGAGGGAGATGAAGTACTACAACCACCAGAATTTGAAAAAAAAAAGAAAAACAAAAAAACAAAAACAATAATCTAATTGGTAGCTTTGCCCTGTCCAATTCTGTTTCTTCTGTTTCTCTTCCCTTCTGCAATCTCTTTTATGTCGAAAATTAAAACAGTTTCTGATACTTTGCCAAGTAGGCTGGTGTAGTGCTATTAGAAACAAAGATCTTCAAGTAAGCAATGTAATTAAAAGTAGTGGGACTTTTAGATTTAGTGACTTTTAGATCACTTGATGAGATTAGATCCTCCTTCTAAGATTAAATTTTGGTTTTTATTTTCCATTTCACAAACCTCCTAGGTCTCTAAAAATCAGAAAAATCACGTTTGAATTTTTTCTATTTTAAAATAAATTTTTCACCCAAAAAAAATTGCATTAGTTGTAAAAAATAAAAAATAAATGGCATTAATTAGATTTGTGGCTCAATGTGTTGGTTGTGATTACGGCTTTGGGCAAATGAGCAAAGTTAAATGTAGATTCGTTTGTTATTCGGTAACTGTTTCTAAAATGTGCGAGGAATAAGCCAGAGTGATGCTGTTACGTTTGCTTCAATAGTTAATTTGCTGTTACCCAGAACAAAATCAGTTCTCATTTAAATCTGGTACTCTCAAAGTTTCTTTCTATCTTTTTGTCATATCAGGGAGCTTTTTTTTCTACTATTTCTTCTGGCTTTCTCATTAAGGGTACATTTAAATCTAAATGTTATCTGGATTTCAGTAAAGTTGTATTATGGCAATGTGGATTGTTATAAGTGTAAATTATCATTAAATCGAACTGAATTATTCAATATTCACTGACACAGTATCATCAATACCAAAGATATCTAAGGCCAGGGTGCACGTGCACTGGCTGCACCACAGTTCTGCTACTTCTTTACTTTTAACCTAGCAATTAAAATAGACTGACCTTTTTTTGTGTTCTCATCTTGGTAATATGATCTCTGCTTAGTGAGGTTAAAAATAAAAGTTAATAAAAACATGTCTACATAGGTTTAAATATGCAGCGTTTATAATTTTTTATAAATAAAAGTATCAACACATTTATTTCTGACTGTTTGGCAGTATATGTGTAATATATGAATGCAATATAATACACTGCAGTGATCCTTAAACACTGATTCATTAAGGTCTTGAGTTTAGTAAGGGCAGTGTGAAAGCAACTCAGCCATTCAAAGTTCGACACGCATAAGTTAGTGGTAATTTATTTTGTGCATTGAGTGATTGTTTTCTTCTTAGGGAAGGTTGATAAGAGCTTTCCAAGCTGTTCTGTTCATTCAAATGCTCTCTGTCAATTTATTTTGCCCCTAAAATGTAAGCATGCCCAGTGACTTATTGAAATATGAGTGTTCTAACACAATTTGTCACCCACCACTATCCCATATGTTGTGCCTTTTTGCCATGCTAGAATAAGAATTGACCTTCTCTCTCTTTCTCAAGAATATTGTGCTTCTATAGACCATTCTTAGCAGTGAAGCACATATGCACATCTCACATCCTGGTGTCTGATTTTTACAAAATACCACCAACAATAACAATAACACCACCACCACATCCTAATTGAAAAGCATTGTTTTATGCTTTTTAGTTTGAGGGTCATTTATGTTTTGTTTTTGTTTTTTAAAGTAAAGATGGCTATTTTCATGTAGTTTTTTAGTGTTTTCTTTTTGTTACTTTCAAGTATAAAAATCCAATTAATGAAAGTAAGGTAAATTTTATTTTTAACACTTCTAATGTATTTCTATTTAAAGCTGTATGCATTAAATAAACTTTAGCACACACATATAAAATGGTATTACATGACACTTGTAAAGTTTCCAATTAATTATATCATTATTATTATTATTATAAATACTTAATTAATGCTTCCATAAAAATATATTTCATTCATTCAAAAATACCTTGCAAATCAGGAAATAATGAAGAATGAGTGATATACTGTATAAACAACTAATAATAATGATCAGTTAACTGTTACCTTTCAACTAAATTTTGGAAGGTGCGAGGTCGCCTGAGGAATGGAGTAGGAGTGTGCTGGTACTGGTTTTTAAGTTCAAGAGAGATGTGCAGACCTGCAGTATTGGGAAATAAAGTCACACCATGAAGTTATGGGAAAGAGTAGTGGAAGCCAGGCTGAGAAAAGAGGTGACCATCTGTGAGCAACAATATGGTTTCATGATGAGGAAGAGCATTATGGACACTATATTTGCTTTGAGAATGTTGATGGAGAAGTATAGAAAAGGTCATAAGGAGTTGCATTGTGTGTTTGTGGATTTAGAGGAAGCATACAACATGGTGCCGAGAGAGGAGTTGTGGTATTGTATGAGGAATCATGTGTGGCAGAGAAGTATGTGAGGGTGGTGCAGGACATGTATGAGGACAGTGTGACAGCAGTGAAGTGTGCAGTAGAAATTACAGACTGGTTCAAGGTGGAGGTGGGACTGCATCAAAGATTGGCTCTGAGCCCTTTTCTGTTTGCAGTGATGATGTAGAAGAATGCTGAGGATGGAGTCACCAGGAAGGAGGAAAAAATGAAGGCCAAGTAGGAGGATTATAAATGTGGTGAGGGAAGACATGAAGGTAGTTGGTTTGAAAGAGGCATATATAGAGATGATCCGCTGTGGTGACCCCTAAAGGGAGCAGCTGAAAGAAGAAGAAGTAAACTGTTACCTCATTTTGTAAATTAATCATGACTTGCAGTATTACTAAAATAATTTACATTATGAAAAATATTTTTGGAATGCACCTAGGTAAACTGAAAATATGGGCAATCATTTTTATAAAAAGTTTATAAAGAATCCCCAACTTTGACCCAAACCTTAGCACTTATACATATACATACACACACACACACACACACACACACACACACACACACACACACACACACACACATATCTTGTTCTTCTTCTTCTTCTTCTTCTTTCTTCAGCTTCTCACATTAGTGGTCGCCACAGCGGATCATCTGTCTCCATATGCCCCTGTCCTCTACATCTGCCTCTTTCAAGCCAACTACCTGCATGTCTTCCCTCACCACATCCATAAACCTCCTCCCCTTAGCCTTCCACTTTTCCTCCTTCCTGGTGGCTCCATCCTCAGCATTCTCCTACTGATGTACCCCATGTCCCTACTCTGCACATGTCCAAACCATCTCAATCTCGCCTCCCTCACCTTGTCTCCAAAACGTCCTACATGTGCTGTCCCTTTAATAAACTAATTTTTAATCCTGTCCATCCGTCACTCCTAACAAAAACCTTAACATCCCTTAACCTTCCTTTGTGCATCACCACCAAACCATCTCAATCTATCCTCTCTCACCTCGCCAAAATGTCCTACCTGCACAGCCACTCTAAGAAACAAATTTCTAATCCTGTCCACCCTCGTCACTCCCAGCAACATTTCAGCATCTAAAGATGTGCCACCCCCAGCTCTGCCTTATGTCTTTTTTGACAATTCCACTCTCTCTAAACTATACAACATAGCAGCTTTTACCAAAGACTTTCCCCTTCAATCTTGCAGATACCCTTTTATCACAAATCACTCCTGCCACTCGTCACACCTTCATCACCTATACTCTATACTCTATGTAACTGCCCTCCCTCCTATTAATGCACATGTACCCTTTCTTGCTCCTACTGATTTTCAATACAGTATATGTATTATACTGACCTTTAAATTATTTAATTAGCAAATTAAATGAGATACAATGTAATCTTTACAATAGCTGTTTCATCCTGCATGCAACTGTAACTATATGTTATTATTTTTTGAACGAACGGCTTATAAGGCAGCAAATTTTTTTGGGACAGTGATTAAACTGTCTGTAGTTCCTGGTTCATTCATTGGTTTGAACACACACATTTTTATTAGCCAATCAGAATCAAGTACTTATACTGACCGTGGTATTAATATTATTAAAATGTTTACTTGTTATGAAAAATACAGTTTTTACCATGATGTTCTATTATCATCTCTATTTACAACAAAGTTATGCCTTTGACAAGTACTTCTATTGGCATATTGTATGTGTGTTTGAATTAACCATCACGATTGATTGTAATATTATTCCAAAAACACTGAGTAGCTTTGGATCTCAAACCAGTTTGTTAATGTCTTTGGTTTACTTACAATTTATACAAAGCTCAACTGGTCATATGCATTAAAGATTAGCAAACATTTGAAAAGTAGTTCTAAAAATGATTATATTGAATAATTATTCATACAATACATTTTTAATAAATTATTTATACATTTTATACATATGGACCTTATACCTCACCTTGTAGTAAACATTGCAACATTACTCTAATGTTGACATGTACAGTACATAAATAATTTTTATATACATTATAGTATGTTATCTTGTAGGCAACCAGTCTCACCCCACATCGTCAAATATCGTCGTTGCCTCGGATGGCGTAGACATCCGACGCAGAAGGGATCCCCTTTGTGTCACTTTTCAACGTAGATGGCCGTCCTATACACTTAATCACTTTTAATTTATAATAAATATTATTTATATTAATAAACACTTATTATTTATAATAATAAGTGTATTGGATTATTTATACTATATTTAATAAATAATAATAATGTTACGAAATTTCCACTACATACGACTGATTCGTTGGTTGTCCCCCAGCCGCATCCAAATCCGAAGATGACCCGAACCCTAACCCTAACCCTAACCCAAACCCTAACCCTAACCCTAATCCGAAGATGAGGGATTTGCATTAAAGTGTATAGGACGGGCATCTACGTTGAAAGCGACGCAAAGGGGCTCCCTTCTGCGTCGGATGTCTACGCCATCCGAGGCAACGTCGATATGTGACGATGTGGGGTGAGACTGTGTAGAGCTAAGGGTGTTATGTTATAAGGCAGAAGTAGATGAAGCTGATCAGTTCAATAGGGATTGTTGGTAGGTTCTATACAGTGCTATCTATATCGTCTTTGTCTTTTTTATTTTCACTTTGGCACCGTAATGAGTCCATATGTTGAGTGAGAAAAGCATCAGAATGCAGATGGAAATGTCATGTCTATAATTGTTTTTATTTTTTTGATAGTTCTTTCACACACAAGCAAACTATGCAAAAACAGACAGCTGGCTAAGGTACAACAAATCAGTTTTATTTAGCATTGAAATAAGCTTGCAGGAGTGCTGAGAATAAAAAACAACAATAATTTTATTGTACAGGCAGCTCTATATGTACCAACCAGCTGCTCCATTTTTATTCCATTAAATAGTTGATACAGAACGATGGATGGGGAGATTGAATGAGCATGCTGTTTGTAATACTTGACAGACCAGCTCTGAGTGATCCCAAATTTACAGCAAATGAGAAGTTAAAAATTGCCAACTGTAATGTGTTCACTGACATAAAAAGTGTTTACATTTGTAGTGACAATAACAGCCTTAAGTGCAGCTTTTTGCAAAATGAAAACAAGGATCTTAGAGGCTTGTTAATTTCTGCTGTTCATTCTGTTGAATACTCATGAGTTTCTTTCTCTATCTGGCCTTTGAAATATACATATAAATTCTGAGCTGGTGAATGTGATATTTAAGTTGCATGAATGGAGTTCTAAAAAGTGCTGCTGGCATGGTGCAAAAGATTGCTCTCTGATGTTCTTGCATGTCTTTTTTCTCTCTATCTAAAATGTTGTTCACACCATTTTAACTCAAATTCAAGCCGAAAATCCTCTGCTGCATAAGAATGTACACTGGTGTGCAGACTTTGCTGACTGCGACCTTAATCACAGAGGCACTGAAGGATCCATTTTAATTGAAGATTCAGCAAGCACCTCTGACATTTATTGATCAGTGTTGGTTTATTGAAATGTAGAGCAGATTCTACTTACAGCTAATAAGAGGTGCTTTATAAAGTATAGTGCCACATCAGTGTTTCAGCGTTTCATCCTGTTTTAATGCCTTTCAAGACAAGTTAATCCTATAAACCACTTGTGACATTCTTGCAATCACACAGTGTTAATAAATATGAAGAATGTTAACACATCAACAGTAATTCTGAAGCACTGCTACTGTCTGTAAAATTGTTTTGTACATCGTCAACTACCCCACACACTTACCTTTATTCTTGAAAAAATAAAAAAACAAACAAAAAAATGTACAGCATAAGAAATGTTTGCATAAGCTAATAAAGCTGGAAAGGTTGTATGAGCAGAAACAATGTTTCGTTTAGATTTCACTATAGTCCTATGCAGGCCTTACTTGGTTTTGAACATACTCTTTAATGGTCACAAATGTTCTGACACTGTAACAACAAAATCAGGAGCAATATCTCCTCTCATGAGCTGCCCACCTCAAATCGGCATCACTCTCCCTGTTCATCTGCAGTAAACTACAAGTGGCTTTGGCATGGCTTACACTCAGCAGGATGCTGAGTAAGTGACTAGAGGCAGATGGCGGAAAGAGAAGGTTATGATAAAGGGACAAAAAAAAAATCTAATTGATTTAATTCCCTGACAGAATGTGGATGAGGCAGAAAAATACAAGGATGCAAGTTGCTTCTCTCTAAATAAAAAAGGAGCATGTCACAGGTGTTTGATGTTAAAGAAAAAGGTTTGTGCTAATAATCTGTTATCCGTTCAGCTTTTTATCTGAATCTGGCTTACAACACGCCCTGGCTCATGATTTTACATTTTACAGAAAGAACTCTTCTCACATTATTCACCTATTATAAAAAAAGATAAAGAAATTTCCTCAGAATAGTTTCAGCGAGGAGCCAAACAATAAATAAAGCTCATTGAGGACTGGTGTCAGAGTTAAAGGTAATTACAGGAATGTAAATTATCAACTGTTAAAAGGATTCTACCTGGATACGATAATGAACAAGGTCTGCATATTTATAATTGCCTCAACTGTAGCTATAATTTTGGAAAACCTATGGATACATCCCAATTACTACAGTTATAACACTGTTGCTCTCTTTACCTTGTACTATGTATTGTATATTGGAATCCTTTTGAAAGTAATTTCTTTGCCAGATTATTATAGCCAAAACACTTTTGTTTGTCTGTTGGACATCTTGATACCACCCAATGACCGTGGTTTTATAATTTTATCTGCTTTTTGTCGACACTAAAATACACATCTTTCAAAACTATTAAAACAAAAATGTAATTCCATTTGTAAAAGAAAATTAAGCAGGTTTCCTGTGTTTAATCCATTGGACCATTTTCTTCCATTACCACTCTTGCTGTCATCAGCCACAAGTGAGTCCACATAATTTTATTTTATGTTACAAAAAGGTGTTTATAATACTTAGACTGTAAATACGACAAAATTATATGTCAACTATACAGCACGTCAGTGTTTCATTAGTAAATTTCAGGGTGTACACATTTAGTTTAAAGCACTTTCTATTATAGTAAATGTGTCCCCAATTTGTCCGTAGTGGACATAATGCAATACTATCACTATTTAAAGTAACAATTCAAAAGGTTTTCACACTGCATGAAAAGGGCAGAAAAAATAGAGGCGGTCTCACCCCTGTTCTCCTACCATTCATTCTGGCTGTCACACAAGTGATGGATAAAGCCAAGGTCATGTTAACATACTGTGCTCTGTCTTTCCTTCTGTCTTTATCTCTGCTGCTTTTTCACAACCAGATGCTTGGAGGGCACAGTGGTACAATGCCACTGCCAGATCTCATCACCACCATATGAGGGAAATTGGATTGCATTTTAAAACTGTCGTCTAAAATGAATTATATACTGAGCAGGCAGCACATAATAAGCTGACATGGATATAATTTTAACCAATCAGATACTTCAGTCAGTGCTCCAAGTGCACATTGCCATCTGTGATGTAGACAATGGAAAAGAGACATTTCTTCTTATTATAAAATAATAATAATAATAATAATAATGCCACAAATGTAATAATACTAATAATACTACTACTTATAATAATGTAAATACATATGTATATATATATATATATATATATATATATATATATATATATATATATATATATATATATATATATATATATATATATATATATATATATATATATATATATATATATATATATATATATATATATATATATATATATATATATATATATATATATATATATATATATATATATATATATATATATATATATATATATATATATATAAAATTAGTATTTTTATTTGTCTGTGATTCCAGCAAATTATTACATTTGGATGTATAATCTTATCAGTACAAGTGGCTTTGTAGACAATCACAGATAATCTGTGTCAGTCAAGTCAATATTGGGCATTCTGATTTGGCAGTTTTTTTCAAGACACGTTTATGTGAAAAAAGTATTATTGTACTTTTGTAATTATGCTTTTGAATGTGGCAATGAAACAATAAGTATTGCATTTTCAAAAGACCTCAGATATGGTTTTGCAACTATAAGAATGATGCCCACTGTTTCACAAACAGGTATTCAATCAAAATGTCCCCTTTTTTAGTAATTTTTCAAATCTGCTATTTTTTAAATATGCTAGAGTGCCCAGGTCAAACGCTCTAGGACAAAAGAATAGCAAAGAATATTATTTAAAAGCACAATAGCTTTCATTCATTCACAAGTCTACAAAGCAATTTGGTGCCTGAGGAGACAAATGAACTACAATTTGTCATTTAATGTCAACTATTCTAATTAAAATCTCTCTGGAAAAAAAAAAAACATTAGAAAGTTTCAGCACGTGTCTGACAATTACTGTATCATGCTGAGCTATTGGCCTGAAGCTAGCAGCTCAGAATATCACCTTTGAATTTATAGCCAATTAACCAACAGGTGGAGAGTTCGATTGTTAGTACAGTGTGTTCCTTTTACCTCTCAGGGTCTTGCATTAGCATTTCATGTGAGAGATTATAGTTTTGCACTGTTCATTGTACAATACTGTATACATGAAAATGTATAACCATATAAAAAACCATAAAAGTAGACATATATAACTTTATGTCAAGAATGTAAGTCTGTTTCAAAGGCAACACACAATAGTTTCATTCCTTTTCATGCTGTCTTCTTTTCATTTATGCAAATAAAATGCATCAAATGGGATAAAATCTGGATTGTTTTATATTTTAAAGAGCATTTGTTGGCACAAGAACTGAATGTTCACACAGTGCAGTGAACATTCACATACATGCAGAATATGTAAAGTAAGTACAAACTGACATGGAAATAGTATTATTTAAGGCTAAGAACAGGAATACCTTCCAAATGTTAAAGTTAAATGGTAGAGACACTTTAAAGTTTATAATGTTTTATTACAGTTTAACCACTATTTATTCTACAAATTATCCAGAATATTAATTATTATTTTTAAAGAATAATCTTTCTGGAACATAAGCGGAAGATTTGATACCCTAATGCAGAACTGAGTCATATACACTGAGGGCTGGTGTGAATGCTGATGGTGTTTCATTCTAATATCATTCAAATCAAGCAGGATTCACATCTGATTCCATTCGCTTAATCATTTGATCTCACCTTTCAACAGACTATTAGGTGCAGTTTTAGTTTGGTTGGAATTAAAACCTGCACTCACACTTGCCCTAATGGAACTCTAAATGAGATTGTACAAGGCAAAATATGCCCTTCCCAGTTCACTCTGTGAATGTGTATAAAAAGTGTTCCCTGTTCTATGTGTAGTTGTTAAAATTGACCTGAAGGATTATTTTAACTTTGGATGAATGTTTTAAATTGCTACATTTAATAACATAATGTGTAAATTGTAACTGTGATTATTGGTGTATTGGTATATATACAGCTGTCTGTTTCCTTGTTGAACTATAAAACTTTTTTAATGCAGTATTTAATTTCTCCTTTCTTATTGCAGTTACAACATTTGTTTAATGCTGTAAAACAACAAATGTTCACTTTAGAACAGGAAACATGTTTTATAGCTATTTCATGCTTATAAGCTACACATTCACACAGGGGAATGCACTGGGAACTTCTCAAGTGTGTATTTTGCCCTATACCAGCTACTAGTACCTTTTCTTCCTAGCTAACAAAATCTTTGTTTTTAGAGAAACAAGTGGAAATGGGCAGAATATCTACCCACTCGCTGGTAGATAGATATTAGCGGTGGAATATGCTGAGTCGAAAAGCAATTTTAGTGTTTTAAACCTAAACTTTGTATATGCTGATCTGCCATCACGTTCATGAACAGAAAAAAAAACTGCCAACATAACATCGTGGACTTACACCACCACATCCAGTTACAACAGTAAAAGCATTGTATGTTGTAATTTTTCTCTTTAAATAAAGAGTTACAAGGGCAATAAAAGGCGTTATTCAATGTATTTCTAGGTTTTGTTGTTGGAAACTAGTAGTGTATATACGGTAGTTGGGTATTTGCTATTGAGCTAAAAGAGATATACATGAAATAAGAGAATAACCAATAAAGGCCTAATAAATAATTTGTAATAGCATACACCTCCAAAACTAGTCACTAACAAAAGCAGTTATTAGTCATTACTTACTGGCTAATTCCTGAGCTCTAAAATAAATTGTTAGAAATTAATAAAACATTAACATGATAAATAACAAAGTTTATTAATTTATTACGTTGCATTTTTACTTTTGGACATGGGTGCTATGTTTATTTTTAATGTCCTTAGGTGTATCATATTTATTTTGTGATCATCATGCTCAGCATTTCCAGAAAATTGATTTATCTATGTCCTGAGGCCCTTGTTCCGCTTTAATGCAGGCTCTGACTGGATCTTTAATTAATGCACACAGGTAATTGGTGCATTCTGGGGACACTCTTGGCAACTAATAACAGATAAACATTGTGTTATTTTTTTCATGATCAGCTGCAGCGTCTTTGCTCCCTATAACCTAATTATCTTTTTCATTTTATAACCAGAGTAGTGTAAATCGCATTTGCCCATTATTCTTTTCACTGCCTCCGTTTCACATGGAGGACAGAAATTTAGCAGACATAGCAATTACGGAAAAATCAATACATTAAATCATTCTGCTTATGTTTAATCATCCTACTCTTGGTAGTTCTAAGATGCTATTTGTGCAGGCAAGCTTAGTATGTTAGTGGCTGATGAAAAAAAAATAGGCCATGTTTTCTAGTAATTTAAAACTGCCCAAGACCTTACAATTGAGAAAGATGTTTATTTAATCAAAAGGGTACTATTCATGATAAAATGTGTATATTTTTTGTGAAGAATAAGGAATTTGTTCAGTGAAACTCTTTCCACTATATTTATCCATCAGACTAATGTATGACATACTGCATACTACAGTACAGCCAGTGCTTTCTCTAAGTACCACTGTTTCGTTACGTTTAACAGGAGGGTTTGAATAAAAGAACATGGCACCAAATACACATGGTAATAAATCTCCAGGCTTTTTTAAATCAATAATTAATATTTATTTAGTTTTACATTTTCTTTGTGACAAAAAGTTATAGTACTGCTGTCTTTTCACCAACCCACCTGGGAAATGATGTTAACCTAATCCTTGTTACATGATGTTAACAACACATATGGTGATGTGAATCTATTGCTGTAGTAAGTGTCCTTGTTTTCTTATTTCTGCTCTGGTAGACCAGACTAAAAAAAATAACCCCCTACAATGCTACTAGTTAAAATTGATTAACAAGGTTTATTTTATGCTTACATGGGAAGGGTTTCCACAATTAGGTTTAGAAAACACTATAGACCCTAATCAGTTTTGTGTAAGAAAGTGCACTATAAAACACCATTTAAATCAGTCTCTCATTCAGAAATTCTGCTATAACTATACAATTACAAGTTTTCAACAACCTTCTTGGTTTTCACCGTGAAATTCAGATCCTAGACACTTTTTCTTCTGTTTGGTATGTAGATCAGCAATGCTTTGCAACTGTGCATCTATCAATTTTAAAATCACTAGTTCATGGCCAAGAGTTGTACATGCACTTTTTGATTTGCCAATCCCCAGATGGCTTTGTTTAGCAATCATATCCCAAGTTTCCCTAGTCCTGGCTCCAGTCATGGTTATCTGGGTGTAAATGACAATCCAGACAGGGACAATGCTTGCCATGCAAGGTTTGCAAGATATAAGTCCTTCTAGAAAATAAGTTTTTAGCTTCATAATGATTTTTTTCCTTGGCTTTCATCAATGTACATAGACATACAATATATACATTTATATTTAGACTTGCATTCTCATTGTATATATGCTTTTAAAAATAGAAGTAATTATTACAATTAACAAAATGGAAATTTAATTAACAAAAGAAAACTCCAAATCAAGTAAATATCTGGTGTGACCACACTTCCCCTGCACCATCAATTCTTCTAGGTATATTTTGAAGGAACTTGGCAGGTAAGTTGTTCCAAACATTTTCTGTGGATGTAGGCTTCCTCCAATCCTTATGTCTCTTCATGTCATCCCAGACAGATTTGATGATGTTGAGATCAGGGCTCTGTGAGGGCCCTAATCTCAACCCAAATAAATAATTTTCAAGACCCCTTGTTTTTCTCTACGCTGAAGAATGTTCTTATTGACACTGGCTGTTAGAGTCTTTGTCGTGCTGCAAGATAAATTCGGGGCCAATTGCACACCTCTGTGATGGTATTGCATCATAAGTCCCAATAATGATATGATAAATATCTGACTGTATTTCTCAGCATTGAGGCAATTTTTTTGGCTGTTCTTTACCCAGTTTTAAGATTCTTACAAAAGCTGTTTCTGTTTCAGTTAATGACTGTGTTGACTTGTTAAAATTGATTAATCATACAGTGCATCTGACTCTAAACCTACAAAATCCCTGAAAAGTGTACAAGTGTTTCCTAGTATTTCCAGGGGTAACATTAACAATTATGCATTGTAACAGAGATATGTTTCATGTTACTCATCGCTTTTTAATTTAACAAAGGTGTGACTGCTATTTTAACTGACCAATACCTTTAATGTTCTATTCATCTGCAACACCCTATTCAACCAAGAAGCTTCTTCATTACTGCACCTCCTTTGAAAGAAACCCCTGTTGTTTCAGAGATATAGTTATCTACAGCTTCTAAAGCCTTTGTTGTTTTTTTGTCTGGTCATATCCTGGATATAATATTTTTAAACAATATCTTATTTCATGTTTAATATTTGGCAAGCCATGGGTCAAGCAGAAGCACCAACAAATGTGTATGCAAGAAAAAGAATGAGGTTGACAAAATACATGGTGGTCAAACACCAAGACTTGTGAGTAACAAATTTCGCATTACATTCAGATAATTTAATTTATTTTATTTTACTAATGAATTTTGCAGTGTTTGGTGTCAAATGCCTGGTATAATCATGCTTTAAAGCAAATTGAACATGAAACTTTAATTTCCATTCATTTCAACAGTACTAATAAATTTGTAATCAACTTCTTAGTCATTCTTTACTTCATTTAGCTTCGTTAGTCCGTCCTTTCTCTTGTTGTAAGACTGGAATTTATGCAAAACTTCTTGACTTCTAAGTGCATACTTATTCCCTATTATTAGTGTTCAAGTTGCCCTTTTACATCCCTTATGTGTTTTTCCACTACTATTCACTAATTTGTATATTTATTATTGTTTTCTGTAAAACATATTACACTTATCTATTTGTATGCAAATTTGTGTGTAGGTTTAGTTGTCATCTGATGGTGAAAATCTTTGATAATTTTAACACATTAACAAATCCCACTGTTTTCTGAGAGATACTGAATTGTTAAATACATTTATGAGTTCCTAGTTCTAACAAACACAATTTCTCAGTACCCAATTACAAGAGAATAGCCAACACATATATTTGTACTACAGTAAATAACTAATTAATTTCGGTTTTACAAATAAACTTATTGTTGGACAAAAAAACTACTACAAAGAAATGTTTTTTTTTTTACAGTGAAAGTAAAGATCTGTTGGAATGTTCTTCAAAAAGAGTGGACAACGGCAGTTAGAATAAAATCTTAAATCTGGAATTGAGTGTTCAGAATGCACATATAGGTGGCCAGTTGTCCACAAACTTATGGCCATAGAATATAGACAGTTGCAATCCATTTATGTTTTAAAATTTATATGAAGATCTTTTGACATTTCCTGTTTTAGCACAAAAATACTTGGCACAGGTTAAGTGAGAATTAAGATTTTATATTGCTCTAGATGTATGTGGTGTGTGAACACACTTTTAGCCCATCTTAATATGTTTTGGCATATGTAAAAATGTGTAAATATTAGTAATATGAAGAATGCACACAAGCGCACATACACAATAAGAAATAAGAAGACTAAAACTACAAAGTGGAATCATCATTGACTATGTGGTATAGGAAAAAAAGACATGATTGTTTGAAAGGAGAGCTACACAGATGTTCAGTAAAAGATAACAAATTGGCACAACTGAGGGAACACAAGGAAGAACACTGTAGCACTAATTTGCCAAATCATCTGTTTTACACCAAGCAAATGCTGCAACAGGTGTGCTTTGGTTAAATTGTTTGTACTAATAACAAGCATCCTTAGCTCCTCCTCCCCATAACTCCCAAACCATGAAAATGTGCTCTGAAAAACTTGCTCATCGATTATGCTGATCTAATAATAAACATGGATGTGTTAAATATTTGAGTGGTAAATATGAATGAATATAAAGTACAAGGAATAATGTTGAGTGGGAGGGACTGTACTTGCTGCATGTCCAACCTGAAATTAATAAATCATATATATTTGGGAGGTACAAAAATGAGGGAAAGTGAATAATATTATGTTTTTTTTATCCCAAGTACATGCAAATATGTCTTATTAGCTGTTAAGGTAATTAGAAAATTAGTAGAGTAACGCAACATGTGCTTAATATTATTAAAAGAGACCTATGTTTTATGTGTGAACCTACGATGAAAAGATTAAGGAAATCTGACAGACCGTCACTTTCTTCCCAACAATGACTACACAACACAGCCAGGAATGTCTGATGTCAAGCTTCTCAACCTTAACAGAAGATGAGATACTGCAAGTCATCCAATCTTGCAATCCAACCACCTGTCCTCTGGATCCAATCCCTTCAACTATGCTTCAGACCATCACACAAGATCTTCTGTCCTTCATCTCCACAATCATCAATGGGTTCTTAACATCTGGCTATGTGCCAACTACCTTCAAGCAAGCAAGGGTCAGACATCAACAACTACAGACCGGTATCACTTCTTTCCTTTCTTTCTAAATCTCTGGAATGCACTGTTTTTAACCAACTGTCTGTCTATATCTCACAGAACAACCTGATCCGAACCAGTCTGGGCTCAAAGCAGCACATTCCACAGAGACGGCCATTTTGGCTGTTTCTGAGAAACTGCATGCTGCTCGATCAGCCAAGCTGTCATCTGTACTTATCTTCCTGGACCTTTCAGCAGCATTTGACACAGCCAACTTTCCTACCTGGAAGGTTGCTCATACCAGGTTACATGGAAAGGATCCACATCTGCCCCGTGCAGACTCACCACTGGTGTCCCTCAAGGCTCGGTACTTGGTCCCCTCCTTTTCTTCCTCTATACCCACTCCATTCGTAAAGTCATATCCTCACATGGGTTTTCTTACCACTGCTATGCAGATGACACTCAACTAATCTTTTCTTTCCCTCCATCAGATACCACAGCTTCCGCTCGGATCTCAGCATGCTTGTCAGACATATCTTTATGGATGAGTGCTCATCAACTAAAACTCAACCCCAGCAAAACAGAACTGATGGTCATCCCAGGTGATTCATCTCCAGGTCAAGGTCTCCGAATAACTCTTCATGACTCTCTGCTCTCCCCTTCAGCCACTGCTTGTAACCTTGGGGTAACTATGGACAATGAACTGTCCTTCTTCTCACATGTCTCTAATATGGTTAGTTCCTGTCGATTTCTTCTCTACAACATCCAAAGGATTCAACCATTTTTGTACTCACAGGCTGCCCAGGTGCTTGTTCAGTCGCTTGTCATTTAAAGACTGGACTACTGCAACTCTCTGCTGGCAGGTCTTCCCCTGAACGCTCTTCGTCCACTGCAAATGATCCAAAACGCAGCTGCATGACTTGTGTTCAATCTGCCCAAGTTCTCCCACATCACCCTACTGCTGCGCATATCAGATTAAAAACACTGATGCTTGCCTACAAGGCCAAAAATGGACCAGCACCATCTAACCTCAGAGACCTCGTCACATCTTGCACTGCACCACGCTGTCTGAGATCCTACAGCACTGCTCGACTGGTACCACCTTCTCTCAGAATGAGAGGTAAGTATACTTCAAGGCTCTTCTCTGTTCTGGCACCAAGGTGGTGGAATGAACTTTCCTCTAGATGTCCGTACAGCGGAGTCCCTCTTCCTGAAACATTAAATTAGCAATTTCCAAGTTTGCTTTGCAGAATTCAATAGTTATATTTATATTAAGTTTGTAATCTTGCATACCAGTGTAGATTTATTCATTGCTAGAAACTTAAAGCACTTTTGTACGTCGCTCTGGATAAGGGCATCTGCCAAATGCCGCAAATGTAAATGTAAATAGAATATCATATTTACATTTAAACAGTCCTTATGCACCAGGTCCTGCTAATTAGATTCACAAATGAATGCACCGTATGACACTCATTACTTTACAATATGAATATACTTATCTAATGCAAGGCCACAGTAACAGCAATCTCAGCAGGTTTCTCTGATATTTGTAACAGATGATTTTCCCATTTCCTCTAGATTCCACCTGTTTTCTGTGCACATCAGCACTTGCTCTGTTCTCCCAAAGGTATGGTCCCCAATCCCAATAGTGACAGGAAGCTGTCAAACATCAAATTGTCAAATCCCCCATGCTGACAAGCCAATCAGTCTTCACCCAGTGAACATCTCAGAACCATTCTCTGCCCCCTGCCAAGTGGATGGAAAGCATGATGCATTTAATTTCATCTGCTATGGTATTGCCAATAAGAATCTTTTCCCCCCTTTTTTTCAAAGAAAGCTTATACACATTTTCTTGCCTTTACTTCGTTTTGGTATTATATTGTTTTGACTAATGATGGTGTTTATCTGTATATAATAATGCATTACATAAATGTATGTTTTTTTTCATTGATTTTGTCACTGTGCCAAAAAAACAGTAAGTGGTGTTGAGGCTCTGCCACTAACAGGATTAGACATCAGGAGTTTATGTCTTTTACGGAGCTTGCCAAGCACGGGGTTGGGAATAATGGGATCACTTCCCAGGCAGTTCATCACAACACGAAACCTCCTCTCCCCTCGCTGAATACTGCATGGCTTCCTGTCGCTCTGGAATACACCCAAGGATAAACAGTAAATGGTGACAGCACTGATAAACACACATGCATATGCAGGCAGCATTAGTGAGTTTAGGAGTGTTTGAGATGAACAAAAATAACTTTATAAATGATCTAAAGAATCATAAGGGCAATGGCTCACATAGGAGTTCATCAATCATCTCTGACATGTGTGAAACAGAGAAAGACCCCTGCTATGGTCTGCCCTCATGGTCAGTTGCTTGATAGTTACACCATCAACGGTTTTATTCAGCAGTATCCCAGCACCTTCCATTAGAGCTGGTCTTCATTTACCTATAAAAAGCATTCCCCTTATTACTCTGCATGAAAGCAGAGCATTGAGGTGTAAAATGTATAGAAAAAAGACAATGTTAAAAACAAACTAAATAAATGGAGCAGCTTAGAAGAGATTTGCTGGGTTATAATTAAATACATTTATGTACATATAAGAATGGATATGCATTATGTACAGGTCATGGCTGTAGATACTGTATAACAGTATAGCTATTTTAGTGTTTAGGTCTGTAATGCGATTTGTAACTAAAATAAAATTAGATGTTATTTTAGTGAATTATGCTGTGCTTAAGTGGCTTATTATTTACTCATTTTTTGTGGAATTATCCAGTAAAAACTACTGTATCCAGTATTTATTAGGTACAGTATATGTGCATATAGTGTATGCTAACTAGCTAGGTTGCAAACCGGAGGATAATAAGACTAGTCAAATACATAAGCATATGTCATAAGCATAATAAAGACTACAGAGATAAAATGATAGAGAGAACATTGTGAGAACTTTAATGCATAATTTTTGTTATTTCCTTTGAAAAGAGGTCAGGTTTCCTGGTCAGTGTTATGGTGGTAGAATCTGAAATGAATTCACATACTTATTCGTACCTAGGGTACTATGTAACAGAAGGGGAAACCAGAGAATCTAGAAGAAAACCACATAAGCAAAACACTCTAAAACATATATTACTGACTTGCAACACACAGGCGTCTATTAAAATTACTTGTGGTGATTTTTAATTGGCAAGAAAAGGACATCATTACTGCTGATAGGATTACATTCTCTGAACTTACCAAGAATAATAATAGAAAATTATTTACCAGCTCTTGGGGTATAAGGATTACTATTTTCAGTTAAGTGGGTAGCTACCACAGTTGGCTGAAAATGTTCAGTTTCTATTCATACATTTTCAATATTGTTAATGAAAAGAATTTGTTTACCATTCATTCATTTGCCAATCAAAAGCGATCAATGATTACTTTGTTCCTCATCTAGTCACTGGTGTGGATCCACAAGTGTGTAAATCTTGGTCAGTCTAGCTACTGTGTAAAATAAATGTCTAGGATAGTTATGCTTTCAAAAAGTAAACTATGTATAAAAAAAGAAGGATCCAAACTGTAGCTGTCAGAGCCTGTTTACAACTTATCACATTTTCCTTTCAGATTTGTTTTCTTCCACCTAGATTCCATTTTTAGTAGCCTGCTTGGGAAGGAAGGTTTGTGCTGATATCACTGAGCAAATATTTTCAACTCCTTATTCTATGCACTATGTAGTGCACATTTTTTTAAAAGAAATGTACTAGCAGTTAGACCATTCTAGTTCTAAGTAGCTTAATCAGCATGTAGTGAGGCGAATCCAGGATGTTGTCAGCTTAAGTAGTCTTGAAATTTAGCCAGGAAGCAAAACATAAAACAAAATTATATACAATATTACATATACAATATTATATATATATATATATATATATATATATATATATATATATATATATATATATATATATATATATATATATACATATATACAGTGCCCTCCACAATTATTGGCACCCCTGTTTAAGATGTGGTCGTGGACTTCAAAAAATTCTCCTTTTTTTTAAAACAACATAGAACCCAAATGCAAAAAGAGAAAATCCAACCTTTATTTAAGTACATTACTTTGGTGGTAAAAAAATCACACATTTAGAAAAAAAAAAAAAAAAAAACCTTGAAATCATGTGTGCCACAATTATTGGCACCCTGATGTTAATACTTTGTACAACCTCCTTTTGCCAACAAGACAGCACTTAATCTCCTCCTATAACATTTCACAAGATTGGAGAACACAGAGAGGGATTTTGACCATTCTTCTTTGCACAATCTTTCTAGATCATCCAGTGTCCTGGGTCCTCTCTTATGCACTCTTCTCTTTAGCTCGCCCCACAGGTTTTCGATTGGGTTGAGGTCTGGGGACTGAGATGGCCATGGGAGGACCTTGAGTTTGTGACTGCTGAACCACTTTTGTGTAGATTTTGCCACATGTTTTGGATCATTATCCTGCTGAAAGACCCAATGACGACCCATCTTCAGCTTTCTGGCAGAGGCCATCAGGTTTTTATTTAAAATATCCTGGTACTTCAAAGCGTTCATAATGCCATGCACCCTAACAAGGTTCCCAGGGCCTTTGGAAGAGAAACAGGCCCACAGCATCACAGATCCTCCACCATACTTCACGGTGGGCATGAGGTGCTTTTCGGCATACTCATCTTTTGTTTTACGCCAGACCCACTTAGAGTGTTTGTTGCCAAAAAGCTCAATCTTAGTCTCATCTGACCAAAGCACACGATCCCAGTTGAAGTCCCAGTACCGCTTAGCAAACTCCAGGCGTTTACGTTTGTGAGTGTTAGTGAGAAAAGGCTTTTTCCTTGCATGCCTCCCAAACAGCTTGTTGGCATGTAGAGAGCGTCTGATGGTTGTTTTGGAGACTCTGTGACCCCAAGATGCCACTCTTTGATGCAATTCTGTGACGGTGAGCTTGGGAAATTTTTTTACTTCTCTTACCATCCTCCTCACTGTGCGTTGTGGCAAGATAAACTTGGGACCTCTTCCAGCCTTGTTTGTCACTGTTCCAGTTGTTTTAAACTTCTTAATGATTCCTCTGACTGTAGATACCGGCAAGTTAAGGCGGTGGCTATTTTCTTGTAGCCATTGCCTGACTTATGAAGGTCGACACATCTGCCTTACTTGAATGGTGTGTTCTCTTGTCTTTGCCATGTTGACAAATGGGTAAGAGAATTAGGCCTCTGTGTCACGTCATATTTATACCCCAGGGAAACAGGAAATCATGAATTACTAATTAAAAGTCCCTAGATACCCTGACCAACCTTAGCAACTACAGAAAAATATATAAAAAAAAAAAAAAAAAATTAAATTTTTCAGAGGAATTGTTAGGTGCCAATAATTGTGGGACACATGATTTCAAGTTTTTTTTTTTCTAAATGTATGATTTTTTACCACCAAAGTTATGTACTTAAATGAAAGGTTGGATTTTCTCTTTTTGCATTTGGGTTCTATGTTGTTTTAAAAAAGGAGAATTTTAGAAGTCCACGACCACATCTTAAACAGGGGTGCCAATAATTGTGGAGGGCACTGTATATATATATATATATATATATATATATATATATATATATATATATATATATATAAAGTGGGGCAAAAAAATTTTTTGTTTTGTTTTTCCACTTACAAAGAACAAAGTGATCTGTAATTTTCATCTCAGGTACACCTTAACTGTGAGAAGCAGAATCTAACAAAAAAAAAACAGAAAATCACATTGTATGATTTCTAAATAATTAATTTCAATTTTATTGCAGAAATAAGTATTTGATTACCTTCCAACTAGCAAGAATTTTGTCTCTCACAGACCTTTTAGTTTGTCTTTAAGAAGCCCTCCTATCCTTCACTCATTACCTGTATTAATTGCACCTGTTTAAACTCGTTAACTGTATAAAAGACACCTGTCCACACACTCAGTCAGACTCCAACCTCTCCACTATGGGCAAGACCAAAGAGCTTTCTAAGGACACAAGGGACAAAAAAATAGACCTGCACAAGGCTAGGATGGGCTACATGACAATAGGCAAACAGCTTGGTGAGAAGGCAACAACTATTGGTGCAATTATTAAAAAATGGAAGAAATTCAAGATGACTGTCAGTTTTCCTCGGACTGGGGCTCCATGCAAGATCTCACCTCGTGGAGTATCAATGATCCTTAAAAGGTGGATCAGCCTAGAACTACACAGGAGGACCTGCTCAATGACCTGAAAAGAGCTGGAACCACAGTCTCAACGTTTACCATTAGTACACACTACACCGTCATGGATTAAAATCCTGCAGCATGTGCAAGGCCCCTGCTCAAGCCAGCACATCTTTGCCAAATAAGTAAAAGCATTTAAGATGGGTAGTGGTTGGGTCTTCCAGCATGACAATGACCCTAAATACACATCCAGGGAATCTAAAGAGTGGCTCCGTAAAAAGCATTTCATGGTCCTGGAGTGGCCTAGCCAGTCTCCAGACTGAACCCAATAGAAAATCAATGGAGGGAGCGTAAACTCCGTGTTTCCCAGTGACAGCCCCAAAACCTGAAAGACCTAGAGAAGACCTGTATGGAGAAGTTTTCCAGAATCCCAGCTGCAGTGTGTGCAAGCCTGGTCAAGAACTACATGAGACGTCTAAACTCTGTAATTGTAAACAAAGGTTTCAAAAGTTCTATTTTTCTATTGTATCAAATACTTATTGTAGTCAATAAAATGGATGTCTTATTTAAAAACCATATGATAATATTTTAAAATGTGATTTGTTTTAGATTCTGTCTCAAATCTACAGATCTTTCCATTCTTTGTAAGTGGGAAACCTTGAAAAATCATCAGTGTATCAAATACTTATTTGTTTCATTGTGTATGTTATGCTATCTATCTATCTATCCATCCATCCATCCATCCATCCATCCATCCATCCATCCATCCATCTATCTATCTATGTGTAATATTCAGAAATCACAGCTGCATATAAATTACTATCGACAAATTAGTTCAGTTTAATGATTTTCTACAGGCCAATTATACATTTGATGGACGGTAATGAAAGAGATACTGCATCTTTTTTATGAAAATCTCAATAAAATTACATACCAGACAGCAGACAATTTGCCTTTCTTTTTGGCCTGTAGTATGTTAAGAAATATGCTAAGGCTTTTAGCCGGTGAGAGTTTGCAAAGCCTCATAGGAATTACTTATTTCTTAATTACTTCTTAACGCTTTTCTTAGTCAGAGCATGATATGCCTTTTTATATTATTACTTGCAAATCAATTCTTGCCTTCACATAGTGTGAATAAATGCATACTGTACCTTTGAATAAATGCATACTGTACCATTGCACAACATGTCACTGTGACATGACAGTATGTAGATTTTCCTATGCATCAATTAAAAAAAAATAGTTAACATTTTGTTTGTACTTATTGTGTACAGATCACCAGGGCTGTTACTTTGGAATAATTTGAGAATTCACATTTACTGAGTGCAAATTTCAATAGTCCATGCCCTTTTAAATATATTGTGATACAGAAAGTAGCTTCAAAGCAAAGGATGTGTGTGTTGGTGGTTTTGATTGATTCTTGCTGTAGTATTAATATGTCAGTCATTTTTAGTAAACACATTTTAACTTTGTCTGTAATTTCTTAGAAAACTTTGATCCACAATCTTCACTGATTCTGAAGGAAAAACACCATGATGGTCTGAAATGAAATAAAGCATCAATATCATTCTTATTATGGTCCAAAAAATGCTTCAGTGAAATGGTTGTTTCCTAGAATTAATAGAGAAATTTAATTTATTTTGACTAAGAGACAGATGAAGCATTCATGTGGTTGTTTATTAAGATATGGTTGAAAAAGTGTTTCTCACGTAACCTTGAATTCTATTCGGAAATGTATAGAGATATGTATTCCAGTGTTCTGAAGAATTTGTAAAGCGATACATCCAGAGTTTTAAAGAAATACAAGCAACAGTATTAGGAATCTAAAACTCAAACATTTCACATACAGCCTATAATACCTTTTAAAAAGGCATGTTTCATAAATACATTTTAATTGTTTTTGTGGAAAAACTGTTTAAAGACAATTATCAATACTTATTCATGAGACAAATCACTGCTCATATTTTCTCTTTTGCAGTGCATGCTTAAAAAACTATCTTGCATTTAAGTGGGATAAAATAAAAGCAAAGTTACATTTTATTATTTCTTTCACATCTAATTTAATAATACTACATATACTTTTCTATGTAATACCTTTTAGTCAACTTTCCAACTGTTTGTTGGAAAAACTGACAAGTTTGCTTAACTTAACCATCTTAACCAACTTAACCAGGGCAAATCTTTTCCCCACCCCATAGCCTTAGAATAATTCTTATTTCCCCATTTGCAATTTTCATGTCATGCAGGGCTCTGTCACAGAAAACTGCTGGGGGTTTTGGTGTATCCTAGTGTGTATAGTCTCATAACATTTGAAGAAATAACTAACAAGAGGATTTGGGAGTGGAAACACAGTGATTAAGGCGCTGGGTTACTGATCAGAAGGTTGGGGGTTCAAGCACCGATATTGCTAAGCTGCCACTTTTGGGCCCTTAACCCTCTGTGCTCTAGGGGTGCTGTATCATTGCTGACCCTGCACCCTGACCCCGGCTTATTGGGATAATCCAAGAAAAGAATTTCACTGTGCTGTAATGTATGTGAGACAAAGAAAGGCTATTATATATATAAACTATTAAAAAATAAATACAACAATAACACCATTTATCACTTCTTTTTCTAATTTATTTACTTAATTGCAGAAAAGAGAATGAGAATGAGAAATAGTCAAATACAATACATACTCATAGAATAGATAAACAAGTAATTTACACTCTCCATAAGATAACTAGAAGTTAATAACTAGGCATTTATTTATTTTTTTCCCCTAATGCAAATAAATAATACCTTGCCTATGGTATTTTCTGGTGAAAATTATTATTGTTGCAGTTAATTAACAAATTAGTGTTTTAAAATAAAAATAAACATGATATATAACAATATAGCTGAACATCTCAAAAAGTTTATTTTAATGAAGGGAAATGAATTGTTTAATAATAAACAGACTTGCTTTGAAACAACATACTCTTTCACATTCTGCCAAAATGAATTTTTTATTTTCACGAGTTTAATATTGTTGCTCACAGAGTTAAAAATATATATATTCTTGTTGTATGATATAAAGCATTTTTTTTACTGTTCAAATCTTTAAACCAAATATAAGCCTACAATGTTTCATCTGTGTGTTTTGATGCTTTAAATACAAATTTATCGTGTTATCTTTAAAAATCAGATAATAAGTAGAATGGTAGTATGAAAGGAATGTTTTACACAGTTCTAGTCAATTCACATTGTTACCTGATTCTTTTTTTCTTTTGAACATTTTAACATATTGTAACAGAATATGTTACTGAATACATTTCAATATTCAGCAATCAGATCATTTTAGAGTATTTTGCCTGACCTTGCAGATATGTACATTGTTCTTTTGTCAGTATTGAGACAAGTTTCTTCCATGGTTATGAATAGTATTTACAATATAGAATGAGTCTCTAGATCTCTAGATTTTAACTATTTCTAATGTATGAGCCATGTTAGTTATGGTGCTTTCAAATGTGTGATAAAAGCACACAAGAGCATAACCACAATGTTTTAACTGTTAATCAAAAACAAAACATAACAAATTCTTTTTTTGGAGATAACTCAAAGACTCAGAGCCGGCTTATTAAACAAATCTAAAGGAGCCACCAGTATGGATGGTATAGCCACATAGATTTTAGTCTGCAAGAAACAACCTGCTAACAAAACAGTACCTCTTAGATTGATTAAAATCAATTTTTAATGGCTAATGCATAACCTGGAAATGAGCAAATATCTGAATCAATGCAACAATGTGCATCTGTATTTGTTCATTTTGTTGCTGTAGTAAAGCTAAATAAAATTGCTCTTTGCTTCCGATTAAAAACATAAATGTAAAAACAGGTTTGACACTATGTTTATGTTTCCAACCAAAACCACTTAACTGCATATCACAATACACTTCCAACTTCAATCTCTAGGAATTTATGGAGAACATTGATTGGCAGAACAAGAAGGACCGTCTCTAGGTTACGACCGTAACCCTAGTTCCCCTTCAGGAACGAGACGCTGCGTCGAAACGCTATGGGAGACGCAACGTCTCGTTCCTATAGCGTTTCGACGCAGCTCGAGTTCCTGAAGGGGAATTTGGTTCTCTTATTGGAGAAAAATGTATATTATTAATAAATTATTTTAATGTATTGAATTAGTGTTAAGTGTTAAGAGTTAATATTAACTATTTATCCATAGTATACTTTCACAGCATCATTAATATAACTGGTCTGCGTTAAATAAATGAATAAATAAATAAATAAATAAATAAATAAATAAATAAATAAATAAATAAATAAATAAATAAATAAATAAACCTGACAACAGGGAACAGTCAGGAACATTATGGTTTCTAAAAATAATCAATGTATTTGTTTTTGTTCTAGTGCTCTCCTTTCATGTACTGTAGTATCCTTGTTTCCCCTCTTAATGCTCTCCTCATTTGTCCCTTGCTCCAGTGCCACACTGTGCTTGCAGTAGAATGGAAATCACAAGCAAACAACTGTATGCTATATGCACACATAAGTTACATTTACTCACTCACCTACAAAATGAGATCAGAGTGATCGGCAGTTAATTCCATACACATGAAGAGTGATTATAGGTAGAACACCAACCACTTTAGTGCAGCATTCATTCATTCATTCATTCATTCATTTATTCATTCATTCATCCATTCATTCCTTTAATGGAAAGTCATTCAGATCCAGTAGCCAATACATTTTGGCAAGTTTTTGGTAAGTGGAATAAAACTTGTGTACTATACCAAGAGGAAACCAATGCAGATACAACCAAAACCTTAGGCAATATTTTCTCTATTTTTCTCTACAGTCTTTTATATTCTTAGCTGTTACCATGACAGCTTCTATTGCCCAGCATCTATTTCATTTCCACCACTTCTTGATTATCAGTAACCCCCCTCTCTAAATAGCCTAGATTACAGTTCAAACTATTGCTTTTGTAAAGAACACAGTTCCTTATTCTATAGTTATCAGTGATTCTTCTAGCTGCATTATATATTTTTTTGTAGCTGTATTTTAGTTACTTTGTTGTCAGTGTATTATAACACAAAATTTTTAAGCACCAAACCTGGTTCAACTGAGGTCAGATGCATGGAAGTTGGATTTGTGAAACAGACAGAATCAGATTAATAGTTTTCATTTGTTTATATTGGACCTCATTGCCTAACAATTCTAAGGTATATATATATATATATATATATATATATATATATATATATATATATATATATATATATATATATATATATATATAATTAAAATACAATTATTTTAGAACACAAATAAAACCATAATAAATTTTATTTCGTTATCATATTACATGTAACCTATTACTAAATTTGCACTATACAATAACTCATCTTTGCTATTTACTTGGTTGTTTTAAAGCAGTCAATAAATATCCAATAACTAAATAACAGGAACAAAATGTCCACGTAATAAATAATGCATGTATATTTATCACCAAACATGACAAAAAAGGTTTTATATTTACAAATGCTGGATAATCAACATATTTCATTCACATTAGTAGAAGAGTCCTGATTAAAGAAGCCGGTGTCTTGCCAAATGTGAAAGATTAAGCGTTTTCCTTGTTCAGTATTGATGTAGTCATTACACAGATGTTGGTTTATTTTGCCCATCAGCCACAGTCATATTTGTGTTTTCTTTTAGCAAAATATATTTGTAATGAAGTTGTTTTAATTTTAAACACAAAGAGTAGACTTTTAAAAACAAATAAATTAAAACTGATTAATAGAAAATATATGTTGCAGTGAAGAGTGAAAAGTAGTGGACCACATTAAACACATTAAAAAAAATCTGTAAAGTGAAAAAAGAGATAGAGCTCCAAGTAAACCACATGAGATTTTCATGGATAAGAGAGACATCATACCTAGGAAAAGACATTGATGCTAAACCAGCATGCAGTTTTTCATTTTAGAATAATTGCTTATCTGAGAAATATAAAGCTTTTAGATGATAAAGAAAAAAGACTCTCTCTAATTTTTTGTTACTTGCAGGTCAGACTACTGCAACACTATGCTGTCTGGATCTTCCAGCCTGAACAACAATCTCCTGTTAGTCAAACATACAGCCACATTTTTTATTAGAAAACATCCAACAAGTTTGAACATATTCTCCCTAGTTTACCCTCATTACACATTTTACCTTAAATACAAATTATAAAATACTATTAACAACCCATACAGTGCTGACTGGTCTCACTGCACAGTTCCTGGGCAACCTTTTTAATCCATCATGAGCTTTATGCTTTAAAAGTTGCTGGTTCTTTATAAGTACCTAGAATAATGAAACAACTGCAGAGTCCCTCAAATTGGAATAGTCATACAAATTAACATTTGAAACATAATCTCAACCTTTTGAAATCAACCATAAAATTAGTCAAATACTTTTATTAGTAATGTAGTATGCAGCTGCGCAGGACTACATCACAGTTTTTCTGTTTTTACCCAAATGCTACAAATACAGCGATATCCAATTAATGCATTGAGAGTTCCTTCTGTTATCAACCAATCAACACCCTAGTGAGACACGTGACTCTGACGGCTCATAAAGTGTAAACATTGTGAGACCTATGTGATATTCAAATGCAAGCCAGAATTTGTTTTCTAAAATGTTTCTCATACTATCAAACCAAACATGTTTCTAAGCCAACAAAAGAGCTGTTTTTACAAGCACTTTGGAGGCAGAGTTTTTCAGTTTTCACAGCATCCATTTCATCTCACGTAATTATGGAAATATCAGTATAAGTAAACTTGGCATAATAACTAGGAATTTGCTTGGTAGGAATAAAAAATGCATAGTCTACAATTATTTACCAAAACCTGGCTATGATAAACATATAATAATCAATCAGTTTTATTTTTTATTTTTTTTATAAAACCTACCTCGATGTTTAAAAGGACATTTAAAAATGTCCCAAAAAATGGTTGTGTCTATGTTGACCATGGATGTTATTTGAAGGATCATCAATGAGAACGCTGTACAAAATATATTGCACAACCTAATAAATAGCTGGTGTAAAGCTTTTGGTAGGTATTACATTTTAGTCCTCCTATGTAATATCATCACTATATGTGAATCTTCAATCTAATGGTATGAGAGTCTATATTCGCTGTGTGTGTATGGAAATAAAGTGGAAAATATATATTACTTGCTAATAATTTATCAAACAATATGTATAGTTTATAATTTAATTATATTCAAATAAGCTTACATGTGGTGAGACTTGATTGTGAAATATAATTTTAATGCAACGCTTGATTCTAGGATGGATTGCTCATCTATGACCTTTACAGAAGGAATAGTTTAATTTATATTTTTCAAGGGCTGCAACTCAAGATTATTTTAAGAATTATTTTTTGTTGGTTTATCAAAAATAACTATATATATAAATATATAAAACACTAATTCAGGGTATTTATGTGTAAAAGTGTATCACATACTTAACTCTAAATCAATTAAATTAATTCTTTAAATTTAGAATTTAAAAAATGTTTAGTGGCTGCTTGCTGGGATTTCTCCTTTAAACAAATTCACTCATGCTGGGTCTTTTCTTTCTGGAGTTTATTTCAAAAAATATTTGAAAGATGAAGCAATTTGTGTAAATTAACATTTGTATTGTATTTTACAGCTGGCAAGTTGACAACCATGCTTAAAAAATCTATATAAAATATAATAACATTATATATAACACAAAAAAAAATACAGAGACATTTTGTTCATTTGTGAAGGTATAAGTATCTAGAATAGTATAATAATTAAATGATATATGCATAAATTAAATATACAAACATTTAAAACAGGATTTGAACGTATTAAAGTTGCATTAAATCACATGACTTAAGAAAACAGAAGTTACTGTTGAAGTACACAAAATCTATTAAAAGTGAATGGAATGAAGAAACGAAGCAGGCTAACAGGCTTGATTTTAAAAAAAAAACGAAAGAAAATATGCATTGGTGTATTCGCTGAAAAACACCACAATGACAAAAAATGAAGAAATTTGCTGCTTTCAGATTTAGTGTTTGTTGTTATTGAATCCATGCAAC
This sequence comes from Silurus meridionalis, assembly GCF_014805685.1. Classification (NCBI taxonomy): domain Eukaryota; kingdom Metazoa; phylum Chordata; class Actinopteri; order Siluriformes; family Siluridae; genus Silurus; species Silurus meridionalis. The sequence continues at coordinate 13,309,984 of NC_060893.1, read as the reverse complement.
CTGATGCTCATGAGTCACGCCAGAACAAATCCAGTGTGACATTCCTGAAGTTAGCAAACAAACAGTTTACACAATAATACTTCATTTAACTATACCATTTTCACATGATGAGGATTATATTGTTTCTGCTTACCATGATGATGTTTCACCTTCATCCATGACACCAGTGTCTTTTCTTTTTACATGCCTGTGCATCACTGTGGAACTTCTGTGCCACCCAAACTCCACTTTGCATAATTTTCAGGTACAGTTTTCTTTGTTGCATTTAATATATAATGCTCCAATGACTTGGATGACTTGGGACGCACACTTGTTCCTGCTGACAGGTGGCTCTGTAGTGTCAGCCATTTTCGCAGGTGGCTGTTACCTTGCCGTCATGCTAACCGTAAATTGAGCAGCCCAACTAATCGGAAACGGCATTCGTTGACAACTAATTTCAATATCGATTCCATTGATTAGTTGTTGCAGAGCTAATATTTGTATAATATTTTTGCCATGTCCTCTCCAATCACAGTTTCTTCTATATTGCAGATACTGTATGTTGCCCAAGTTAATCTAGGACCACTAAAAATGCATTGCAGTAGACCACTTTCAGAGCTAGAATCTCAAAATGTTAGCAGAACAGCAGAAAGACAAGCTATTATCTTTCATAAGACTAGACAAAAAGACTAGACACTATTATCATAAGGAGATGCCAAACTTGTTTACTTACCCTCAGGCTATTGACCCATCTTGTTAATCTATTGTGATGTTAAATTATTTTCTAAGGGTACTAGCGTTAAGACTAATGCATGCTACACAGACAACACTTATTAAAGGGCAATTCATTATAGATAACATGAGACAATCACTACATCTTATTTATAGGACAAAGAACTCACTATCATTGTTTATGCTTGATGCTAAGAACTGTGGTGTTTTTTTACTGCACACCCATGAAGTCAATCTGAAATACAAAGAGGATCCAGGCAGGGATGTCCGTTCTCCTTTTTGCTCTTTGCATTTTCTCTTTAATCCTTCAAACAAAAATAACTAATTGATCTTAATAGTTGGTTCTACATTATATCCCCATACATATATTTCAGGAATTTAAATATGAAATATGAAGCTTGACACACACAAAAAACAAAAACAAAACACCAACATTATGTCTACATAGAGGGAAGTCTTTATAGATATTAATGCATGGTAGCATGCTTGATTTTAAATTCTGATTGTTTTTTACATTTGTTAATGCACCCAAATAACCTGGCAACCACAATAAGCTGAATTAAATTACATTCGTTTATATTTATATTGCAATATTTTTCAAATGGACATTGTTACTAAGCAGAAGTGCAGATTTAGATCCCTAATAAGCAGGCCTAAAGTACATTAGATGACATGAGGAAGAAACCTTGAGGAAATAAACTCAAAAGGCATCATCTTCTGGGTGACACTGTCTCTGCTATTATTTAAATGTATTTTTATATAAATTGGTTTCAATTTGGATATTTTGAACCACTGTATGAAAACTTCGACCCAGACTTTTTTTGATAGTCAATTGTCTATCTTTGACTTTCATATTGACTTTTCACTGCTGTTCCACCTTATCCCATATCTTCTGTTTTTACTCTATGTACACTTTCTCAGTAATGCCACAAACCCCTGATATACTGATAATTATCTTATCCTCTTCTTTCCTTCCTTATGTACTTACATTTATGCATGAATCTTAGTAGGTCTGGCAGATATCTCATCATGGATTGCAGCTCATCAGCTGAAATAAAATCCCATTGAGCCTGAAGATCATGCCTAAGGATCATGCATGAGCTGTTTTAGATCTCTGGCTCTTGTGTCTGAATCTTGTGTCAAGATCTTTACCATTTGTTGCTGCATGCATACTTAGGGTACTTTTGGAAAACCAACTATCATTCTTGTCCCAACCTAGTGACTTGACAATCTAGGTTTCTCCTTTCTTACATTAGATTTAAATCACTGGTTCTTGCCTTCAAAGCTAAAAAAAGATACCCCACCCATGTTAAGGCATTTGTCATGCCCCACTATACATCACACATCTTCTAAGACACTAGCAAGGTTTAACTGAACACTCCTCCCTGTCCTAGTGTCTAGGGGCTAGAATTAGCTCTCCCTGGTTGTTTAAAGATTTAAGTCTTTGGCTGTCTTTAAACAATGACTAAGGACCTAGCTTTTCGCAAAGCATTGGAAAAAACACAAATTTTCCTGTATTTTCATTTTAAATTGTTCTTTTTATATTTGTAGGCTAGTGAATTTGCATGATATACTTTTGATACACCACAAAACACTTTGTTAAGTCACTCTCGGTAGGGCTTCTGCGAAATAATGTAAATGTGTTTTGCAAACTATATTCCTTTTATCCCCTCAAACTTTATTATAGACTAATATGGCTAATACAGGTGCATCTCAATCAAATAGAATACCATACTAAAGTTGATTTATTTTAGTAATTAAATACAAAGGTGAAACTCGTATATTTTATAGATTCATCACACACAGACTGATATATTTCAAGTGTTTATTTATTTATTTTTATAATTATGGCTTACAGCTAATGAAAACCCAAATTTTTTTATTGCAGAAAATTTGAATATTGTGAAAAGGTTCAATATTGTAGACTTGTGGTGTCACACTTTAATCAGCTAATTAAATCCAAACACCTGCAAAGGTTTCCTGAGCCTTTAAATGGTGTCTCAGTCTGGTTCAGGCTACACAATCATGGAGAAGACTGCTGACTTGACAGTTGTCTAGAAGACGATCATTGACAACCTGCACATGGAGGGTAAGACACAAAAGGTCATCACTAAAGAAGCTGGCTGTTCACAAAGTGCTGTATGGAAAAAAATGTTGTAGAAAAAGGAGAAATGAAGCCCATTCAAGAATTTGGGGAAGATTCACAAAGAGTGGACTGCAGCTGGAGTCAGTGCTTCAAACCACCACGCACTGACGTGTTCATGGGCTACAACTGGCGCATTCCTTGTGGCAAGCCACTACTGAACCAGAGACAACGTCAGAGGTGTCTTACCTGGGCATTGGACAAAAAGGACTGGACTGTTGCTCAGTGGGCCAAAGTTGTCTTTTCAGATGAAAGGAAAGACAATTTTGCATTTCATTTGGAAATTAGGGTCCCAGAGTTTGGAATAAGAAAGGAGAGGCACAGAATCCAAGTTGCTTGAGGTCCAGTGTAAAATTTGCACAATCAGTGGTGGTTTGGGGAGTCATGTCATCTGCTGGTGTTGGTTCACTTTGTTTTATCAAGTCCAGGGTCAGCACAGCCATCTACCAGGAAGTTTTAGAGTACTTCATGCTTCCCTCTGCTGACCATGCAGATGCTGATTTCGGTTTCCAGCAGGATTTGGCATCTGCCCACACTGCCAAAATCACCAAAAGTTGGTTAAATGACCATGGTGTTGGTGTGCTTGACTGGCCAACAAACTCACCAGACCTGAACCCCATGGATTCTCTACCATAGTATTGGCAAGAGGAAAATGAGAAACAAGAGACCAAAAAATGCAAATAAGCTGAAGGCCATTGTCAAAGAAACCTGGGCTTCCATACCACCTCAGCAGTGCTACAGACTGATCACCTCCATGCCATGCCGAATTGATGCAGTAATTAAAGCAAAAGGAACCCCTAGCAATATTGAGTAAATATACAATAAATGAACATACTTTCCAGAAAGCCAACAATTCACTAAAAATGGTTTTTTTATATTGTTTTAATGAATTATTCTATTTTTTTGAGATAGTGAATTGGTGTTTTTTTGTTAATTGTGAGCCAAAATCATCACAATTAAAAGAAATAAACACTTGAAATATATAAGTCTGTGTGTGATAAACCTATATAATATACGAGTTTCACTTTTTGTAATGAATTAATCAACTTTTTAAATTAACTAATGTATTGAGATGCACCTGTATTACAATAATAGCATGTAATCCCAAATAAGTTCATTTTAGTTTTAAGTTGCAAAACTTCAATATTAATATCAATATTGATTTCATAGTGAATCCGAATATTAATAGCAATGCACAGTGGTGCCTTGTATTCATGATAATATGTTCTCTTTTCTATTTTACTGTTTACATTATTATTCCATTATTTCTGATCATAAGAATGTTCTTCCCTAATCAGAATAGCTTTCATTCATAAGTGAGTTCACACCTTGCTTTTTTTTTTTTTTTTTTACCTCAATCACCTCCTACAAGAATTTTGTCTTGTGGATTGTAAACCAACCAAGCAGGTTTAATTTTATGGATGAAATAATGGTGTTGTTTGCAACACAGTGAGCATAAAAGCAAAAGTTTATTTTTATATGACTAATTTCTGATATTTTCAATATTCAATATTTTATCTTTTTAGCTAGGCAGCGTTCATATTGTTATAAAATATTCGTAGCCAGCATTTTATCTGATTTTGGAATTTAGCTTCACTTCACATTACTTGCCCACAAAATATCACTTGTACATCACAGAAATTGCTAATAATGGAGGCACAGATCAGTTATTATTAATATTAATACAGTTTGACATGAGAGTAAATGTCAAGAAGTGAAAAAGCACTTACATTTAGAAAATTAATAGTGGATGACTTAAACGTGTCCCTGTTTGGAGCAAACTCTGCTCTGCACAAAAAAGTGCCTGATTATTGCTTAATTACCTAGTTAATTCAGAGGTCTGAATATCAGTGCATTTTCAGTATTAACATTTCACTGCATATGCTAATCACAAATCTGAATAGACTCAGATAATTGTTTTCTGTTGATATTTTATAATAATGATATGTTCCTTCTTACCTTCATTCATTTCTGAAGCATCTGAAGTCATCAGGTTACTAGGAAATAGAGCAAGTCACTGAAAATTCATCAAGTGGGAAAAGACAGTTTCTGGCTTGCTCAGCATCATTGAAATGTATGCCTGAGGATTAATGGTCTATTGGCTTATAAACATTTAGTGATACATTATTATAGCTGAGAGTGACCAACTTTTACTGTGTTGTTTTTCAAACATTTCATCCCTGGACTAGAGTTTTCCTATGTTTAATTAGATACAACAAACAGCTGCATAAGCAAACCATAATTTCACTGCAGAAAGAAGGGAAGTGACCTTACTGGCTTTGACTAAATTCCCTATAGTAGGGGCCTGTGGGGACCGGAGCAGAATTAAAATAGCTTCTGCAATTGCCTCTGTGCATGGAAATGGGAGCTTTAACAAACATATGAAATTAGATATTTACTTACTGAATAATTAAAATATTTTACTCTTGTAATTTTGTTTTTAATTTTTTTTATTACATTAAAATAAAAATGAACAGACTGTAATTCATATTAACAAATTCTTGCTTAATTCCTCCACACCCCAGCAAGAGTTACCACTCCTTTTTATTTCAATCCTACATGCTCTATTAAAAACCCTTTCTAAGGCCACACCATGAGATGAAAAAGCATCAAAAGGGACTTATGACCAGATTTATGTTCATGCAAGCAGATACACACATTTGCTAAACTATTTTGTAATGTGACAGATTGTCTGGCAACAGATCGCTGGGAGAATAAGCTATGACAGAAGATTCTACCTATCAGAGTAATAAGTTTGGTGTATGTTTTCAGGCCTTCACATTAAAACTAGTGTTCAGTTATATACAGCATATTGTAATGCAAGGTTTGCAATTCTCTTACTCTTTTAGACTAGCATTATCTCTTCTTCCATTTTTCTTTGGAGATTGGCAATGTGACTGTGTATATTTTACATGCAGGAAGTGCACAGCTAAATGTCGACTTAGCCCCTGGATTAATGACCGTTTGGTCAATTTAAATGGTTTTCGGGACTTAAAGAACATGTCTTTTGAAAAGTGGTTCTGTCACTGTGAGGAAATAATGTCCATTTAGAGTATGCTCTTTGTCAAGAAAAGAAACATGCCGATTTACTGGCATTGGGGGAAAAAACATGCTTTTCAATTGTTTACAGCTACCTCTTTAGTTCAAGAAACTCAGGCATTTAAATTAGACCTTGATCCTCCTTTCACTGTAAAAACCTCCCTGGTTTCGGACAAGTGGGTGGGTGAGATCTAGTACCCAGCTGATAAGAAGTGACACCTACTTGGGCTAACCTCAAAACACAAATAAACCCACAATTCTATAGATTTCATTCAGATTTTCCCATCCCCCCCTGACCACATCAACAGTATGCCAGTCAGCCTCAGCTATTAGCTCTTCCTGCCACATGACCCAGAGAATGGCCTGCAATTCTAGAGCTGTGACCTTGTGGCCATCAATCACATCAGCCAAGTTCAACAGACAGAGAAGCAGACTAACCAGACAGTCAGAGCAACCACAGCCTTTTCCCTGAGGCCTTTTGCCTCATCAGGCATAACAACCAGAGGCAATATCTGGCATGTCTATGTCAATGTCCTCCTTGATCACCTACTCATGCGACTGAAGGACAGTGAAGAGTGTATTGCAGAGGAAGGCTGGGAAATTCTGCAGGGTGTTCACACAGACCTTGGACTGGCCTATCTTTATCATAGTCTAGCAATGAAAGCAATTAGCAATTAAATCTTAATCATTATTTTGAAAACAACCATATTATGTATAGTTGGAGTATTTCACATTAGCCCTTCACTGGTGTCCTGCCTGCTGACGCAATCCACTTTTTAAAACCCTATTACGATGCTTTGGCTATAGAAGCCATCAATATTAAGGAGAACCTCAGTATAACAGAGCGCTGCATCACATATAGGTATCTGATGCAACGAGAATGAATGCCATTACTAAAGCAAGAACGTCTTTGGGTTACGTATGTAACCCTAGTTCCCTGAGGGAACGAGACACTGTGTTGAAACGCTTTGGAAACGCACCTGAGTGTTCACGATCTGAAATAATGTGTAATCAGTCAAAAATTGGATGCTGGCCATCACCAATGAGGTGCTGTCATGACCAGGAGTATAAAACGCATATGAGTGAGGGCAGCGGCAGCTTCTGTAAAGGAAAAGGAAGGGCTGCATGGCTTCCTTCCCGCAGCGTCTCGTTCCCTTAGAAAACTAGGGTTACAAACATAACCCAAAGATGTTCCCATTCAGGAACTTAAACTGCGTCAATATGCTTTTGGAACGAGTGTCCAATCACACCAGACTGAGCAGTCCCTGCCTAGTGTGTGTCTGTCAACACAGCTAGAGAAGGACTGAGGAGCCAGGGGTGGCACTGCGGTCTAGGTTATAGAACCGCACAAGGTCAATGGGGTGGACCAACACACAGCATTACATGTCTTGGAGGGGAACTCCGGAGCACCAAGATTTTGAGGCAGCCACACTCCGGGTGAAGTAAGCTCTGACCCCGAAGGGATCGGGGAGACCAGAGGACTCATAAGATTATGTAATAGCATCAACAACCCACCTGCTAAGATTCTGCTTATGAGCAGGGAGTCCTCTCTTAGGAGGCCTGTAGCAGACTAGCAGCTGATCGGTCCTTCTCCAAGGACCCAGTCTGTGGATGTAGGTGTCCAGGTGTCCAATGCAGGTGGATGTCCTGAATCATTAATAAACAAGCTTCAGTTAGTTCAGAATGCGACATCAAGAGTTCTTACAAGGTCAAGAAAATATGATCATATAACCCTATCTTGTCGTCCGTACACTGGCTTCCTGTTAAGTTTCGAATAGACTACAAACTACTACTTCTTACTTATAAAGCCTTAAATGGTTTGGCTCCCATGTATCTATCCAGTCTTTTAACACGCTACAATCTATCACGCTCAATGAGATCTCAAAACTCTGGACTTCTAGTAGTTTCTAGAATAGCAAAGTCCACTAAAGGCGGTAGATCATTCTTACATTTAGCTCCTAAACTTTGGAACAGTCTTCCTGACAATGTTCGGGGCTCAGACACACTCTCCCAGTTTAAGTGTAGATTAAAAACTAACAAAGCCTACACATAACATACGTCTCACATCATAACCTTGTGCTCCAGAACATTTGATCACATGCACATTATCAACTTGTGTTGTTAATATTATGAACAGCAGCTACACTAATTTCTCTCCACTGCTTCTCTTTCTCTCTCCATCCCGACACATCCTGAGGTTTGGCGAGCTCCAGTCACATTCCACCTCATGAAGATTATGGACCTTTGAAGAAGTAGATGCAGAACTCGCAAACATCCCCTTTCATATAGGGATGTACCATTGCCAATTTGATCTCACTACATGTGTGGAGTTTTGACATTGGACCTCCTGGAGTGTTTAAAGGCTCTGGCATGGAGAAGCTGGTGCTGACTCTGTGATGATCACAAATGTTGAGCTCAGTAGCTCCTAGTTTTATAACCATAAAGACTGTATAATGCTGTAGAAAGAACATTACTTATAATCTTATACTCCAGTATTCATGTTAGTTCTCACTCTCCAGTGTTCTGTATTGTTGAAAAAATTATGATCAAACTCTTGATGTCACCCAAATGAGGTTGGGTTCCCCTTTTGAGTCTGGTTCCTCTCAAGGCTTCTTCCTCATAACATCTAAGGGAGTTTTTCCTTGCCACAGTCACCACGGCTTGTTTGTCAGAGATTAATGCACACCATTCACCTTGAATGTTGATTTCTGTAAAGCTGCTTTGAGACAATGTCTGTTGTGAAAAGCGCTATACAAATAAACTTGACTTGACTTGACTTGAAAGTGCATGCACCGAACAGAGCCGGTTCAGTTTCTCCTGGACTGGGGCCTGGAATGGATACAATGCCTGTAATCTTACGGGTTAATGGGACGACCCAGGGCACTGTGGGGTTGTAACCCTTATGAGGGTACAGAAAGGCACTGGCCATACCCGGGGTAAACTCCAGGAAGAAGGGGGCCACAGAAAGGGCCTGCAGGTTCCCTACCCTTTTGATAGAGCAGATGGCCAACATAAAAGCAGTCTTGATTGAAAGGTACCTCCATGATGCCTAGACTAGAGGCTCGAAGGGGTGCTCAGCCTAGGCCCCAAAAACTATGGCCAGGTCCCACCCAGGCACTCTAGGTCATACCGGGGGTCTCAGCCTCTGGGTGCCGTGGAGAAAACACATTACAATCGGGTCTTTACCCAGATATTGCCCGGCCACAGGGGCGTGATAAGCCGAAATGTGGACGCGTAGACTTTTAGAGTGGATGGAGCCAATTCCTTGGCGGACTGTCCCTGAAGGAAATCCAGCACTAAACCAACTAGACTAGGGAAGTGAACTAGATCCAGCTGGTGGTGCTCACACCACAAGCAGAACAGACGCCACCTGGTGGCATATGACCTCCTTGTGGAAGGAGCTCTGGAGTGGAGAATGGCCTCAGGGGGCCACAGCCACAGCCTCCACAGCTCCGGGTGAGGGGGAAATATTGCATATGGCTCTTCGAGGGGAGCTACCAGGTCTGCCAACCATGGTTTGCTCGGCCACCTTGGAGCTACCAGGAGGAGACGGACTTCATCCCGGCAAACTCTCTCCAAACTCCTGGAAGCAGTGTGGCGGAGGGAAAGGCGCCTTGGCCACACATAAGCCATGGTGTCCAGCCCCAGCGAGAACCAGAGGGGACAGTGCGATGTTTCTCGAACGCGAACAGATTCACCTGGGTTCTTGTGAATTTCTCCCAAACCTGCTCCACCACATCGGGGTGGAGCAGCCATTCCCCAGGTCTCAACCCCTGCCTCGACAAAGTGTCTGCTGCCTCGTTCAACCGGCCTGGGATGTAAACTGCTCTCAAAGAGAGGAGTTTTTCCCTGGGCCCAAAGGAGGATCTTTGGACGAATGCAGACCTCCTTGATGGTTGATGTAGGAGACCACCGCAAAATTGTTCGTATAGACATGTGGTGACCTCTGAGGTCCGAGAGGAAATGCTTTAGTTCAAGAACCACAGCCAGCATCTCTAGGCAGTTGATGTGCCAGCATAGATAGGGCCCTTCCCACAGACCTTGGGCGGAGTGACCACTCATGATCCCTTCCCACCCCATGAGGGATGCAGCCGTCATGAGCGTTAAGTGGCAACTGGGGACTCCCAGCACGGGGCCTAGAGATAGTACCCGGGATTTCTCCAAACATCTAAGGCACGCATGACCTTGATGGTGCAAAAGGGGTTGCCCCTTTGTGAGATCCCGCAGGTCCTGAGCCACCACTGAAGGGGTCTCATGTACAGCAGGCCAAGTGAAATCACACTGGACGCAGCTGCCATAAGCTCTAGCAGTTTTTGGAACTGCTTGACAGTGAGAGGCTGCCCCTCTCTGACCTTCCTGATGGCTGTAAGGATGGCCAAAATGCGGGCAGGGGAAAGCTGCACGCACAAAGTAGTCGAATCCCATATGACACCGAGATAGGTGGTTCTCTGTAAAGGATAAAGCACACTGTTTCCGGCGTTTAGCCGAAACCCCAATGCCTTCATGTGGGAGAGAACAACATCTCGATGCCAGACCGCCAACTGCTCTGATTGAGCTAGGATCATCCAATCATCGATGTAGTTGAGGTTGCGGATGCTCCGAGACCTCAGGGGAACCAGAGCCACAGCCACACATTTTGTGAAAGTGAAAGTGTGGAGTAAAAGGGCCAGGCCAAACGGAAGAGGCCGGTATTGGTAAGCTTGGGCTGTGAACCTAAGGAACTTCCTGTGAGATGGTAGGATGGATACATGAAAGTACGCACCCTTTAGATCTACTGTGACAAACCAGCCTATGGATCTGATTTGAAGCACAACCTGCTTGAGGGTCAGCATCTTAAACCTGAGTCTCATGAGAGAGCGGTTCAGCTGACCTAGACCTAAGATAGGACGCAACCCTCCGTCCTTTTTGGGAACTATGAAGTACCGGCTGTAGAATCCGGACTCTCGTTCTGATGGAGGGACCACCTCTATGGCCTCCTTCCTCAGGAGAGTGTTTACTTCCTGTTCAATGACCAGAGCCTGCTGGCTTTCCACCAGGGGGGGAAGAACCCCGTGAAAACAGGGTGGAGAAATGACCTCTGGTGTGCCTAGAGCCAGGGCAGCACCCTGAGACGTTTCTAGGGGTGGTGAGATCTCCTGGACCACAACGATGCTGGGTGGAAGGAGAGAGCCCGCTGGAGCTGGCCATGCCTTGAAGCGCAAGTGTGGCAGGGTTAATAGACCAGGTCCCTGAGAGGGGCCAGGACAGGGCGGGCACCGGATAGAGCTGTGCGGCGCACCCTTTAACAGCTGGATCTCCAGAAAGTCCTGTGTCAGGACCTTTTTGTCGAAAAATGCCAGGTGTCGAGCGAATCGCGACGCTGCGCTTCTGCACCTCCTGGTTGGAGGTGGAGCAGCCCCATGTGAGCAGTGCGGTAGGTACCACTGGAATGCTGCCACCTTCCTTAGAGGAAGAGAGGCGGAGCTGCATGCGCTCGTCGCAGCTGGAAGAATTCGCCGAAAGCCGTGCTTCAGAAACCTGCGAGTGAGCGCTAGACCGAGCAGATGAGGATGGCGATAGGGACCCTCTGCAAAGTACGTCTGCGAGCCCCAGCAGCTGGCACGGCGCTCTGCCTCGGCAATAGCAGGGCCAGACCTGGAAGGAGCTACTGCACCCTCCTCGAAGAGTGCCCAGCGGGAGCAGAGCGAGCACGAAGACATGCGAGCACAGTGAACACAGTCAGCTCCCTCAAGAACCGACTTTGCATGCTCCACTCCCAAGCAAGTGACACACAAGCTGTGCGTATCCACCTAGGGGCAAAGAGGAGTGCATAGCCGGAAAGTGTGCTTAAATTTCTTGCTTGGTTTCATTTCTTTTTTCTTTTTCCTTTTGACAAATGATCTGACAGACAACACACACACAGAGCGCTTCTTGAAACAGACAGAAGCTGCTGCTGACTACCAAGTAAGTCATTGTTCACTGTCTTCCTCCTTCCTTTCACAACAATTTCTTTAGGGAGTTTTTCTTTTGGCATCGTCGTGCATTTAAAAACCACAATCGGTGAAGCTTTTCTCCCGATGCCGTGCAGCTCAGAACACAGGTGAAGTGCTTTTTCCATGCCCGGTTGTTTTCAGCGTGATGAATGATTCGCATTTCCTGTAGATAGTCCGAGTGAGTGGATGGTCAAACGTCAGAGGAACATCATCCATATTTTTGATGTCGTGCAGCCTGATTCAGCTGCTGCTGCCCTTACTCATATGCATTTTATACTCCTGCTTTTATACTCCTGGTCGTGACGTCAACTCATAATTTAATTGTATTTAATCAAAGTTATTTGTGCCATTTGAACTGATTACACAATTTAATCAATGTAATAAAAAAAGTGCACTGCATCAATTTGATTTATTCAATTTTATTTTAATGAAATATTATAAAAATATTATTTTATATATTATTTAAGCAAGCAGGCATTATATTTAGAATTGTTTAAAAAAGGTAAACTGTTGATGTTTACAAATTTTAACAATAATAATCTGCGTTAATAAAAAAACAACAAGCAATTTTGTTTTCCATTTCTTCCCTATAATTGTAACTGTAACTAACTGTAACTAACTGTAACTAAAAGAAACGTGAATTTTTTGTACCGTTACACCCCTGTAAGGATGGTCAGATCCCTTCATGATCCCAGACCCCAAGAACTGCTATGCAACTTTATGATGCCAGACCCAGAGATCTGCCATGCAATAAACAATAAACTTTTTCATCTGAGGAGAGGATCTCTTTAATCTGAGGAGAGAAAGCAATTTGTTCAGATGCCCGCTCACCCATCCAGTGTGATTGGAAATATGATCTCAGTCCCATATCAGTAAAACACACCTCAGGTTTGGGGAAATTCTGTCCTGCTGACATAAGGGTGGCCCCTGAGAAGATCCTAACCAGGTGTTGGTTTTACTCTAGGTGACATTTATTTTTTAGGTCACCTCTTGTCCCAAGAAAGGTTTTGCAAAGCTTTTATCACTTTGAATTGACATGTTTACGATGGTTTGGGTATTCAGGGAAATTTGGCAAAACACTTAGGGAAGCATTCTGTAGTCAGAACTTCCCACACAGTCTCTGTGTGTCTCTATTGCCAGGTACAGTGACTCTTTAAAGAATATTAGTTTACCGTTACATCCTCTGGCTAAGATACAAACTAGCGAGTTTGTGTCTATGAGCATCTGTCTATAAGCTGCAGGTGCCTACATTAAAACTAATGAACTTTACACAGGCTTTAACAAAAGACAGTGCCTGTTACACGGCTTGGATCTAAACAGTAGCTTACCAAGTAAGTCATTGTTCACTGTCTTCCTCCTTCCTTTCACAACAATTTCTTTAGGGAGTTTTTCTTTTGGCATCGTCGTGCATTTAAAAATCACAATCGGTGAAGCTTTTCTCCCGATGCCGTGCAGCTCAGAACACAGGTGAAGTGCGTTTTTCCATGCCCAGTTGTTTTCAGCGTGATGAATGATTTGCATTTCCTGTAGATAGTCAGAGTGAGTGGCAGGTCAAACGTCAGAGGAACATCATCCATATTTTTGATGTCGTGCGGCCTGATTCAGTGGGAGCGCATCTGATTTAATATAAAGAGTTTCATTGGTTCACATTAACCCGTTTGGCAATTTCATTGGTCTAATTTTATGGGGCTCAGGTTCCTGGAAAAACCCAGGAAATACCCATAAATTAGCCGCTTCATTGTTTATGCCGCGGGGTTCAAAGCGTGGGAAAAAAGTAGCAGCTTATAGTCCGGAAATATATATATATATATATATATATATATATATATATATATATATATATATATATATATATATATATATATATATATGAAGAAAATTAGGCAGACTGTGCAAGCTGAGTTATGGAAGAGATTTATACATGACAGTCAGTAGATAAGAGAACAGAAATGCCACAGGGATTTTCTTAGAGATAGATAAATAGATAACGAGAGAAAGAGAGCGAGAGAGAGAGAGAGAGAGAGAGAGAGAGAGAGAGAGAGAGAGGGGATGTAAAATAATGTTGCGGTGGTGTGGGTTGGGGTATGAGAAAGTGAAGCAGACAGGAAACAGGAGTAAAATCAATGCCCCCTTAAAGCCACAATCAATAGTTGCCCCACAAGAGAAAATGAAAAGGAAAGGACACCAGTGTTTCAATGCTACTCACATAGTCCTTTCATTACTTACACTACCACACACACACACACACAAACACACATACACACCTCTGTATCCAAACTGTTTAGTGTTGTACACAGCTACACAGCCTGCCCCCAGTGGAGACCTTATGCAGATCATAGAGGAAGAAGGCAACCAAGGGCTTTGAAGATCAAAAGCTTCTGGAAGGACTATTGGATGCTTCTCAGTTATGTATAATTAAAAGCTGGGTAAGCCTGAGATTCACTAAAAGGATAATGAGGAGGGTCTGCCACAGCTATAATAATTTCTAATTATGTATTACTGAAAATTTAGGTTATTGCTAACAATAACTTTTAAATACCTACAGTATACTGTACCTTTTGAATTGCCTGAAACATAACACAGAGCTGCAATATGTTTTAAAACTTAAAGATGCTTTGGAACAAACTTTACAAAATGACACTTTACATTTTAACAATACTAGCACACCAGCTTATTTTAAAGCATTATTTTGAAATCCACAGTATTAATAATTCTTTAATTTATTCGGTTTCTCTTTTCTGTTTAGCTTTGTAAAATATTGCTATTGTTGGATTATAAAGGATAAGAAATCATAACATTTAAAGAGGCTCAAAGAAGATATTTTGGCACAGAAATTGATGCTGTGATGATTCCTTACTCCTGTCATAAAGCACAGTACAGGGAGAAAAGAAGAGATGCTAATAGAACTTGAAGTCCTAGCACTGGCAGGGGGGCTGTTCAGGGCACATAGTCCTGCAGGGTGAGTGGTGAGATTGAAGAGCTTGTAGACTCTGTGCTCTTGCTTCATTTCATTCAGCCCTGCCTCCAATCACAATCCAATCCCCTCACTGGGCCACAGCTGTCCCTGTGGACCCAAATAAAAGCTCTCAAAGTCATTCTGAAGGCACTAAAAGTGCACCTCTGTGGGACAAAAGGCAATGTATTATGCAACCCTGCCTACCTACTTACTTACCTACCTACCTACCTACCTACCTACCTACCTACCTACCTATCTATTTCTGTTCTGAAACTTGCACTCCATAAGCTTCGTTTATATTTTGGTATTTTGGTTTATATTATGTTTTTTAAATGTAAAAAAATATGTTACTGTGCTGCCATGCACCATTCATGTTTACTATGGTTCAGTACCCACCCCGCACTAGCTGCACGTTACTTAATTTCCAGAATGACAGTTTCAGCAGCTGCTAGCACATTTGGGCAATGAATGCCAGTTTCAAAATTCAACTCTGCTCTGCTTTCCTTCACATTTGCTATTATGAAAGCTTCTTTGTTTCCGTGATGCATCTGTTCGTATACACTACCACACTCGTTCTTTATCCTATTTCTTTCCACTTCATCAATTGACAAAATGACAGCACCACAGAGTGCCACCAAGTCATTAGCTGTCAAATAGTAAGTGAAATAATACAGTTTATCTTTGCCAGATATATTAAGAAAGTCAGCACAGTTTATGTAGAAAGCAATAAAACACTGAAGAATCTTTTGCTAAAAGAGAGCAAAACAAACACACAGCCAGCCTCCTTCTGCACATTTCCTCTGAAAATGCTTAAAAAAGCAACTCTTTTACACATTTGGAGTGTATGTACAAAAAATAAGCCATAATTAAGGTGTTGATTTAAACTATTCCAATTTTTTTCTTCACCATAAGCACTCTTCATTTTGAGGAGCATACAAGAGAACCCATCTCAAGGGAATACGCTACTCATAGTTCAATTCAAGTGAAGTTTTATGCTTTGCAGATGATTAAAAAATAATCAAGAAAAAAAACTCAGTCTTTTATGCAAAAGGTCTTAGAACTCATCTTGACAGGAAGTTTAATTATTATGATTTAGAAAATATCATGTAAAAAAATATATCTTTAAGGTAGACTTGAGCAGATATTATTTATAAATCAATTTGCAATAAAAATTATGTGATAACCTAAATAAGAGTAGGGCAAAATATGATTGCTAAATTAATTTCAGTAAATTGCACACTCAGTGGGTTATGGAAATAAGTATTTCATTTATAGATGTTTATTTATTGTTTGTGAGTGAGGAGAATATGGTGTCTTTCAAAACAGAAATACTGTTGAAAACCAGAAAGCTCTATTATACTAATCTTTTTTCACAGTATTTACAACCATGAATGACCTTTCCCCATAAATAATTTTTATGAACTCCTTAGAATTAACATTATGTGATTGTGATTAAATGATGAATTTTATGCTGAATGTTATATATTAAAAAATATTTAAATATTTGGGTATTTGGGTACAGGTCCTAAAATGTCCAACACTTACATTTGCATTTTGTAGATCCAAAGTGATTTACAGATTAACATTGTATTAGGAAAAGAATTGCTGTCTCTCTTGGTTACCCAAAGGTTGTGTGCAGTGACCAAAGTTAACATCTGAGAGTTTTCTAGTGAGATCACAAGATCTTGACATAAGGATGAATTACCTAGAAAGAACAGCAGTTGAGATTTGCTGGATTGCGTTTCATCTGACAAACTGCCATCCATGAAGAGATGCCTGCCAAACATGCTGAGATCTGAGTAAAAACTAAGGGAGGAAAGAGGAGAATAAGTTCAATCTTATCCACGTAGCAGTGTTATGAAAACCCATGTGAGGATTTGACCAAGATATCCAGTGTAGACTAAGCACAGAAGAGGGCCAAGTACTGAGCCTTGTGGGAAGTCTATGTATAGCAGACATGGTTTTCCTCTTCAAAAACTTATAATATCAATCTTAAATGTTGGAAGCAAATTATGGCATGCATTTCCACAATTTTTAAAACCAAAAATTCATGTAGGGTCAAACCTTTAGGTGGATGGACTACAAACACGAAATTAAAAACCATAAGAAAAAACCTAAACAGTTGAATTTAGGAAAAAAATTATAAAACTAATGTTTTGTATTTCCTGTGGCTATATTAACCTTAGATTCTTGTTCTTTGCTAACATAGTGGAACCTGATGTTGTAGCTCATCCAACTCAAGGTTTGATATCTTGTGCATTTTGAGGTGTGTTTCTGATCACTATTGCAGTAAAAGAGTAAGGTTTTTATAGATTTCCTGGCAACTGTAACTAGTCTGGTCATTCTAATCTGATCTTTCTCATCAGAAAGATATTTCAGCCTGCAGACCATCTAAACCCATGGTGTTTTTTGCTTTTCACACTAAACTGCTTCGTTTGAAACACCCATGAGATTAGCAGTTTTTGAAATACTCAATCTCATCTAGTACCTAACTGTACAAACATCAATGCCACAGTCACAGAGATAACAATCTTTCTTTATTCTAGTGTTTGAGCTGAACTTTTACTTGAGCTTTTGACCTGTATCTGCATAGAGTTGTGCACTGTGCTTGTGCCAATTAGATATGTTCATCATGAATATAATAAAAAGGTTTTATTTTCTGCCGTCTCTTATAGTAATAGCAGAGTATATCATTTTTTTTCACACCTTGTTGAGAATACTTGACATGGTCAGGCAGAGATAATGGAACCTGCATTTCTACAGTGGTTAGTTACTGTCTCTTATTGTTTCACTAAAAGTTTAAAACTCACATTTCATAATGTTAAGGCCATCACACTTTTTCTGCTAAAACTTTTTGCCGATCGCAAAATTTCAGCATGCCAGGGACTGTCAAAGAATAGGAAAGCTGCATCTTCCTTGTACAGCATATGCTGTAACTTGTACTTCAGCAGATGTGTCCAATGTGCTGAAATTGAACATGGAATGGAGCTCTGCTTTTCAGACACTGGTGCTGAATCCTGATTAGATTTGCAAAAATGACCCAGATGAAGTGGTTGTTAAATCTTACTATTGCATTATCTTAAGTAATGCAGACTATTAAACTGCTTATTATTTTTTTTTCCAAGCCAACAAACTAAATCAAGGCATTGAAACTGAACATAGACCTCTCTATTATTACATAAAAAAAATCATTATAATATATACTACAGTTTATATAACATGCTACCTATGAATAAAAAAGGCATATTTGTTCAAATTAAATAAAAATGAAAAATTCACATGGTTGAATGCAAAAGAAATATGTACTTGTTCATCTGTGAATTAAAATCTCAATTTGTGTTGTAGGTACTAATAATATACTATTTAATATTTATTGCACTTGAATTGTTTTAATAACACTGATGAAAAAAGATGTTAAATGAAATAAGTGCATGCTTCAGGAACTGTATGTACATTAGAAGTGATGTCAAACCTACAGAACGTGTAATTGATAAAGCTGACTGTGATTTTCCAGCAGCTGAGGCCACCATATGCTGAAAAGAGCCTAAAATTGAAGATCATCTGATAGCTTTGACAGTGCTGGGATTCCATATTGTATTGATTCCTTCTAATAAATTAATTATATTGGTTCTTTGACAGATGAGACGTGAAAAATCCGAATACGGTTTCTTGAAAATTAATTCACGCAAATGACAATAACATCAGCTTCTAATGTAATGTGGTGAAATAATGGCATGTCATGTCAATGCAGTATCATTGCCAAAGTCCAATTTCCAGAACAAACCAAGGCCAACTAGCATGGTCACTATAGACTACACTTCCTGACACACACCCACTTACTGTCACATTAACCCTTTTCAATTACAGCACACCTGAATTTTGTTTCTTGCTTGAGTAATGTAATTTATTCTCATTGCATGAAATACCTGTCTGTGATGCAGCATTTTCATACTGTGTTTCTGTATAATATTTATGTTTTTTATAGCTGTGGCCTCATAATAATGGTATTAAGAGGTGGGATGATTCAGGTAGAACAATACTGAAGGCCTAGGTATGAAATGCACAGCCTACCACTGCTATAAATCAAAATTACATTTTATTTATTTATATTTTTACAACCCCAATTCCCCAAAAAGTTGGGACACTGTGTTAAATGTAAATAAAAAAACAGAATACAATGATTAGCAAAATCATCTTATAAACCCATATTTTATTCAAAATAGAACATAACATACAGTATCAAATGTGTTTTTTAAGAAAGAAATAAGGGGAATTTTAAATTTGATGGCTTGCAACACATCTCAAAAGAGTTGGGACAAGGCAAAAAAAAAGTGTTATTAAAATTTACTGAGAAACATTTAGTTTAATCTGGTTTTTAATAATGAGGTTAATTGACAACAGGTCAATAAGATGATTCAGTATAAATAGTGCATTGTAAAGAGTCTTTCAGAAGTGAAGATGGGCAAGAGCTTCACCAATCTATGAAAGATTGTGTTTACAAATTGTGGAACAATTTAAGAATAATGTTCCCTAACTTAAATTTGCAAAACAATTGAATATATTATAATTTATAGTAGACAATGTTACAAAAGGTTTTAAAGAATTTGAGGCAAAAATGACAAAGGCGAAAATCTATATTGGATGCCTGTGATCTTTGGGCCCTCAGGCAGCACTGCATTTAAATAAGTCTAGATTCTGTAATTGAAATAACTGCATGGGCTCATTAACAAAAACTTTAAAACTTTAACAATCGATCTCCAGATCCAGACAGAAGACATGATACCCAGTGGTAAACATGGCCCTGTTGCAACTTTTTTGAAACCTGTTGCAGCCATCAAATTTAAAATGACCTTATTTTGTCCTTATAATGGTATATATTCTCAATTTGAACACATTTTCACATTATTCACATTTTGTAAATAAAATGTGTATAATTTGCGAATTCTTTCATTCTGTTTTCACATTTTTTTGAATCGGGATTGTAATTGGCTGTAAGGTGTGTGTTTGAATGTTGAATGTACTTCTGGTTACTTACATGCATTTCAAACATATGTCAAAAAAATGTAACTTGCCAATGCTGGCAGGTGAGCAAAGCATAAATGGTATAATCCATGACTAGATAAATGTTGCAAGATTTCAATGCACTCCACTTCACATTGGGTGGTTATTTACCTATGTGTTATGAATCAATATCTTTTTTAAATGTGTGGAGAAGTGGGTTTAGATTTTAGCTTTTTATGTTCTGTTTTAATACATGATTTTGCCAGTTAACATTGGCAGAGCATATTGAAAGTAGTCCTTGTTGAGTCTTTGAAAGGTTAAAGGTAAAGAAACTCTAAAAATATAAAATGCTGTTATCAGGAGTAATACTACTGACTGGTTTAATTGCACTAATAAACTGGCATGCTCCTAAAGATTAGCTTTTTTTTATATCCATGTAGTTCAATGTTCTTAAATACTGTAGAATCTAGACACTGAAGAACCTAATGTAGCCATGCGATGCAACCACGTTTTTCAGGAGAAAGCAAAATAACTATGAAACAGCATTGTCCTTCATATTAAAGGAACTACACTACGCCATACATGTGTCACAAAGGACTGATTACTTTTTTATCATAAAAAAAAAATATATATAAATTAAAGCAGTAATCGCAAGGATATGACTGCTGTAATGGGACCTGTAATGCAGCTGTGGTTTGTAGCCCATGAAAAGAATTCTTTTATTTTTATCATTTTACATTGCTTTCTACTGAGTCGTTATACCACACATATCAAAGTGCACTATAAATCTCAACTGTTTTATATGTTGACTTTTAATTTAGGCTGGAACATGACAGGAAACACACTAAAGTGTCTCTGGCAAGACAACAAAAATCTAGAGATAAAAATGAGGAAATGCATTATGTGTACATTGAGCAATAAAACATTCTGTATTTAAAAAGAATTAAAATAAAATAAATAAACAGCAATAAATAAACATAATTATCTGTTTTAAAGAGAGCATTCAGTGAAGAGGATTAAATTGGATGGAGAATTAGTGATGTTTCTCCTGGACAGGTATTTAAACAATCTGTATAAAGTGTTTATCGGTTTGAATGGACAGATTCACATACGAAGTAAATTAATTTTAACTTATAGATCCAGAGAAGGTAAAGCTTTAAGTAAACAGCCAAAGAAATGTGTTAAAGCTAGCTAACTCCTATGTGGTAAACAATGCTAAAACTCTAAAAAGAGCTTTTTTACAAAGAACAACAAATATACAATGTATATGTATATTCTCACAATTCTGAATAAAATACAATTTTCAGTATGAAATATATGATTCCACATCTTTTAACAGCAGGTGATATGAGAAGTGGAAGGTGATGCCAGCTCAGGTTGAAACCCTGCAGTATCAAGAAGAGCACTTGGGTACCATTATTAGATGCTAGGGTTTTTCAGCTTTGTGAAATATAATATCATGTTATCAATTTCCATGTGCAATTAATGGACACCTGCTAAGGTACAAGTAGATTTTTGTAGTCCCCTGTTGATGCTTATCAAGCATATGAATGCATACAGCCACTACACACACACTCTTTACAGCTTGCTGTTATAGCTATGAATAAGAGCTGCAGATATTTAATTCACTAAAGTGATGTATGCTGCAACGTATTTGCATTTGTCTCCTATCAATACAGGTTAGCATAATACCAGGTAAGAATTTATCTACTTGCAAGGCATTTTGCCCCTTCCTAATGCAAAACCGCATCTACTTTATATCCAAATAATGAAGTAAAGACAATGCCCTAAATAAACGGCTTATATCTTTGATTGATGCCATGACAATCCTTGTTAGCGATACCTTTCTCCAAATCTGCTGACCACCATAGATTCTGTGGGTGTAGCTTTGTGTAAAAAAAGATTTACAAATGGGTTCCAGAAAAAAAAAAAAAAAATTATTTGATTTATCAGGAGCAGTATGTTATTTGAATCCAGTTACTATATAATCTTTTTCATTTATGGAATTTGGCAGATGCTCTTAACTAGTGTTTTTTGTTTCTTTGTTTTTGTACAATTATAATTTATATAATTGAGCAATTGAGTGTTAAGGGCCTAGCTTAAAGGCCCAGCAGTGGCAGCGAATGTAGGAGGAGCTGTGATTTAAACTCAAAACAAATTAAGCCTCTAGAATGTTGTTTGTTTTTTATTTTTAACTAGGAAGAAACTGTTTTTCAAATCAACTGTCATTTTTAGCATTGACAAGTAATTTTGTGATTTAAACCAATCAGTCATAAGATCCTATTGACGATTTATTTAATGCCCACACTCCCATTTTGTGATAGACAGATTCAGCTCAAAATCCCGTCACACAAATTTAGTCCAGTGATTAATCAACATAACCTACTTTTTTGAGAATGTAAAAATGACTGACTACACTGCACATCTGAAATAAATATTCCAACTTGTCCACAGCTACAAAAAGGATTATTGGAATATTTAGAATATGTATTAATGCTGATTAAAGTAATGCTGTGCTGATAACCCCCTTATTAGAGAAGGAAATGCATCACTGAGATGTTATTTGCAGACATTGTGCTGACGTTGACTTGATGTGTGTCTGGGATGCACCACCAGCGTTTACACTATATAGTGGAGTACAGGGTGGGCCATGGAAAAGTAGCCCACCTCCATGGCACCAGTATTGGAGGTGGACTACTTTTCTGTGGCCCACCCTGTACTTGTTCTATTTAGGATAAAGCATGCGTGCTGGGTGAACCCTGGCTAAATCCCCAATGCATGTTTTTAAAATCCTGTGTTTGTGTGTAGATGTGTGTGTGTGTGTGTGTGTGTGTGTGTGTGTGTGTGTGTGTGTGTGTATACATATTTAGCTATTTTGTCAGGACCAAAAAACAACATACACACCTCACACTGTCCCCAGTTGTGTTTTCATTGGCTTCAATTTAATAATTAAAAGAGCCAAAGTATTTTCTTCAATGTAGATACAGTAAAACCCTATTTCACGAGCAAATTTCGAAGGCACGAGCAAACCCACGCTGCCAGTTCCTCGTTTTCGGCGGAGGGTCGCATCAGTCGCTTAGTTGATGACGTATCACTCAGTCGCTCTCGTTGTTCAGTGCAGCAAAAACTTTGTCTCCCAAGAAAATCAGTGATGGTGCTGTGAAAACTAAAGTAAATAGAATTACCATGGAAACCGAGGAGGTTATGAGCGTGGTGCGTGTCTTACACTCGCAATCAACCACTACCACATGAGTAAGTGTTATGTTTACATTACGGTAATTTGCGGTGTATTTGTTTGTTAAAATAGGCTACAAATACTTTTTAAGTGCAGAAATAAGCGTTCGAATGAGATCTCTGAACAGATTAAATCACTTTTACATTCATTCTTATGGGGAAAATCAGTTCGAACGTACAAGCAAATCGACCTACGAGCAATTTTCAAGAACGAAATTATGCTTGTACAACGGGGTTTTACTGTATACACATACTCTACACAGTCATAAATATGTCAGTGAAGAGCCCTCACAAACAGAAAACAATAGAAAAACATGCATGTGTGTGAACTGTGTCAAGCAAATTTATGGTCCTTAGGGTCCTGCACAATATGGTCTCAAGTGAAGGTGATTAAATACACCCACGGTAATGTGTTAAATGATGTTACATTCTCTATCCCCACACCACAATCCCTCATATACAGTAAGTATGAATACATTTCAAGGACATGTTCACCTCCAAACACCTAGAATGTTTCTTCTTTAACATTTTCAGATTTCTTGCCTTCATTGCTTAACTGCTTGATTCCAGAATTAGTACAAGATAATCAAAGCATACATAGATCCACAACTTTTGTCAAATTCTGCACTATTTTTTGAAAACTGATTTATATCACATAGTTTATCAACAACTGGAGACTACAACACAAAGTTTATCAGGACAGGAAAACAGACCTATTGGATATTGTTAATCAGAACCACAGGAAGCATTCTCATTATCAAACCAGATTGGAAAGAGGGTTGCTTTCCTGAACATTACTAGGCTAATGCCACAGGAAGCGTGACTGATGTATACGCTGCCACATTTCCTCAGCTATTACTGTCTAAATCTGGAACACTGGCAAACAGCTGTCCCCTTGTTTACCTCAGAATTTCATCAGACACACAAATTCAACAATCATTCTACAAAAAATGGGAGGGGTTTCTCTACATATGCCGTTTTCCATATTTATACAAAATGTCAACTATGAATTCGCTGCTGTCACTATGATGCTGTTTAAAAAGTGAAGAACTGTATTTTCCTTTTTCATAGTTGTTGTTTTTTTTACTTTTACTTTGTCATTTTAAAAGTACTGTTCTGGTATGACGTGTGACTTGACAAAACAAGGTATTTAAAAATACAGTATATACTAACCTAGTTAATGAAAATTAAACTTACAGTAAACAATAACCAATCAGCATCACTGAATTCTGTAAGGCAGAAACCCTGACCCACCTTATCAAGCTTCAGTATAAAGCTTATAAACTCACAAATATCTGTGAGTTAAGCAATAAATTTCCATCCACCTGGCTCTCTGATCATTAACTTTAGAAACCTGTTTTTGATTCCAAATTCTAAATGATCCTGGTTTATTTCTGTCAAATCTTCACTGTTGCAAGATTTCAACACAGGATGACAGCAATTGTGCACAGTGAACTAAATTACCTTGATTCCCAGAGAAAACTCTCCACATGAAGTCAGTCTGTGTATCAAAAGTAACATAAAGACACAATCGGAGCGTGACAACAGTGTTCTCTTAACTTTCTTAAATGTTAGCAGCATAGTTTCACTGAAATCTGTACTTTAATAATATATAAGAATCGGACAGCATCTTACACTAGTGTGTATGTCTGCTATTAATCTTAATTTCACTTATTACCCAATTATTTCTTTACATTTCTATTTACTTTGTGCCTCTGGACAGGAACTGTTGTTGCAGTCAGCTGGTGCAGAAGCCAATACACAGTCAAAAATGTATGCTATATTGATAAGTGTAATGGGCTTTTTCACAGAGGATCATGATGTTCCGTGAGGTAACTTTAGCTGCGCCGCAGCCTTTGGGAATGCTTCTGCATTGTCCAAGCTCTGCATCACGTGTGTAATCTGTCCAACGGAAGGCATGGCATCACCAATGGGGGGTGACGTCATGACCAAGAAGTTATAAAAAGCACATAGAGTGAACCCGGCACCAGCTTCTGTTTGTTCATTAAGCGCTCTGTGTGTATTTTTGTCAATTGTTTGTCGCTTGTTTGTCTGAAAAAAAAAATAAGGCTACTAAGAAAGCCAAGCACACCTTCCAGCTGAGTGGAGCAAGTCAAGTTGGTTTTCGAGGGAGCTGACTGCGAGCACTACCTTGCAATTGCTCTGCTCCTGGTGGGCACGCTTTAAGGAGGGTGCCCTTACTCCTCGTGGTTCTGGCCTAGCTCTTGCCGAGGCAAGAGTGTGTCGCAAATGGACCTTGCAGAGGGTTTTGAGATAAGCTTGTCCCTATTTCCAACCTCACCTGCTTGGTCCAGCACTCGTTCACAGGCTTCGAAAGCACGCCTTTCTGTGATTTCTTCCACCTATGATGAGAGCATGCAGCTTCGCCTTTTTTTTTTGCCGGGGTTTGTTATGGAGCTTATGAAGGTAGGGACTTCTGCGTTTGCCAAACTAGATCTAGCGAGCTAGATGCGCTTTCTGCCGCCTGCACACCATGGCTGTGTTGTAGATGTATCAGGCCGACCTGCTGTGAGAGTCGGATGTAGAAGGTGCTTAGGGTGGCCAGGTTTAAGAGCTCTGCCGTACCGCAGATCTGGCTTTCAGAGCCACTAAAAAGACCCTGTCCAGGAAATGGTTGAGATGGCGGCACCATTCTCATTCTTTGGCCGAGGCATCTTGGAGGCACCACACAGTTAAGACTGTGTTTTTATTGTCCATTTGTTTAGGAGGAGACTTAGAGGCCCTCTTTGTGCCCCCTCCTTTCTAAATTTAATCCAGGTATGGCCAGTGCCTTTTTGTACACTAGAATGGGTTACATCCCCAAGGTGCCCTCGGTCGTCCCATGACCTGTTAGGCTACAGGCATTCTACCCTCCTCCGTTTCAGGCCCCAGACCAGGAGAAGCTGAACCGCCTTTGTTCGTGATAATCAGTGTACATTTATGTCCACAGGATGAGTCCCTAGAGGAAGTCAGATCAGCTACTCATCTCCTACGGCCCTCCAAGGAGAGGCCTCCCTGCTAACAAGCAGACCCTGAGCAGATGGGTTATTGATACTATTGCATCCTCCTATGAGTCCTCTTGACTCCCCGCTCCTTTCAGGGTCAAAGCTCACTCTACCTGTAGTGTGGCAGCCTTGAAGGCTTGGTCCTCTGCAGTGTCCCTCCAAGACATCTGCAATGCAGATAGTCCACCCCACTGACCTTTGTCAGGTTTTATAACCGTGCCATTCCTGGCCCCTCTGTCCTTTCTACCTACCTTGCTTATACACACTAGTCAGGGACTGGTCAGTCTGGCGGTATGGGATTTTAATTCCCAAAGCATTGCGATGCAGCTCGAGTTTCTGCAAAGTAACGTTTCTAGGTTATTTATGTAACCCCAGTTCCCTATGCCACACTGCCACGCTTCCTTCTCTCTTACAGAAGCTGGTGCCGGCTATACTCCATGTGCTTTTTATGGCTTTCTGGTCATGACGTCACCCCGCCGGTGACGCCGCACCTTCCAGCGGACAGATTACACGTGATTTAGAGCATGGGCAAACACAGAAGCATTCCCAAAAGAGTTGCGACGCAATGTTTTGTTCCCTCAGAGAACTAGTGTTACATACGTAATCTAGAGACGGTGCTTACCGATTTTTTACAAAAATCACACTTTCAAAATAGTAAGATAGCATGGTTACTTAGGGCACCTTTCACAATTCATTCACTAAACAGTTATAATGACAAAGATTTGGTCTACCTTACACTTTTCACCTTAGTTGAAATGTTGTAAGTGGTAATGACTTTGGGTATTTGCCTCTTAACTTTTTTGTTCCATAAATGGAAGCTCTAACAGCTTCCCTGGAGGAAAGAAAGACATATTACCATCAACCCATGACAGAGAGAGTCATGAATGAGTAATGGTGAGCAATAGCTTTGTTCACTGTACAAAGCTTTTGTCTTTTGCTCATGGAGGCACAAGATTAATAGCTGTCTGCAATGGTGAAGAACACCTGCTAACTATTCATCATTTCAGATGCATTCTGGCGAGCCGTCCAACAACTAAATTCAGTAATGTATAAAGATGTTTGCCAAACATGTACAATGACCCATTCATAGTTTTGATAAACATTTACTTGCAGCATTTAAAGGTAGGACAGAGCAAGTAGAAAAAAGTAGGAAGAGAACACAACCCAAACAACCATTTTACAGCTTTTTTAAAAAACATGTCAGAGATTCCAGTAATGTAGTAATTCTTATATTTTATCATTGAAGACATTTATTATTAGACTATATAAAATAATATACATATTAATTCTCATGATATTAATACAAATGGTCAGATGACTAAGGCCACAAGTTGAACTTTGTCAATGTTCCTGTTCAAACCTGTCTACACATGGTCAGGAAACTATTTTGGTGAACTACCTGGACAAACAAAATCAACATTTTAGCTTTTAGATTTAGATTTGTTCGTCAATGTCTGGCATAGTAGTTTAGCTATACCTAGTTTATTAATCACAGACAGTGTAACGGACACTGTGTAACAATATATATGCATTGCTCTATGGTGACACAGAATCTGTATTTATACAACTATTAAAGATAAAGAACAAAATGCCTGTGGTCTGCTTCTCATCATTTCAATTACAATCAAATATGCATGCTGGGTCCTAATAAAGAAAGACTTTTGAAAGGCAGGATGATAAAATGTCAAACACAAGGGAGGGCTCAGCTAACATTCAGGCATCTCACCACAGCAGGGGCTTCTATGGCTAGGGACAATGAGGCTATCAATTTGCTTTTAGGGTGAAATTGATCACAGTGACAAGCAGTACCAAACTCGAAAGCTCAGTTCTTTTGAACCAGCAGGAAGAGGTCATAATCTTTAGTAAACCCGGAGTGTCTAATCTTTAGAAAAGCACCCAAATCACACTATGTAAAATGACTGCTTTTTATACACTTACTGGGTTATGGCATATTTATGATCTGTCTTTATCCTCTTTTATCGTTTATTGCATTTAAGAAATAAAGGTGATATATGGCTTTTTTCAACAAGTGGCTTTGAAATTATTGGCATAGTTAATATATGAATTATTTCCCATCTAAACTCAATACAAAAAATATTATTAGGCATTTTCTCACATAAGCTTTTGGCTTGCACATGTGCATTGTGCACCATGTAAAGTATGATTAATCTCATACAACCTTGCATAAAGGGATAGCATTTCCCTCCTGTACCCTGTACTTTAGAGTGATAAATCATAAATATTCATTAAACTGGAAAGATGTTCTTGGCTAATTGTGGAAAACAGCTAAGTCTGGTAAAGGACAAATCATTTGTTGGTTGACAAATTTACACAATTAACAACAGTGACTACATTTGTGTTTCCTAATAATAATAATAATAATAATAATAATAATAATAATAATAATAATAATAAACATCAAGAAACCTAGAGATCTGATACTGCGAACATGGTCATTTTAATGCTAAAAGTTTACACATGAAGATCTTGCAAGGTACATTCTTCAACTGTTTTATATCCTAATAGTACAATTTGTTACACTAGCACCTGGCTGAGGATTTATGGACTTCATATGCTTTATACACTGATTCTGTAGGCAGCACACTGCTTCATATTCAAAACACTAAATTATTGTCTCTTCAGTTAGATAGCCAATGGTATTTAACAGAAAATTGTAAAGAATAATGTTTTGTATTATTAATGCAGTTGCAGGAATAGCACAGCAATGCTGAAAAACTTTGTGATAAAATAATAGAGAAGAACAGGTCAGGGAGAAAGGTTAGCTACCAACACCTTACAAGGAGAATGAAGACACACTCTACCTATTGTCCAACCTTTGTGTTTTTTCTGGCTGTCTGGAGGAACATCAGTGCAGTGAGAAAATGGGAGAGAGAGAGAGATGGAGTTTCAAGAAAATATGACTTTCAAGGGTATAGGGAAACATAACAGCAATACAAAGTGTTACTTTTGGAAATTCTGACATTCAGTTAGAAACACATTAGACATAAAAAAAAAATAATAGAAATAAGAAAAACATTTCTTAACAAATATGATATGAACAGGTAAAGAAGTAATTGGAATACTAATATGTTTTGCTACCAATGAATGGCTGTTACTTTGACCTTGAAGATTTAGGTATGACCTGGACGTCTTTGCATCAATAGATCAACAGGATCATATTGATGGACCAACAATCTTGAAGCTTGCTTCAACAGCAGGTATTTGGTAGGCATTGCCTGAGAAACCTCGTTATACAATTCAATATGCAAATCATTCAAGTTTCCACAGAAACAGTTTTTTTCAGGATTACACTGACAGCCCCTTGAGGGTTTCTCCTAAGACTCAATTCTATTAATAGCTAGCTCTGTGATAGAAGTGGTGTAGCAGATATTTTAGCAATCACTGTGGCCCTCAAATGATTTGACATGATACATTCCCACATTGTTGTGTTTTGGGTAGAAACAAAATCTACTGTTATGACTGGAAAAATAAATACAATACGTTTGTTTTTTGCAATTGGCTGGCAATAGAAACTATATAAATATCAAACAATTATAATTAAAACACACATATTGTTGATTTGTGCATCCGTGATTATTTCAGCCCATGTTTTCTGATTACACAGGCATTTACCATCATAACAGCAGTTCATCTATTGAGGTGAGTGGCTTTCATCTCTTCTCTCAGAATCACGTCATTTCCATCATCATCCCTTTCTCATAAGAACTGTGTCTGTTAAAATGGGATTTTATTCTATTGCAGATTAGTTTTTAAATGGCACTTATATATATATATATATGCTTGTCAGTTTGTGTTTGTTTAAACATGTGTATTAAATTAATATGGTCCTGAAATCGAAATTCCTTTTAACATACACATACATACATTCATTGCTATGAATAAGGATTTTTTTTGTGTTTTAAATATTAAGTGATCATTTTCTGTATTCAATAAATTCTCTTTAAAGACAGTAAGGTAAAATGCAATCAGAGCATTGCACAGCAGCTCTCACACCATGAGAAACAAGACTAAACGATAACATGGCAAACCAACTATGTATTAAAAGGATGGTTTTGTGTTAGTTGTAAAACAGTACACAAGTGCAGAAAAGTTGTCTAAAAAATTTACCGGGTGTGATTTGCTGCTACATTTGTGGATTTATACTGTTTTATAAATACTTTATTACTGCTTTATTAACCTTCTCATAGTGTAGTCATTGTCATGCGGTGATCAAGGGACGGAAACCGAAGTACCCTAAACAAGGTTAAATAGTCTTTCAGAGAACAAACACAATCCAGTAAGTAACAGTAGCAGAAAACGGGTATAGTCCTTTGTACGGGTCATCCAGGAATGATCTCCAGAGTGAACTGTAGAATGACGGTGAGTGAGTGTGAATGGGGGCTTTAAGTAGGGGGAGAGATGATGGGAAACAGGTGAAGGTGGTTAGTAAGTGGGCGAGGTGCTGCGAGCGTGCTGGGTGCTGAGGGAAGGCGTGGCCTGACAGTCATTTTATAGCACTGACAAGTTAAAGCTGCTATTTGCAGTGCATGAACTGACTAATTGGATAAAGCAATTTATTAAAATGTACAAACAGATTATAAAAGTAGTGTGATATGACGGTATAAATTTTAATTAATAGAAAAATGGTTAGAGGGTGAATGAATAATGCACATTTGTAATGTATCTCTACTAATAATGAAGCTGTTGGTGTTAATTCCTTATACTGTTATTTGTTATAGTTCTCATTTTAACAT
Source organism: Silurus meridionalis (assembly GCF_014805685.1). Lineage (NCBI taxonomy): Eukaryota > Metazoa > Chordata > Actinopteri > Siluriformes > Siluridae > Silurus > Silurus meridionalis. The sequence continues at coordinate 13,279,169 of NC_060893.1, read as the reverse complement.
TATTCTCCCCAGTTTATCAAATTAATCTTGTACCTCAACCCATTAATCAAAAATTTTAATGACATGTAAAGCTCATTTATTCAGTTCAGTAGGGTAATTAGAAAATGTTAACAATAGCTGTCTCACTTTGTATGCAACTATGCTACTAATGTTTATAATGGCTACATAAGTTTAAAATGTTTGAATGGTTAATAATCTGACAGGAACTACCTGTGCACTGAAAGATTTAAAGGGACACCGTCCAGCCAATCCAAATCAAACCATCTATTACTGCTATATTAGCAATGTATTTATGTTGTTTTACTGATACATTACTTCAGTATAACTACCATATTACTGCTGTATTACTGGTGCAAACAAAATATTTTAAAGAAGAAAAGAAAGCAATAATTAACAAATGAATGTTTGAATGAAAGCTTTATTTGAATTTGGTTACTTTCCTTTATTTACAGAACAAAAGGTGCTTCATTTATACATATTCCACATCTCAGGACAATTGGTTCTCTGGTTTTACAAAAAAAAATAAAAATTAAACATTTTGCTTGTCTGTGAATCAAATGTGTTACAGCTAAGAAATATATATCACTAACTTTAAGTGCAAGTTACAATCTTCATAAATGCAATCAGGAGATTTAGATAGGAATGAACCAGTACAGGAATCCAGAGTGAAGGCCCAAAAGACAAACTGTGAAAGTAAACCATTGAAGTAAATTTATCAAAACGTTTGTTCAGAGCAATATTGTGGAAGCAAAATTAAAGTGGAGAAAACAGCTCAGTTGTGTTCAGTGTTGCTTTGCTGTAGGTAGAAACTAAGTAAACACTAATTACCTCGAATGCTCCTCAGTGCTAATGAGCCATAATTCCAGTTCAGCAGCACACTGGCTCCTTGTGTTAATAGTTAATTATGTTCAGCTCAAGGTGGAGGCTTTACTTTTTCAGACAGTCATTAAAAAGTACAAGCGAAAAGAAAAAAAAACTTTTACTGCTCAAGCAATTCTTAGGCACTTACGTAAACTATGTAACAGTTTTAATTAATAGAAATATAAAGTAAACTAATGTACATGAGGATTTTTCGATAAATGAACCTCATATTTTTGAGTCTGTCATGGTGAAGAGTTTCTAAAGGTCAGTGAAATCAATTAGTGGAATCTACATACTATATGCTGTGAAACATGTTCCAGTGGCAATACACTATACTGCAAGAAATACACTGCACTGCAATTAAAATGCAGTCCAGTGATAGTGACTCAAATGTTGTCAGATGGAAAGTTACGCTGATAAAAGGTCTTAAGTAAAAGTAAACTGAAGTTAAAAGGTTAAAAGAATAGATATGTGCAAATGATAAAAAGCAGAATACAACTAAATTAGTGAAAAATAAATTAGATTTAACACACAGCAAACAGCTAGGAGGTTATATCAGATTTACCTATATTGTTTTTTTCCTTCTATTTATTGTTTGTGTTGCTGTGTCTGCTGCTTTCTTTCCCAATGGCAGCAGAAAATAAATCCTGTTCCATTAAAGATATACACACATCCCTTGCAGTTCATGTACCCTGTCTCTAGCAAAAAAGGACCACACTGCTTGTTGTTTGATTCGCTGTCAGGTAACTCAAAGTGCTAGATCTAAAATAAGTAAAAATAAATAATGAATAGATATAAAACAACCTTTCTTCAGAGTTCTCAGAATTGTAGCCTTTTTTTTCCTGCTGATTTTAGAACTTTAATTTAGGATTTGTTCCACACACTCCTCCAAAAAGAAAATATGCTAAGTAGCATTTTTTGTTTCTAGACAGCTTAGCTTTGTGTTGACATCTCAATAGCATAATCTGATTCTATAATTTATTTCCTGAAGCAAATATGCATACATTATAGACAGCAGTTTCAGGTTTTATTTGTCACTAACAGCAGCAAACAATTTTGGAATTACTTCATAGAAGAAGCAGGAGATTAGTGATTACTAAGTGCTAAAAAAAAAAAATATATATATATATATATATATATATATATATATATATATATATATATATATATATATATATAATAATGTTTAAGAACATTTACAGACTTTTAACTTGTGATTGATTCTTTACCTTTTGGTTTCTGCTAGACCTTAATTAATTTATCTATTAGTTATATTTTTTATTAAAGTATTTTAATGTATTTTTGTCATTAGGCTCAGGGCAGACTTACAAGTTTCAGAGATTAAGCGAATGAGAAATACTTTTATTTATTTATTTATTTATTTATTTATTTATTTATTTATTTATTTATTTAATTTAATACACTTATTTATTTTTTATTTTAACACAAACTCAGACTCCAACTTTACATGTAATATTTCACTTCATTTACATTTCAGAATTATGTATGTATGTATGATGAGGTAAAAATTGTGCATGTGCAATTCAAACCATCTAATCGGAAGAAAGTGTTGAGACATTATTAAAAAGGTCACCATATCACAGACCCAAAACAAACAAGCCTTTTATTTGCCTTACAAGCAATGAGCCATATTACTACATAATGATGCAACAAATCAGTATTGTCTATTATAATAAACAATTTTACTTTTAAACATTCGGTAAAGTAGAAGAAGGGAACAAAGTGCTTCCAAAAGTTTACGCCTAATGGCTTGATCAATACAATTTTTATTTATTTATTTATTTATTTATTTATTTATTTATTTATTTATTTATTTGTGTGTTTTTAAATATCAGTGTGCACATACTGTAATTAAGATTCTAATGCACGGCAAGGTAGTATATTGTGCATGTGAAATTAATGTAAAACCATGTATAGATATATCTTGCATGTAAAATGCAGGGCTTAAGCATATGTATAATAATCAATTTTTGTTATAGGAAGACACCTACATAAACAGGGAAATCCAAACTTAGTTAAATAAAAACGTATAATATATAGGAATATATAGGCATTTCTGCTTATGTGCGTAGCTTAAGGGCCTTAAACACACACACTGTCTGCAAACACCACATTTTAATTTAATTAGTAGGCAAATGAATCAAAATAAAAACAAAAAAGTAAAGGAGCAGTTCTCTTATTGGTTAAAAAATAAATAAAAATAATTAAATATAAATATATAATAAATAAATATACCCTTATCCTGGGGCAACAATATTTCACTTGCAGTATATACTTCAGTTGGTGAGGGTTAATGGCCTTGCTCAAGGGCCCACTGGTAGTTTGGTGGTACTGATGTGAACACATGACCTCCTGATCAGAGGTCTAATATTTACACCACTGATCTACCATTTCCCACTTGATCACTCTACTTTGTCATTAATACAAATAATCTGTTTTTTAATTAATTGATACAGGATAACTGTACCCTACTAGAATGTGCAGCAATATTATCACAAGCCACAGTCTGGAAAAACACCTTATTAAAAAGAACCCTATGGATATCAAGGTACACCAGCAAGTTAAGAAAAAAACTTGATGAGCAGCTTTTCTTGGAAGTATTTAAGAGATCTCCACAGCTGTCCCACAAAGTTCATCTGCTGTGACTGATGAGCTGTGAAATCCCAGTGATGAGGATCTGAATTAATGCAATCTATGAAGTGAAGAACACTGTCCTTTGAGAATGTAATACATGGGTTTTAGTGATTTTCTTTGCCTTTACATGTTGCATTGAAATGAATTACAAAGTAGAGAAATTGTATAAGAACTTTTAAACTGTAGGTGAGATGTGGCTTCAGCTTTAGTGCTGGTAGGGTGGTTTAGCTTTCCACAGGCTTTTCATTCTCTGGCTGAGTAGTCTCCTTATCAAGAGCACATTTTGTCATATCTTTTGCATTGTGTGTATGTTTGTGTATTGTTTGATTTGGTGTAGTTGTTATAACCATGAATGATTCTGTAACATGCTGACAGTTAAGCCTTCAGACATTTAAAAATCCATGACCTAGTTTAAATTTATTTTGACTCCCTTTCTGTGGAGGTTTAATAAAGTGCAACAGAAATATGTTTCTCTGTAGCCACCAATGTTACTGAGATATTGTACACACATTCTCCAGCTAAATAGAGATATTACCAGTTTAGCTTTGTTTTGATTCCATGTCAGAAATGGAATCATTTTAGGTGAATGGTCATGGTGGCAGTATTGATGGACACATGTTTGAAGCATGCTCACATTTCAGGATAAATCTTGCTCATTTTAAATTGTTAAATCACATTTTCTTCATTTATTAAAAATAAATATACTATTGTTTTTATAAACATAAAATAAGTAAACTTTTTGTTATTTATGTCTTTAAATCTGTAACTGACTGTGCAGAATTATTTCTGCTTTACTTATTTTAGTGAAACAAGATAAATCTAAAGTTTAAACATTGCCAAAGTGAAAACATGTCAGGTAAACCCAGAGTAGCTAGGTGCTGTACTGTACATATATATATATATATATATATATATATATATATATATATATATATATATATATATATATATATATATATATATATTTTTTTATATATATATATATATATATATATATATATATATATATATATATATATATATATATATATATATTTTTTTTTTTTTTTTTTTTCCTTAGCAATTAACTTCAATCTTTACTGTGCTTAACTGTACAATTTACTCACAATACAGTTTTTGGTGGCCTGATCAAACTCAACAAGCATTATTTGCATGACTAATCAGTTTAGCAAGTTAGCTGTACTAATTTTAAGAATTATTTATTTTTATAAGATTTAGTTTAAAGAAGAGAATGAGAATAATAATAACAACAACAACAACAACAATATTAATAATAATAACAATAATAATAATAATATTAATAAATGTGCCATATATTTCAATTTACAATATTGTCACATACCAGACTGGGTCTTTGTAATTTATGCTTTTGGAGACCCCAGAAACGCAAGCACTTTTTTTAGTATTTATAGTATATGATCAATATTGTTTTACAAAATTTGCCTAATTGTAGTGCACATTTAGATAACCATATAATTTTTTGGAGAATGCTACATACATGCTCAAGGTGCCAAACAGAATTTAATCTTTATCATCACTCTCAGTATATGAATACAAAGACAATGAAAGGCCCTTAGTATCAAACCAGTAATGCAAATGGCAAATGTATGAAATAAGAAGGTAGAACATTGTATAAAGTACAGGTAGGAGAGTGACCCATTGCAGAAAAGGTACCCACCATCACAAAACTTTCTGTGCCTACTAGCTGTTACAGGTTGTACAGATATTTTAAGGTAGCAAAACATTACTACAGATTTTCTAAAATAAAAATAATAATAATATTAAAAAACAAAGATCTAAATCTACTGTGGTGATGCAGCAGTGATCCCCTAGACTTGGGCAATGGGAATTTTTTCAGAAGTGGGCCATTTGCCTACAGCTGGATATCAAATGCCTGTTTCTTAAATAAAGGTTTTCTCTGAGGACTGCTAGGCTGCAGCAAAGTCCCCAACTACACTAAAGGTGTGTACAGCTGCCATATCACAGTACCACAGCACCAGGGGTGGCAGCTCTCTTGGGTCTCCACCTTATTACAACATTTTTACAGGGATATTCTTTTCCTAAAAACCTGACATGGGATTTCCCCCTGATGCTGGAGTCCCTTAAGGCCTCTCCTTAGAGCCTATGCAAGATACCAATCTGAAATATGTCTCTTTAAAAACTGCTAAACGTAAAAAAATAGGTCTAAACAAATGCCATGTTACATCAATCTGCCATGTAATACCTATCAGTTATCAAAAACTTCCTTATTGTCATTGCTAACTTGTGTGGCATTTTTCCAAGTTCTAAAAGGTATATGTTTTACATGGCTCATAGCATAACATTTCAATTGTAACTGTATATTTGCTGAGAATATGTTTGCTCAGGTGAGTTTTTTTTCCCCATGGAGCACTTCCTGTTGGATATCACTCCAATGTGAAATTAAAATATAGAGAGAGGTGACAAATTCAATGGACGTCTGTGTTTGCTTTTGGGGACATTTTTCTGGCATGGTTTAGGTACAGACCACTCGTCCCCTTAAATGGAAAAATAAATGCAAATCGGTATAAACTATGCTGACTGATCACCTTTATTTTATGATGAAAGATTTCTATTCTGATAGAAGTGGTCTCTACCAGGATGAAAATACCCTCATGAAGAGAGCACAAGGGCTCACTGAATTCTTTGATGAGTATGAAAATTATTTGAATCATATGATTTGGCAATTGGCGTCACTAGATCTTAGTTGAATCGAAAATCTATGCGTTTTTGTGGGCCAAAACTTTAGACAGTGCTCTCTACCACCGTCAATACAATTACAATTCAGAAAACAAAAAAGGATTATGTGCATCATTATCATCCCATTCTTGTGGCTTGTTGTATGCCAAAAAATTATCAATTTATAAAATGTATGTAATTAGTGCTTTGTGGTTAGTGGTAAAGCAATTGGACTTTTGGTCCGAAGGATGTAAGTATAAGATGCACTGGATATAGGTGTCTGCCAAATGACATAAATGTAAATGTAATTTAGTTGTTAATTTTAGTGAGGTATTTTTCTATACTTTGATATGTACTTACATATAAATGTTCTATAACGGTGCACATATTAATTGTTTTGTTTTTATTTTGTCATAATTAGTCCAACTTTAGTTTATAATAGGATATTTTGCTATTTCATATTTTGCTATCTTAGGAATCCACATTACAAGAAAATAATGAGCCTTGCTGTCTTTGAGGTAGATAAATTGCCGTTAAGAAAAATATTAAATGTATAATATTACAACTTACAAAAGTTGAATGGGTCTACTTATTGATTATTGCTAAAAGAAAAATAAACAAACAAACAAATAAATATAAGCATTATACAAATACATAAATTATTTTATCCTGTAATACAGATATATTTATTGTATTTTTTTGTGTAATATTAAATTACTGCTGTCTCTAAAGTAAACTTGTTAAGAAAACCTTGTTTGTTAATCTCAGGGAACCACCGGCCCACCCTTCTTGGCACTCAGCACACTCACCCTCATACTAATCACCTTCAGCTGTCTCCAATCATCATCCTCCCTTTATAAGGCCCCTATTCGCACTCACTCACCGTCTGATCTACGGTTCTGCCGATCATCCCTGGACTACCCGTGTTTCGAAATATACCTGTTTTCCACTAAAGGCTGCTTCCTAGCTTCTGTTTGTTTCCCAAGGCTTGTCTAAACATTACATTTCATTAAATGTAGTACATTTAGAGCATTATCATTAAGTTTAAAAAACAAAGGAAACAAAAATAATAAAAGAACAAACACCAGGTTAAACGCTTCAAATTTAAAGCCCTCTTTCTTGCTTTTTACTTTTTTTACCCTTTATTTTTTACAGACCATATTTACAGAACTTTTAATTAGAATTTAAATTACATTTTCATTTTTCTTGTTAGCTAATTCATATTTTGTTTTATTTAACTAGACAGCTGCTCACTGTGCTTTTAAATTTTAGATTTAGCAAGTTATTAGAAATTATAATATGATTCTCTTGCATATTTATTAGTCTTAAGAAAGTTTTATTTCAGGCAGCCTGTGATGAGTTGGAACTAAAAAATTCTCTCAACAAGTTGTGATTGTAACAAATTCACTTAATCTACAAGACAATGCTGTTTAAATAACTTTAATTTGGGGTGATTAAAAAAAAATGAAGTTCCAGTCAAACAAAAATTATCAACTCCAATTTGAATTTAGGTCAAAAGGTCTGTATAGGTTACTGTAAACTGTATAGGTTACTGCAAGTTCTAAATAGAGCCTGGCATGGGACCAAATCAGACTTTTCTATGTACTGTTCGATACTATACCCACAAGGACCCAGATGAACAGTTTTATCCCATCTCAGCTTAAAGGCAACATCCTCCACACAAAACAAGGCTGCTATTGCATTCCTCTAATTTATCTCAAAGCCAACTTATGTGGGTGAGCTGAGGGGGCGGTATCAAGCACTGCACTTTGTCTGCGTTCCCCTGGAAACAGTAAGAGAGGGGTACAAGGGGTCTACTTAGCATGCAAGGTGCTCACTCCCTTGCAAGAGAAAATGTGAGTCTTCACAGAAGTTACACCCTGTTCTTTCCAGGAAAACAGTAAAAAATATTCCCATCAGCTTTCATCCTTTTCCTGCTTGTTCAGTGTTATTTTTTTAATCTCATTGTAGAGTGCTGTCCTATGGTACATGCCTTAACCCCTTTTGCACACTTGATAAGAAAGATACTTTCAGTGGCATTTTGATTAGAAAAATTATATAGACTGTTGTCACTTTTTGCACTTACATCTCCTAACCTTGTCATTGCTTTTTTAGGGCTCTATTTTAATGCCAGTGCAGTTCTTATCTTCATTCTTTGAATTGAAAGCAAAGTATGAGGTATAGTGCAATGCACAGTGTGACATTCAAAATCTGCCGCCACAGTGTTTCAACAACCTAAAAAAAAATGTGATTCAATCAATCATTAAATGAATCAGAATTGATAAAACGACACAATAGCAGATGTTTTGCCAACCAAGTTATTTCTTCATTATAAATATTTAATATTAGCAATATTCCTATTTTAAAGGTCATTAAGGCCAATTCACATAGGCACAAATTATTTTACTTGCATGTAGGTGATTAGAAGTGCTTTTGACTCTGTTTATAGTATAGTTGTGGATTTTGAACAATTATATATCATTGCTTGGTACATGATCTCTAAAATATAAAATAGAAGTATCAGAAAACTGTGTGTATCTGTATTTGTGTCTGTGTAGGTTATGTAAGTGAGCTGCTTTCTCCAGTTCACACTTGGCTTTGATGGCGATGAGAAAAAATTTTTTAATTTAGCTTTTTTTTTTTTTTACAGCAAACCAAACCACACATCTGAATAATGTATTCTAACCCAAACTGTTTTTGCGAATACAACCCCTATTCACCCATATTTGATTATTGCCTGTAGCACAAGAACACAAAAAAGACAAAAAATACCACTACTAATTTACATGTTTAGTGTGCCAAATATCTGTGCAAGTATAAAAGCAATAAATTGTAGTCAGTTTTTAAACAGATGTGTAAATAAAGAAGCAATTAGTGATGTTGTGAAGTGACTAACAGTGTAAATGATATGACAGAAATAAGTTCAGGTACATGGATGTAAACCAAAAGTCTCCAGTACAAGTGAGTATAGATAAGGGGTTGGGGGGAAGGGGGATTAGTGCTGTAAGAAGCAGATTGACAACTGAGGGGAAAAAAGCTGTTCTGTACTTAGCCTGCTGGCATGAAAGCAGAGGCTCCTGTAGTGCTTCCTAGATGAGACAGAATGGAACAGTCCATGGCTGTGTTGGGAGATATCCTTGATGATCCCTCTTACCCTCTGTATTGCTTAAAAAGGGGGTTTGTTGGACACCAGTGATGTGTTTTTCCCCACCTACTGGATGGCTTTCTGATGGGAGACAAATCAGCAAAACCAGACTGAGAAGCAGCTTACCACTGTACCATTAGGAATAGAGTGATAGAAGATCACTAAAGACTTAGTAAATAAGCAAGCTTCCCTCAAGACTCTTCAGTAAGTAAAGACATGGTCATGTCTTCTTTATTAAAATGGATCCAAGTAAAGAGATGCGGGCAGATAATTTTCTGCATATGTCTCCTACTCAAAATCATGGTTCAAGCATGATGCTTTTGGCAAAAGGTTTTTATGAATATCGAGTTTTTGACTCAGATATCTGAAACGTCTCTGAAACACATTCTGTGTTTACACCTTTTCCTGTTACCCATTTAAAGAAGAAATATGAAACTTCTGGCTGCTAGGGTTCTCTGTCCTACACACTACTTTAGATAGTGATCTCACAGTTCTCTTATTTTTCTATTTTTAGCACAAACATATTTTGTGGACCTTGATGTTCACTTATCTCTCAGACCTTTTTTCTTTCAGGTCTTTTCATACAGTACTGGCAGGTCCTATAGCATGAGACAGGCTGCAGTCTCACAAACAGTCTAATGGGCAGAATGTTTTTCAGGGCCACCAAAAGAAAAACTCCTCCGAATTTGTCCTTGATTACAGTAGTTGCAATGGTGAGTTGAGTGTACTTGAAAAGCAGGGTGAAAGGATATTTACTGTAGGAGTTTGGAAAAAGAAAAATACCACCATAGTGGATAATGGATCCTTAACTTAGCTTTGACCAATAACGCTTTTTTTTTCTTTCAATCTTTTTTCATAAATGAAAATTTACGCTTAGCATATTGGGGTATAATGAGGTGCTAATGGTTAAATGTGACTGATTAATTTATTTTCATTAGCATGCCCAAAGTATGTCCAGAAAATATTCTCCACATATTACAAAACCATCACTAGCCTAGACTGTTGACATAAAGCAGGTTGGTTCCAAATTTTCTATATGTGCTTTATCAGAACTGGTTACATATTTACAGTCTTTAACTGACCAGTTTTGTGAGTCTGGGTCTAGTGGACAACTCTTCTGATGTTTGAATACCTTTACCTCAAAGTTCAATGTGTTGTATATTCCAGGATGCTTTCTTGTTTACCACAATTGTCTAAGAGGACTTTCTGTGAGCTCCAACTGGCCATTCTCTTTTGACCTTTTTATTAATAAGGTATTTATAAATAAATAAAATATATTTGCTATTAAAACGTTTTAATAAAAAAAAAAAAACTAAGAAATAAATCATTTATATTTAAATCATTTATATTTAATAAACAAAAACAATTCTAGATGAGATACAGGGTATTGAATATGAAATCAGTCCTCAGCACAGAATCTCTTCCAATCCTCCAGGGATGCATGTTTTCATAAAAATGATCGACAACAAAATGTCTAAAAAACAAATTTATTTTACAGTAAGAAGTCATACAGCAGTAAAGCAGATGGTCACACTACATGCTTCTGTAGCCTATTATGTTGGTCAAAATTGCTCATTTCACCAAAAATAGATGTAGAGTCCCTGAGACATCCCCTGGGGCTTAAAAAGCTGGTGCAAACTTCAGCTTTCCACTTTATGACTGGATATTACAGCATATATGAAAATGTCCTGATCCTAAATTTGGATACAGCTAACCTCTGGTGATAGACCAGGTCTACTGTTTAACAAACAGTAGTACGATTTACCTTGACGTGAACTAGTTTTTAAGTCCTTCATTTACGAACGGCATCTCAAAGTATGTAAACTTGATTTGTTGCCCCCCTCCCGAACCCCCCCCTGCTGCCACTCAGGTAAAAATTGCCCTGTGTCTTTAATGACCTCTATTTGTAAATAGCCATTCTTACTGTAGATGGATTTCAAATTGTTTGCAATCATCTTGTAACTCTTCCGACATTGATGTGCAGGAACTCATTGCTTCTGTGGGATTATTGCTAATGCCGTTTCTCCTTGGCATGGTTTTCTTTTTTAAAAGTGGTCACACTTGTTGATCAATCAATGCAGTATGAAGCAGCACTTTTAAATTTCTTCAGGTTTTTTTCCTGATTTATTTCCTGCTCATAGCCTTATTTTTGTTGAATGACCAATAAACTAGTCTGTGATCTGGAGCTAAATTTATGTATTTGTAGAGGATGCCGAGGACCAAAAACGTATATCACCTTATATCACCTCACTGATCTAATTGCAATTTAAAACATCAAATGTCTTACCCTCATTTCTATTAAACCTGCACTTTTTGCTGAATATTGTTACTGTCTTCCCTTAAAAAAATTTACTGGATATTTAATTTACCACCCAAATGACATGCCTTATTACTCCTCTGGCAGGTAGACTCAATCAATAACTGGACCAGTAGTCTGGGATTCTTCCTGGACACCAGACATGCACATGTCAAAGCACATATTTACTTCTATCAACTACATAACTAAAAAGAACGGTTAGTGCTGAAGAAAAATGTAATCCTCCTTGGTTGCTTAAAAATTTCCATTTATTGTGGGCATATTTTAATTCAATGCAGATTCCACAGAGTGTTATTACTACAGATTACAATTCAATCTTGGATATGTTAAACATAAAAATAAATAAATAGCATGAACATGCAAAGATACTTAAAGACATTACTGAGCATTGATGATTATACAATTTTAAAGACTAAGTAAAAATGGAAATATCAATGTGGCTTTCTTCCAGATTTTTCCAGTTATGAGCCAAAACTTCAATCAAGCTCATAACATTTAGCAGGGTTCAAGTTATATCAATTTGGCAGGTATCATGATTAGACAATGCACATCTGTTATTCAAATGCCACATGACTTTTAATGTCAGCATTTTCCTCACTCACTCTAAAAGTGCTATCATAGCTAAATACATGTAAAACATAAAACAATAACACCAAAACCAGATTGATTTAAACATAAAATATTTACTCATTTAGATAAAATGCTTGTCCCATTGCCAATTGTGTGCATCCCATTGCAAATGCACACACGCACACATATAAATACATTAAATAAAGCTTAAAGACACATGTAGGGTTTCATTCTTATTAACACAACATTGACTTGCATAGCACTTACTAATTTATATATTTACACAGTTTAGATCAGTTTCAAAATTAAGCAATGTTACATATCTACAACTGTTAAGTCATGACAAACGATCATGAAGACATATTTCTTTCAGCATTATTGCATATATGTCGTCAGTCTCATACCACAAGAGTAAGTTTACGTCTTATATTATGCAATTAGTTTTTTTTATTATAGAATAACAAAATAAAATAAAAGTGCTCAAGAGGAGGTGAGGCATCTGAATGAAGGCATCGCTTTGAACACTGCAGTTCAAATAAAAACTGAGAAATTGCAAAATGTTGATACTGGTGGTATTGGGTAGCAAGGAGAAAGCTTCCAGCTTTGAAGAGAATCGAGAAGTGTAAAATTGGCACACATTGAAGAGTATCTTTGGCAGTCATGCAAAGATGGATTATTAAATCCTGTGCCCTGTAGGCAGGGTATCCACACCCTGATATGCATGAACCAATGTATAGAGCTCTTAAATGCATATACCCCCAACCTGCTATGCATGAGCTGATGCATAAATAAGCATTCTCTAAACCCTATATCCTCGATAAATACAGTCAAAAGAGCAATGAAAGGGTCTATATACATTAATTTGCAGTGCTTATGACTCCTCTAGGCAGGAGACCACATTTGCCTAGAGTGCATAATTCTCTGGTCAGTGAAAGTAGACACTTAGTTGAACAGATTCCACATCACTGGTTGCTGAAGGCAAGCACTTATGCTTTTATGGCATTGTCAACAGAAAACTAATTAGTTGATGCATTTAATTCCATCAGAGTCTGGGGAACAATCTATCATGGTTGAGGGGGGGCAAACAAAATACAATGCTCACATAAATTTAATCCTCAAGTGCCTGTGGCTTAACATAGATCATTTTTATTCCTCTATTAATTTATGACTTTACCATGCTTTATCATACAAATCACCTTTTCATACCACTACCTATTACATGCTCCATATCTTGTAAGCTTACATAAAAAGGAAGGTGTAAATTCAGTGGTACACCCAGGATTCCGAGCATCTGTATTCGAAACTATATCGACGATTGGTTGATAAAAGTTCGATCAGTGCTTCTGGGAGTCTGGCATCGAGGTGTCATTATTGCATGTTCTCCATTTCTCACCATTAGTTTACTTGTAGTTCCCTTTCAATAACTTCAGTGAAACGCTTTGGGAACGCTTCAGCGTTGCTCACGCTCTAAATCAGATGTGAAATCCGACCAATGGCAAGTCACAACCAGGAAGGTACAAATGCGCATGCCGACGCCAGCTTCTGTTTGTTCAGGTAAGCACTGTGTGTGAATCTGTGAAGTCATTAGGTTTAAAAGCAAGCAGAATTTCCGACTGTGTGTTCCTCTTTGCCCCCACTTCATTTCGGGGGGATACCCACAGCCGATGTGTCGTTTGCTTAGGAGAGAAGCATGCTTAGTCGGTTCAGACAGAAGACATGGAGACGGGTGCGTCCCTTTCTCCCGCCTCACCTGCCAGGTGCCCTTCAGCGGTTTCTTCCTCCTGCGTGAGCAGCATGGCGTTCCACATTTTCACAGCGTCCCCACAAAGGAGTGCGGCTTTGGGATGATGCCACAGGTGGAAGGGACGCTAGATAGCTTTTCCCAGGTGAAGCGTCGTCCCTTAAGGCCCCGGCACTCACCACTAAACTGTTGTGAGACTTCGGTTCTCGTGGTCAAGGCTTAGACGGCAGTGGGTCAGGCAGCAGGTCAGGCTTCACACGATGGGTGTGTTGCAGGAATACCAAGCTGACCTGCTGTGGGAGATGGAAGAGTCCCTCGGTGCTCCCAAGGAGCGGCTTGGCGGAGCAAAGCTGGGCACCACAAAGCCAAAAAACAGAGCGTTGCCACCTGGACTACTCTGGAGGGGCCCTAAGGGTCGCCCTCTCCAGCAAGCGGGTCGCAGCACGCACTCCCTAACAACCACAGAGTCTCAACCTTAGGAGGGCGGTGTACACCTAATTACATGGTGCCCGTCCCTTCTTAGTGACACCAGGAGGTCAGGCTGTTAACCCTGCCACAGGATGTGCTTCAGGGCACACCCGCCTCTCATGAGGGGCACTGCTTCAGCCTCCAGGTTTGCTTTCTGGGGCAAAGCTTACCAATATTGGGTCCTCCCATTTGGCCTGGCGCTCTCATCCTGCACCTTTACAAAATGCATGGATGCGGCTTTGACCCCACCCAGGATTCGGAGCATCCGTATTCGAAACTATATCGACCATTGGTTGATAAAAGCTCGATCAGAGCTTTTGGCAGTCTGGTTTCGAGGTGTCGTTATTGCCTGTATGATGAAACTGGGGTAAGAATAAATACCAAGAAGAGTGTGCTTTTTTTGGTAATGAGAACCACCTTCATAGGTGTGGTGGGGGACTCGACTGTTATGCGGGCACAACTGTCTCCCGCTCAAATCGAAGCTATCCTCACGACAGTCAAGAGACTGAGAGAAGGTTAGTCACTCACTGTGAAGCAGCCCCAGAGGCTCCTGGGAGTCATGGCAGCAGCATCCAGAGTGTTTCCACTTAGTCTCCTGAGACAGAAAGTTCTCCCGAAATGGCAATCCACTCTTTAAAATCAAGGTCTCACGGCAAGCCCTTCGAGCCTTAGATATGTGGAAAGAACCTGCGTTCCTGTCTTAGGGCCCTGTTCTGTGAGCTCCTTGTCATCGCATAATGATAACAATGGATGCATCCCTCACAGGGTGCCAAATGTTTATGAGTGCCCACTTCGCCCAAGGTCAGTGGAACAAGCTTCATCTCGCGTGGCACATAAACTGCCTGGAGATTCGGGCCGTGTTTCTGGCTCCAAAACACTTTCTCCCAGACCTGAGGGATCGTCATGTGCTAGTCCATACAGACGGCACATTGGTGCTCTCTTACATTACCACCAGTGGGTCTCCGATCTCGCCCCCTATACAGGCTGGCACAGCAGATGCTGTGGTCCAACCGGAGAGCAGACGCCCTTTTGAGGCAAGGGCCGAGACCCAGGAATAAAAGCTCCACCCAGATATGGTGAAGCGGATAAAGTGGGGGTCTTACAGAGCACAGATGCACCTGGTGTCCCTCCTTGAGGAACCTCCTGGGAAATTTCTCTCAGGAGGGATCTCCTCTTCCAGGTGGGGGGGTACTTTGTTTCACCCCCGCTCAGAGTATGGAGGAACATTTTTTAGCAGCTGGTCTCTCTACTGAGGTAGCGGAGACCATCCTGCAATCCAGGGCTCCCTCTACGAGGAGGTCGTATGCTACTAAAAGGCACTTTGCCACTAATTGGACCCAGTCAACTGCCCGTTTGGTTCAGTCCTGGAGTTCCTGCAGGACCAGTTGCCGCAGGGTTGGCTCTTTTGACACTGAAGGGTTACGTCAATCAGTTGTTGGGTAGACACCCTTGCTGACGGAGGCTGAGGCCCAGGACGCAACCCTAAGGTTCTTAACTCGACCTGACAGCCACTTCCGTCTCCTCTGTCCTGCACTCTGGATGTGCTCACACTCTAGTTGAAGACTGGTCAGTGTGGCATAATTGGACACTATGGTTACATATGTAACCTAGAGACGTTCATGCAGATCTTACATGTAAGAACGAGACAAATTTCTGTACTTTACCTTTCTTAACATCAACAACATCAGTAGCTTACTGACTACAGTTTGAAATGTATTTCATTAATATTATATTATATTATATTATATTATATTATATTATATTATATTATATTATATTATTAATGCATGGGTTCATAAGTTAAACCCACCCAGCTCATTAAATTACCAATTGCAGTTAATACTCAAGGTTGCCAAGTTTCTTGTTTAGCTCATTGAAAACAGCAGATGTTCAGTTCCAAGCAGACCACTGGTTTTAAACATGCATTAAATTTTTTTTTTTACAATATTTACAACATGCTAGATTATTTAAAACCCAAGTTACACAATTATGTATCAACTGCTATAGATTTGAGACTAATGTGTAATGAGGTTAAAAGGAAGGCAAATGATAAAAACAATATAATGGTGGACTGTGGTGACTCAATCATGCTCAAGCATGAATGTGAAATGATTTGATTAGTTTAGAAACAAGATCATGCAAGGCTGCAAACCTACACAATAGAAAGCAAATTTATGTAACTTGTTTAATTAAAATGCTGGACACTGTAGAATTATAAATTGGCGACCCTTTTTTCCCCAAAATATAAAAATTCGACATTTTACAAACTGACAGGTTAACTAAATTCTACCATTGGTCTAGTTAATTTCTTATCTGGTCAGAGAGAAATATTATTTGCTTTTATAAATGTGGTTCCATTGCCACTTCAATAGTTTTAAGTGTATGTATTTTGGAGGACATTAAACCCTCCAGCCTATCAATAGTGTTTGTTGGGAGAAAGAAAAAGCTTACATAAGCTAAAATATGGGGGAAGTAATCAGGAGTAGCATCAACAGTCAGTCTTTACTGGCTTATAAAAAACAACCCATAAAACTCAATACCACATGCATATTATAATCCAAATTTACTGTTTGTAGATGTATACAGAACACCTCTGACACATCACACAGTGTTTACATAAGCACATCTGCATCCAACACCTAGTGTGAAATATTGCATCTTAAAAAAGATTATCAAATGAAAGGTTAGAGATTACTCAAAGTAATGGGTTTTCATCCTTACAGATGTGTGACCAGTTGCAAGCAAAAAAAAAAAAAATAAGAATAAAACACAAAAAACAAAACATTTGTGTCTCTTTTATGCACTATGGACACTTTAAACATTGCGTGGATTCACTTTTCTTATAAAAAGTATTAGCACTGCTTGTTATTCTGTCTAATCTCCTTTCATGTAACTTTTGAAACTTTTTGATTAAAGTTCTCTTCCAGTATGACACTGTCCACAGTCACAGGGCACACAGGGTCACTGGATAATTTGATGATCGGAGAGATAGAACTCCTAACCTATGGCCTCAATGTTTTTTAACCAATATGACCACATTCATATCACCCAATTCGAACTATAGAAAGGTGATACAATTTTACACATGATGCATGCATGTGTTGCACATATCACAGAGCAAAAAAAAAAAAAAAAAAAAAAAAAAAAACAAAACACGTTTAGTAAAGAACCAAAAATGCCATCCAGAACAGTTAACACTTTAGAGAACAAGAATTAAAAATACAAATATAGAAATTGGAGGAACATGTCTTGTTTAGCACTTCAGTTTTAAGTGAGGCGACATTTCGTTCAAGTTTATTAAGAAAAATTGATGAACAACAAATGATTTAACACAAACTGTACTTATAGTCTACATATATGTCTAGCATTTATCCTGGATTTAAGACAAATAGCCAATATGTGGGATAAATCATAGTGCTTCAACTGTAAAACATTACATTTAGGTAGTTGTCATGTAGTGGAAACATAATCAGCACTTGTTTATTGGATGAGAGGACATACAGGACTTCAGTAGAATTCAAAGGACTTCTATGTTTGGACCAATAAAACATGCTCTAGCTAAAAATGACTTAAGAAATATAATTATTTTGGAGGTGAATCTACCCCATTGTCATTTGACTTATTCGAGAGAATAAGCTTGAAATTAAAGCATGTGAGAATGACAAAAAGAAAGTCATGGTCATACCACGGTCTAAACTCTTTTAGGCTATGTTTACTTATTTAAAGAAAAGAAACAGGCCCTTCGCCAATTTAATAAATTGGGAGAAAGACAAGTGGAAAACTGCCTTCCAGGCATAATGACTACTTTGTCATGCCCAAATATTCATCTGAAAGAGAGACCTAGCCTTGTTTCCAAGTAGTATACAGTATAGAAATTTTGCTGCAAGGGTAAGCTTTTTAGAAAAGAAGGAATATGGTTAGAGTTCAGCTGGGTTAACGTAGAGCTTAGACAGAACAGCCCTTGGTGGACAAACACTACAAATTCCCTGTTCAAAGCGTGAGTTGGTCTGATTCAGCAACGAAAGATTAAAAGTAGTCACAACCCATGTGATCACTCCTTTGGTATGCAGAATTGTGTCATCATTCCTTCAGAAACATGCTGGGAAACTAAAGAGGGTGACACATTGCAAGATAAATCCTGTGCACTTACTAGGAGAACTAGTTTAATTTTCAAATAATGCAAGTGGAATTCACTGTGAGTTCACTTCCCGGTTAGCAAAAATAGTAACATTACACACACAGCATAACAGCTGCTTGTTGTTTCCCCTTCTGAGAATTTCTTAATTCTGGGGCTGGTTGTTTTTCCTCTTTAAAAAAAAAATTGGTTTAAGAGTGCCCTGCCACTGACCTCCGGAAGTAAAACTGATCTGGAGAGTATGCCCCTCTGCTGGATCAAAGTGGCTTGGCAAAGCCATTTGTAAAAGCATTAAGACAGAGTATGGCTTCATATGGTATGTAATTGACCAAAAATACAAAAACCACAGTCAAGAAGCACTGCAGGTACAAACAAATCCAAAATAATATCCAAGACAATGTTAAGATGCAAGGCATGGCCAAAATATTAGTGACGCCAAAAAAAACAAAACATCAAAGTCAAACAAAGGTAAAAAAATAAAATAAATAAATAAATAAATATCATACACAAAAATGACAAACAAAACAATCATAGCTTGCTACTTACCAGACTGACAACAAAATCTAAGATTCCTCAATGTTAGGAAAGCCCTTGTGCAAACAGGAAACAAGAAGATTAACCAAATAAAAGGTTCAAAATACAGAAGAGCCTGCCCTCTAGCAGTGTGGAGGGAAAATCACTGGGTTGGATGATACAATTAAAAAGTGAAAGTGAAATTTCTTTACTGGTACATTTTATTTACACAAAATGTACAGCATTTTAAAATCTTTGTAAGCATCCGTGTTGGACAACACACACAAACCATATACTTAAGTTAAATGAAAGTAAAAAGAGATAAAAAAAAAAATGAATTGTAAAGAAATACACTCCCATTAAAAGTGCTCCCATTAACCTTTCATTTGAGTAAAAGTAAAAATAAATAAAAAATAAAATAAAATAAATAAAAAATTGCCTTTAAATGTAATTAAGTATCCAAAGTACTATGATTTAATATTATTATTATTATTATTATTATTATTATTATTATTATTATTATTATTATTATTATTATTATTATTTTATGGCTATGATTTATAATGTTCCCATTATCATTTTTGCATAAGTTTCTTAATCAACTCAGTTTATGTGAAAATACTCTAATGTTACTCTTAGCACAACAATATATTAATATAATGACATTATTAAGTCAAACACTGATTGATATCATAAATTACATTTATTTTGTTACTGTCCACCACTGTTAAGCAGATTTAAACTTGTGACATTAAGTGATGCATGACTATAACTATTAATATTATCATCTGAACTACTTGATATTTTAATTCTCATCTTGATATTTTCGCTTGTATCTTTAATCTATGCCATTTGTTCATTAAGATAAATAATGAATCATTTCCTTTAACCAAATCACTTAATAAAATTGAATTGACTTACTGGAGTAAATGCAATTTTCTTCAGAAAAGAATTGAAGATTGATTGGCATGCCACCAGATGTGGCCAGAAATGGCTAATAGAGTGAAGTGTTCTTGGCAAAAAGCTGCAACATCAATAATAAAAGCTTGCATTGTTGCAGGAATACTGTCCACAGTATAATAATATCAATATCAATAATAATGATAATAATAATAATTGATGAGAACAGGAAGATAATAAAAATAGAAAAGAAAAGAAAAACCCCAGAGTAATTGATTTTAACCTTTTAAAATCTACAGATTATATCAGAGGACCTTACTGCCTTAGGAGCATTTGTCAAATATATTTTTTAAAGTAATTAAACATAAAGAGGCTATTCCAGAGTGTCTAGGTTTAAACTGTATATGTGCATTTCATACACTTAAGTAATAGAGAGTTGATCTGTCAGATTTATAGTCCTAGCAAAAGGCTCAATGATTTATATAATAGACTGTAGATAGTTAAAATAAATAAATAAATAAATAAATAAATAAATAAATGTACCATTTTTAATTTATTATTATTATTATTATTATTATTATTATTATTATTATTATTATTATTATTATTATTGATTTAGTTAGTTAGTGGTTAGTTTTCCAAACATGTTTTAGTATTTTTAACAAATAAGAGGAATAAAAGGAGACGTGGCAGCAGGTGAAGAGGGATGTGGCAAAAGCCAAGCAAAAGGCAAATGAGGAGCTGTATGAGAAGTTGGAGACTAAAGAAGAAGAAAAGGGTTTGTAGCAATTGGCCAGAGAGAGGGACCGAGCTGGGAAGGATGTGCTGCAAGTTAGAGCAATAAAGGGTGGAGATGGAAGTGTGTTGACTTGTGAGGAGGGTGTGTTGAGAAAATGGAGGGAGTATTTTGGGCAGCTAATGATGAGAAATATTAGAGAGAGAGAGAGAGAGAGAGAGAGAGAGAGAGAGAGAGAGAGAGAGAGAGTGAAGAGTGGAAAGATTACATACCAGTAGAAGCGTGGTGATCTTTAAGAGAGATGGCAGTGGAGGCACTTGCTAAACAATTTTGCAACAGGCATTCACAAATTGGTGATAGTTGCCTATTTAATGTTTTTCCAGTCCATATAAAGTAAATTTCTCCAAATTGGAATGTGTTACAGAAAGGTTTTTACCATTTGTATGAACAATCGATCTATCTATCTATCTATTATATACTATCCTATCCTATACTATCCTATCCTATCCTATAAAAATCTTCCTGAGCACAGTCTTCAGATCATAAGTATACACAAATGGCACAGATGGAGGAATAGTAAATCATGCAAGAATGTACAGAGGCAGAACTCCAAGAGTGCTGCCACTTTTCTGTGACTGGCATGCTCCATAAACAGGATATTGGAGCAGATTAACCAAACATTGCAGCATTGTCTGGGGATCTGGGGGATCCAAAGGTAGCAGCAGATGGCTGAGTAGTTTCCCACTGGGCCCAGGCTGAGGACAAGAAACTAGAGTCTTTTTTATACATTACTAGCCTTTAACTACCTAATAAATGCATTTATGCCAGTAGTTTTGTCATGCGAGGGCGAAAACAAGTTAATGTGTTTTAGTAAGGTGTTGGACCAATGCAATTTGTCATAGCAGCTTCAGTGGAACTGATATTTCTTAAAAAAACAAATTCATAAACCATAAGCATTAATTAAATTTTATTTAATATTAATATTAATTATATACTTTAAAACAGTAATAATGGACAATCCGGGATTTTTTTATTTATAATTTTTTTTATGTAGCTTTTAACAGCCACCTGACACCTCGTCTCATCTGTAGTCAAAAGAATATCATTACCATGTCTATTTCATTCACCCATTTTTTGTGCTATTACACAGTTTTCAAGTACCAGAAAATGTAGGTGATGTATGCATAACTTGAATACTTGACACATACACAAGTGATTTTTAGCTGTGTGTGCTACACAAATATAATGTTTACAGAATGCTGACTCTTTCTGTTTCAGCAAAACAGCTTCTAGATTTGCAAGCTATAAACGCACATGTGGTAGAGGCAACACTAGCTTTTGCAATTGATGGAAGCGCCGCAGGGATGCAGGGAGTGTGGCCTGGAGACGCAGCATCTTGTTCCCTCAGGGTACATACGTAACCTAGAGACGTTCCCTTTCAGGACCTCAAGCTGCGTCAACAATGCTTTGGGAATGAGTGTCCAATCACGCCAGACTAACTAGTCCCTGCATAGCATGAATGGGCACAGCTAGGCAGGAGGACAGGAGAGTCAGGAGTGGCCCTGAGGTCAAGGCTATAGAACCTAATAAAGGTCAGCGGGGTGGACCAGCCCACAGCGTTACAAATGTCTTGGAGAAAAGCTCCAGAGGACCAGGCCTTAAAGGCCACACACTCCGAGTGGAATGAGCTCTGACGCCGAAAGGTGAGGGGGACCAGAGGACCCATTAGAGGATGAAATTTCGCAGGAAATTTCTCCAAAGCTCTGTCCTGTGGACGTAAGCTTAACCAGCTGTGTCCAGTGCTCACGAACACTCAACACAGCCGGTTAAAAGAGTAGGATAAAATGCCTGCAGCATGATGGGTCATGGGAGAACCAAGGGCACCTTAGGAACATTCCCTGGAAAAGCACTGGCCATGGCTGGGGTAAACTCCAACAAAGACGGGCCACAGAAAGGACCTAAAAGTCCCGACCCTCTTTAGGAAGAAGATAGCCAGAAGAAAGACTGTCTTGACTGCCAAAAGCCTTAAAGGCACCTCTGGTAAGGGCTTACAGGGAGGCTTAGATAGAGCCTCCAAAACAACGGCCAAGTCCCACACAGGCAACCTAGGTCGCAACTGGGGCCTCAGCCCCCAGGTGCGGCAGCTAAAACCTGTCACTAAAGGGTGCTTGCCCAGCGACTGCTAAACAATAGCAGAGACGTAACCTTTCAGGGTAGAAGGAGACAACCCTGTGGCAAACTGTCCCTGAAAGAAATCCAGCACTGAACCGACCGGGCAGTTAACTGGGTCCAACTGGTGTTACTTGAACAGACTTCGCAGCCATCCCTGTACAATGGCATCAAGCCCTAGAGGGGCTAGGTGAGTGAGGGAAAACCAGAGAGGACAGTGCAATGTCTTTTGAGTCGCAAACATGTCCACTTGTGCTCTGTGAAACTACCTCAATATCTGCTCCACCACATCTGGGTGGAGCCTCCATTTATTGACAGGGCGTCTGCTCCCTGGGATATATGCTGCTCTGATGGAGAGCAGTATCCCATGGGCCCACAGTAGGATCTGATGTGCCAACCTGTATAGGGCACAATCGAAGACCCCCTGATGGTTGATGTAGGAGACCACTGATGTATTGTTTTTAGAGATCACAGTGTGGCGGTCTCACAGGTCTGGGAGCTGTAGGGCAGCAGCTGGACCTCCTAAGGTACCAGGTGGAAATTAAGTGGGGCATTCGCTGAAGATTGCTGTGCCCTGAAGCACCGAATATGGCAGGGTTAACAGACCAACCTCCTAAGGGGCACCAAGGAGGGATGGGCACCGTATACTGAGGTGTGCAGATCCGGGAAAAAAGTCAAAACCCGATGTCGAGGCAGTAACCCAGGGTGCAGAAAGTGCTCATCCAGCTTACTTGGTGGACGCTGCTTTAGCTTCTCGTCTGGCCAATTAACTCAAGCTTGGCAACAGTACGAGTCATCACCTCTAAAAGCTCCTCGTAGAGGACTGGCTGTGAGGGAGTGTCAACAGGTTTTTTGGCATCCATCACCTCCCCCATACTCAGAGGAAGAAAGGTAGAGTGCAGCGCTCTCTCCACCAGAGGAAAAAAACATCAAATGGCATGTTTCTGAACCCTGGGAGAAACCGCTGGATCTGGCAGGTGAGGCCTGAGA